>NC_081815.1:3125000-3480000 GCF_030704535.1 Vitis vinifera | reverse complement strand
AATTTTTTTTTTACAAGGGAACTCGTCTCTTCAAGAGACGAGTTCCTTTGGAATTGTTTTTTTTTTTTTTTTTTTTTTTTTAATTTGGGATTTTTTAAAATAAAAAATATATTTTTTTAAAAAATTATTTTTTTTCCTAAAGGGAACTCTTAATTTTTTTTTTAAATATATATATTTAAAAAAAAAATATTTTTTTTTACAAGAGACGAGTTCCTTTTGGAATTTTGAGGAATTGTTTTTTTTTTTTTAATATATATATTTAAAAAAAATATTTTTTTTTTACATGGGAACTCGTCTCTTCAAGAGACGAGTTCCCTTTGGAATTGTGTTTTTTTTTTAATTTGGGATTTTTTAAAATAAAAAATATATTTAAAAAAAAAAATTTTTTTTTTCCTAAAGTAACTCTGAATTTTTTTTTTTTTAAATATATATATTTTTTTAAAAAAATATTTTTTTTTTTTTTTAATATGACGAGTTCCCTTTTGGAATTGTTTTTTTTTATTTGGGATTTTTTAAAATAAAAAATATATTTTAAAAAAAAAAATAAATTTTTTTTTTAAATATATATATTTTTAAAGAGACGAGTTCCTTTTGGAATTGCGTTTTTTTTTTTAATTTGGGATTTTTTAAAATAAAAAATATATTTTTTTAAAAAAATATTTTTTTTCCCAAGGAACTCGTCTCTTGAAGAGACGAGTTCCCTTTAGAAATTTTATTTTTTATTTTTTTTGGGATTTTTTTTAAATAAAAAATATATTTTAAATAAATAATATATATTTTTCCCATGGGAACTCGTCTCAAGCCTTTAGTTCCAATTTTTTTTTTTTTTAATTTGAGAATTTTTTTAAAATTATATATATATTTTTTTTCATGGAACTCGTCTCTTCAAGAGACGAGTTCCCTTTTTTAAAAAATTTTACCCATTCACCCTCTCTCCTCTCTCCTCTCTCCTATCTCCTCTTTCCTCTCACCTCTCTCCTCTCTCTTACCCTCTCTCCTCTCTCCTATGTGGCAAAAACTACCCTATATTTGTAATAACTTCTTCCACTACAGTAATTGAAGAATAACTTTTTTAAATTACTATACTATTGAGAAAAGTCCCTTGGGACGGGAAGGATAGACTGCATCTATCTTAACCTAACGTGAAGATTAAAATTTTACAACTACACTCCACGTGATGCCTGGTAGGATCTTAAAGGCACACCATCGCATGATTGGTTCTTTGAAGATTCCGCTGATTCAGACCACGGCGTCACCGTTAGCTGTCAATGCCTTTGTTTATTTTGCAAATAGTGGCCCCCATTTTTTTCCCTTAATTTGGAGCACCAAAGGGAATTTATTAAATGGTGAGTGCCTATTTTTGTAATATTATTAGCAATGGATTTTTTTGGAGTAAATAAAGAGTGAATGAAGTGGAGGAAAAAAAGGAAATAAAATTTACAATTCAAAATTTAATTCATTTAAGATTTTATAAATGCCTTTTTCAAAACACAAAGTTGTGTCGGTTTACTTATAAGAGTTTTTTTTATTTGAAGGTAAAATATATCTAATTAAAAAAAAATGTATATTTATAACTATTTACACTTAATTGTATAAATATTTTCATAGGGTCGAAATCAAACTGACAAACACCTAGGATCAAATAAACCCTCCTAGGGTGGGTTGAGTATTGACTTTGATATTTATCATAATTCATAATTTAATCATATAGATATTATTTGTTCCGAGTTAAAAAAAATTTCACTGATTTATAAAATATTATATAGGATTAGAAGAGACTTATATTTATATAATGTCAAAAACTTTCTTACGGAATATCACATATTTTTATCTAAAAATTATTATTATTATTTTTTTATTTTTAAAATAAAAATATGAATTTGTTGAACTTTTCAAATAATTTTCGAAATAAGATAGAAAAACTAAAAAATATTTATAAATTTCATTTCAAATGAGAAATACACAATTGGGATTCCGAGTGAAAAATGTATTAGATAATTTTACGAAAATTAAATTAGGTAATATTCCATGTCAGCAAATCTAAACAAATTTGCTTTTGGCCCGAAATAGGAATGAAAAATCCAAACTGCCCTCAATTCTAGACTAAAAATCAGGGTCTAAAATTCAGACCTATTTTTAACAAAGAAAATATGAGGATAATTAATCAGTAACGCAGTCGCCACAAGCGATCATTCCCTCTTAAAATTTCCATCAGAAAGGCCAGGAGGCCCAGGACCGTCAAAAAGGGTGACTCCCTGCCGACACGGGGAACTCTCTGTGTCCGAGAACACCAGAAAATACCCCAGCCACCTCCCTCTCTCTTTCTCTCTCCTGCTGTAACTTTCTTGCTCTACATTTCTTACAAAGGCAGAGGCTTTGTGTAGCTGTCCAAGCCGTCGTTCCGAACTGTAGGAGATCTGCAATTCTCTGCGGCGGCGGCACATCGCAGCGCGTGATCTCTTTAGAATCAGCTCAAGCCTGCAGAAGTCGAACATTGCGAATTGTGTAATATTGAGTGAGTCATTTCTTCTTCTTCCTCTTCTTCTTCTTCTTCTTCTTCTTCTTCTTCTTCTTTTATTTTGAAGGTAATTTTCTAGGGTTCCAAACACTCTCCTTGGTCGAATCCCGCTCGTATCGCATTCTGATTTTTCAGATCTGTGGTTTCTGGAACTTAATTTTGATCTGTTTCGTGTAATTTGTGCGAAATTGTTTGGTTGTTGGAGAATGTAGGCAATTAACATTGAATTTTGAGGTTTGATCATATGTTTTTTATTGATTTCGTTTCGAGGGGGCCGAACCCTACACTGGTTGACACTAATGCAATTATATGACTCGGTTGAGGTGATTTTTTTTCCCTTTCGTTTTTCTGGAAACCAAAACTGTGTCAGACCTTGAAGTGTGCAGTTTTGTTTGGTTTTCTTTTTCTCAGTTTTGTCGGCAACCGAACGGAGGTTCCGAAATTTACATTATATTTGATTGCGGAGAAATCGAACTTTCAACGGTTTTTTATTTTTTTGTTATGCCTTTTCTTCGCAACCAAACTCCTAATTTGTGTTTTGATCGATAATTCCCATTGGACTAAATTCTTGTGGATTGGACTCTATGTTCTTCTCTTGTACCTTTTCAAACTTTCAAACTTAGTTTTTTTTTTTTTTTTTTTTTTCTTCAGGATTTCTAATTGCCGTAGGGAGTGAAAATGGCGAATAGAATGAAGGAAGATGAAAAAAATGAGAGAATTATTCGGGGTCTTTTGAAACTTCCTGAGAATCGCAGATGTATTAACTGCAACAGTCTGGTAAGTAAATTATAGCCTTTCTGTTTGTTCTTGGCTTATTTAATTATAAATCCGCTCTTCGCTATATGAACTTAAGTGTCAGAGTTATGTGGGTGTAGAGTTGCATTTCTGTGTTTCATGGTGGGTTGATGGAATTGTGAAGCATGAAACCATTTAGCATAATGTTATTGAAGTTAGCGTCAAATTTTAGATAAATTTTATTAGATCTGATGAGTTGTTGATTATAATAATTTAAATGCTGTCATATTATGGCCAAGGCAATGGAGCTGAGGCTTTTCATCTGGCAATGATAAGTTATGGTGTGTCAGCTGAAGTGATCGAAAGTAACACAGTAATGCCAAAAAAATTGTAGAGGAATACTAATATTAGGAAAGCCAGAGTACCAAGAGCAAGTGAAATAAACACAAAATAAAAGTTTAAGATGTTGATAAAAATTAATAATTATATTTGTTTAGGTGGGGATTGAGAAGCAGTTGTAGTTTTGTGGCCTTTGTCATTTTCTATCTATGTGTGTGAGTTGCATCCCCTCCTTTTTAGGTGCTTTTTAATTTGAGTTTCAGAAAAATGATAATAATAAATAACAACTTTTCGCTACTCTTTTAAAAGACTCTGTACTTGCTTACACACTAATACATGGGTTGTGATAGTTTGTGAAAATTGGAGTGATGAAATGTTCTAACCTACCATATTTTCTAAGTTACACTTCACTTGGAATGAAAACTGATGCTAGCATCCAAACTTATAGAGATTGCTATAGTGACTGGGGCTTTATTAATGACTCCTTGGGTTCCAGAAAGAGGCACATAAATCTTAACAAAAGGAACTCCCTTCAATTTCAGAATGCTAAATTTGTGGAAATCATTATGTGATAACTTTTTAAGGATACTGAGATAAGGATTTGTGAGTTTTTGAGGTAAGAAAAGAAAATAAGATGAAATTCCTAAATGATTCATTGCTCCTAACTGGACTCTTGCTTCTCTCTCTCTCTTTTAAATTTTTTGGTAACATGTTTATGTTACATCTTATAACAGGGTTGAAGTAGTAAAATTGGTAATCCTTAATTTTTCTTTCATAAATAAAGCAGAAACCAAAATTATTACTAACAAATCAATGATTTACAAGGGTAAACAAGTGGAATCCTTGTAGAACCAAAAAGGAAAAGATCAACAAGATGAAAAACTGGAAAACAACATATTCAAGTTCAAGGGGGATAAAACTGACCCCTGAGTCCACCACGTAGCCACCTCCTTTTGGCTAGTAAGTCAGCATTATGGTTGGAGGAGGATCTTTAGCATACGTCAGATGGGTTTCTATATCTTCAGGGCTAGTGTGTTTCTAATCTAAAGCAATATAGAAGAGTCGTCCTAAACTTGGAGGCCACTCAAACCCAAGGCATTTATTTCATGAAGTCTAGAAATCATTAAAAGAATTCTCTTCAGTCCTTACTTTCCTTTAGAATCATGTAGTTGCATATGTGCCATAGACAGGGATTTTAATGACCACTTATAGGCAACAATCATTTCATTCTTCCAGAATAAATACTCTCAAAAGACTCTACTTAGGATTACAACTTGAATTCGGAAGTTTAGAGATCCCTTTAATTACAAGGAATATACTAAAAAGATCACTACACCTAGGGTTCCATTATCAAGGATTGCAGTTAATGGAAATCTTGACAATTTCTGAAAGCTAATTTCCAAATTAATTTCTGTTTTTAAAAGCTAACTTTTTAATGATTCTAAAATTAAGGGGTTCCCCACTTCTTTTGTATTATGAAAAGTTAACAAACCACAGTTTGCAAACTTTCTGCTTGATTGTTGATTTATTTCAGTTTGTGCGTATTTGTTTTCTCCTGCATCATTGTTTTAAAGTAATAAAACTGATAATGGTATTGATTTAATAAATTTTGTAGTCCAAAGAGCTCACCAACTACATTCTTCATTAACTTGGAAAGATGAAATATAGTCTATGATATGAAGGCTAATTTTTTCCTTCCAAACAGGGACCGCAATACGTGTGCACAAATTTCTGGACATTTGTTTGCACAACTTGTAGTGGGATACAGTAAGTGCTAAATTGCTTATGTGTTTTGTGACATGCACCTCCCTCTAGCTCTCTTTTCAATTGCACATTTTGGCTTATGTCTAAGATTCTGATTGTAAAATTACCAGATTTCTGTTTATATATGTGTTCATGCACGCATGTGTGTGTGAGTGTGAGTGTGTGTGTGTGGGTGAGAGAGAGAGAGAGAGAGAGGGAGAGGATCCTATAAGGCTATAATGCAATAAACTCTAGTTAGCACTTAATAAACAGTCTTCTTTACTAAAGTTCTTATTTAAAAATCTCTACTTTCCAGTCGAGAGTTCACACATCGAGTGAAGTCAGTATCAATGGCAAAATTTACTTCTCAAGAAGTCAGCTCTCTTCAACGAGGGGGAAATGAGGTAGACATGCAATCTCCCACAAGGTTCTGCCTTACAACCTTCTCATTTTTCTCATGTGCTATTTTCTGTTTCTCTGTCATATTTGCAGCGTGTGAAGGAATTCTATTTTAAGGAATGGGATCCGCAGCGTCATTCTTTCCCTGATAGCAGGTTAAGACTCAATCATGTTTTGTTTTGTTCTTTATCTCCATATGAATGCAGCTCTGATTCACATGTTGGTATCCAGTAATATTGAGAGACTTCGGGACTTCATCAAGCATGTTTATGTGGATAGAAGATATAGTGGTGAGAGAAGCTTTGACAAACCACCAAGGGTGAAGATGGTAAGATCCAGCAACCACTTCCCAAAGAGAAACAGTGAACATTTTCTCTTTCCTTGAGATTTTGATTTGAAGAATTTTAGAGAAAATGCACCTTGTCTATGGAAAAAGTATATTACTGAAAATGCATTTAACATGTTTTGCTCTTTTAACAATTCTTTGTGGTATCATAGTACAGTGATAGAATTTTCTTAAAGCTTTTTGAATCTGCCAACTATAGTGGTTTTTATTTGTTTAAAGGTGCATTTGCATATCATACAGGGTGACAAGGAGGAACCTTATGAAAACAGAAAGATGGACAACTATCAGGGTGGATCACGAAGCCCACCATATGAAGATTCATATGATCGTCGTTACAGTGATCAGCGTAGTCCTGGTGGAAGAAGTGATGACAAAAATTTTAGATATGGCTATGATGGAAGAAGAAGTCCAGGAAGTGATTTAGAAAATAGGCAGCACGGTGATTATAGGAGAAGTCCTGTTCGTCCTGAGATAGTTAATGATTGGCGTCGTGAGGATAGATTTGGGAATGGAAGGAAATCTGATAGAGAAACTAATCGGGAAGGCAGGTCACCTGACCATCAGAAGGATCTGGATGCATCCAGTCCTCCAATGGTACGCCCTGTTAGAGAGATTTTAGGGGATAATGTATCACCCTTACGGGTTATTGAACCTCCAAAGGCCAATGGTGGCAGGGTCGGTGATGGTTTTGCACGTACGCAGGTGAGGCTTCTGTTCAATTAAACCTATCGTGCTTGACAACTGAAATTCTAGTTATGTTAGTTGTTTTGTACTGTTTGATTGTAATTGCCTGGTGATATACTCTCCTAGAAGTTAGTTGTTCTGTTGAAGATGATTCAGTGTGTAATTAACAACTATCCATACAACCGAGCTGCACATTGACTTTGCATTGATTGCTATTACCTATCTGTGATAATTTGAAGTTAAAACCAGGTATTTCATATATTATTTATTAGGTTAACATGTGATGTATTTCCCTTAAACTGTTTGGGAAAGCCTTGTAATGGGATTCTTCCAAACAGTGTAAGTACAGACTTGGTAATCTAACAAAAACCTGCAGACCTGCTCAGTTAATTGAGTTCTCTTTGTGCCATTTAGTTTCCATCTTTGAAACTTTTTTAGGTCAAGACCATAGCTTTATAGTTCTGTTAGGTGAGCATGATCTTTAATCTTTTTATAGTAACTAACTTTGACTGGATAAACTCAACTCTAAAGATGCTGTTTATCTAACCAAGCATACATACCCATACCATAATAGGTGGCTTCAATCAACACACATCATGATGATTGACTTTTACTGCTGATTGAAAGCAGGATAAGTTTGCATTCCACTCATCACTTATTTTACCTTCAATAATGCTTTGGTATTGTGTTTGAAGTAAGCTTGCTCAAGCTTGTAATCCTCTGATGGAGTAAACAGGTGAAGATGTGAAAATTGCAGATTGTTTGTCTCCTCATCCTGTTTGACTTCAAATGCTAGCTATTCTGTGATTGCACTTGTTTCAACTCCATGTGCTGAAAATTTTGCAGCTTAGGCTCTGTTAATTTAGAATCCATGAACTTATCACATGAACATCTCCAATTGCAGAGAACCGCTTCATCCAGTAGCTTGGGATCCTCTAATGGAAATCCAGGGGAACTAAAAAGGGAGAATTCAGGAATCTTAATTGATTTTGATGCTGATCCTGAACCTCCTGTTGCTGCAACAGTGCCACAAACACAACAACCACCAGTTCAAACCATCGCACAACCGATAAGTTCATCCAATGATAACTGGGCCTCTTTTGATTTTGCCACAGAAGCAAAAGTATCCCAAGCTCCTTCAAATGTGAATGCCCTGGAAACAGTACTTTCACAATTGTCAGTTCCAGCATCTGTTCCTGGGCACGGATCAGGAGTACCCAATAGTGGTGGTGCTCCAACAGCTGTACCAGTGGGCAATGTGTCAGTGTTGCCAATGAGTGGTGATTCCCTATTTCCACCAGTACGGCCCATCCCTACGTCACCGTTTCTTGGTGGTGCTCCTGCACCAGTCAATACTTTTGCTGCATTTCCTCCAGCTGCTGCCGCTGCAGCTGCTCCTGGATTGACACCAATGTTACATGGGCATGATGGTAATTCCTTTGTCAAAGTTACTGGTGCAGGACAATGGCCAAGCATGCAGTATCAACAACATTCTTTATTCCCTGATACTGGAAGTCAGTCTATCGCTCAACAATTTGCTCCATCAGTTGGTGGAACTTCAACCAATCAGGTGGGCCTCATGGTTTAGTGTCTTGTTGCAGTATTCTGCAATGCATATAGTACTAATCCATTCTGTTGCTTCATATTCACAGCAGTGGAATTCACCACTTTTGCCAAATACACAAGGGCCTTTTAGTGCTCCTGCAGCACAAGCACCTCAAACTGTCTCAAAACCTCAGGTGGTTGCTTCTAGTCTTTCATCACCACCTCTCCCTGTGGAAGTAAAACCAGCTGGAAGAAAAGAATTGCCATTGGTAATGTATTCTTTCTTGGTCTCCAGCTAGGATGTATTCTGGTGTTATCTCTGTTTTGTATCTCATAGTAAATCATGAATCATCTGCAGGATCTTTTCGCTGCAACCTATCAACCCATCTCTATGCAAGTTCCAGGTTGGCAAACTGGTCCACCCCATGGCATGGGGTTCCACCTGCAATATAATACTGCAGCGGTATCTTTCACAATCCAATATGATTTTGTTACTGAATTAATTTTGATTCACACCAATTACTTGGATTACTGCATGAAAAGTTGCTCTGTATAATAGGGGTTTGTTGTTGCAGCCATTGCCATCAACATTCTCACATTCATCAAAATCAACAAACCCATTTGATCTCAACAATGAACCACCTCCGGCTCAAGCTCCAACAGTAAGTGAATCAAATTCATTCAAATAGATATATGTGCTTGATCTCTGATCTTGTCTTCCTTGGTGTTACTTTGACTAAGTGATCAGTTATAACTAGTGTTAAAGAGAAGTAAATTAACAATGCCCTTTATGCATGTTCAATCCATGCATTTCACTGACAGAAAATGAAATGTCGAATTTGCCTTGTGATTGCCCCACTTGAGTATTGCTAAAAACTAAAGGGTGCTCATAGTAACTTATTTTGGTGCTTTTAAAAAAATAAAACTTTTTATTTTGTTCCGTTTGTTGAGTACTAACGCCCTTGATGCATGAGTTATCTAAATCTTGAAGCATCAAATTTTTGCTCATATTTGATCTTTAAGCTAAACATGTTCTTGAGCAATTCAGCTGTTGATCATGAAATCTTGTTCTAATGCTTTTTACATGTTCCTGGTGATATAGTTTCCTTCCATGGCGTCCTTGCAAGGGAGTCTACCAAATATGCCCCCTTCTATGGGCTTGCTGCATTCTTCCAGTGCTGGTACTCAATCAACATGGACACCACCCCAGTCATCATTATATCCATTGGCAATGCCTCCACAAGCACCACCTTATGTGTCGGGAATGCCTCCACAAGTACCGCCTTATGCGTCGGGAATGCCTCCAAGTAAAACCATATCATGATTTTTTTCTTGCCTACCTTTTTCCCCTCGCTTGCTTTATTTGATATTTATATGTTCTGCCTTTTGCTTCAAAAATGTCAGGAGCATACATGGGGCAACAAGTACCTGGTGCCATTCCACCTTCCAGGTAACTGCATTTTCATTTTTACAATTTTGATTTCTTTTACCCACATTTTTAGTAAGGTTCTGCATTACTGAATTATAAATTTCATCTATTAGCAACTTATATTTATTTCGAAGTTTTATGGGCATCAGTTTGCCTAATCTATATTTGCATTAGTATTACCTTTGTGTGGAACTTATTGAGCCTTTTGAATCTCCTTTGCAGTCATCAAGGAGTGGGAAGCTTTGGCAGTGAGGATGCTGCTTTTAGCTCTTTGAATCCAAATCATCTAATTGGTGGAAGATCCTCTGCACCTGCTGCCTTAGATAAGCTTTCTTCTGTTGGAGGAAATCCATTTGGATAAATATGAAGACCGAAGCCTTTTGGACCCCATTTTAGGGTGAGCATCATCTTGATGCTCTCTGTTAAGTAATCTGTTGGATGGAAATTTTTGGGTTCATTGTTCTTGTAGATTTAGTAAGATGTTGCAGCCAAATGAAGTTGTGTGTCCATACCTGTAACCTGTAATAGTCAAATGTCTATTCTCGTGTAAAACCAGTTTTATCCTGTAAGAAAGGTAGGCCAAAATAGAGGGGATTTGAAAGAGGGATGGACACCTCTGAGGGAATCAAGTCTTATTTAGGCAGCCATTGTCTTTCATAGGTTTGGGAATGGGTATTCCTATGTGGTGATCTGTGCTTTGCCTGCTGCCATAGGGGGATGTCTCTCCATTGTTATGGCGAGTTCTTGTTTCGAGTCTGCACAATTATTTTTTTCTTTTTTAAAATTTTTTCGAAGCATACCTTTTGGTAGAGCATACTTTACATGCTATTCATATTGATGTTGATATGATTTTTGTTTTGAATAAGATAGTATTTGGATTTTAGCCTTTATGCCATGTTTTCAAGCTTTTTTCCATGTTCTGATAGGTTTATGTGTTGCCGAAAACAGAAGTGACTAACATACTCACCCACCAAACATTACTGCAGAGGTCATTTTGGTAATAAACCTGGGATTCATACATGTAGGAAGAACAACAACAATGAAGATTTTGTTGCTTAATCGGTTGACGGAACTTGGGTAATTCCCAGCTATTTGTGTTGAGATTGGACAAAATATTACGAGGGATAAGGGAAAAATTCCAAGCATTAGTCATTTGGTTTTTTTTTTTACAGGTTTTTCCTAACCATTTCCCCACATCTGCAGCTTGTACTTGTAGTTTGAGGCCACGCTTGACACTTGCACGCAATTTATAAGTACGAAGAAGTAGTTCGAATGGGTCATCCTTTCTATTTGAGTGACAAAATAGAGGGAAAAAAAGTTTAAAGTTTATAAATTATTATTTTTTAAAAAAATTAAAGATTAAAAATCTTAACTAATTTTAATTGTAGTCTATTTTATTCCATCTTTTTAGTGACAAAACAAATGCTTTTTTTAACATTTTTGTCTTTCTTTCCACGGTGAAGCAAAAAGAATATAGGCGAGAAAAAATATGGAATATCAAAATCTTGAATCTAATTTTTCATTTCTTGGTCGTGTTTTTTTAAATTTTTTATTTAATTCTAAATAGAAATTAAAATAAAATAATACTAAATGATATTTAAGCTTCAAATTATTTGTCTTTTAAATATTTTATTTTTATTAAGCATTAAAAAGTAAGAAAAAATAATTATGTTTACTCTAATAGAAAAAGATTAAATATTTTAATTTTTTCTATTCAATAAAAAAATTTTAAAAATAAATAATGAAATAAACCAAAAGCAAAAATACAAATGATATGAAAACAAATAACTTTTAGTAAAAAGGTTAGAAAACCAAACAATACCTTAGCTGTCGGGGCAATTTACCTTTATAAAACAAAACTTTTACTTTCCTGATCTCCGCAGCAGCTGAACGGAGGGGAATTAGGTGTTTCACTGCAAACAGGTGTGTCCCGGAATCTGTGATGCTCTTTTATTTTTCTCCCTCTTATTATTATTAGTATTTTTTTTTTGTTTATCCATAATTTTTAAAAATTTTATCTTTACAGATTTAGTAAAAAAGATTAATAATTTTTCTGATTAATTTTCCTGTCAGCTGCGTTCTGAGTCATGTCTGTTTTTAGAACGTGCAGAAAAAGTAAATTTTGAAGTTTAAAAAAAAAAAAATCTGAAAATTAATCTCCATAAAAACATTTTCTCTCTTCTGAAAAAGATACTTCCAGTTCTCATATTTTGTGAGCTACGCTTTTTCTTCTGCAAGCCAAAAGAGATGCCACTTCTTATAACCTTTTGCCTCAGGCAAAGCTAAAGTTCCAAAAACAAGAGGAGAGGTATTGGAAGATAATAAAAAACACGCATTGTTTAGGCAACCACATGTCGAGCTGAAAAGTATAAGAGGCAAAATCACACATTTGAATTATGAATCAAACGTTTAAATCTAAGCAGTGGACCTTGAAGAAACATCAATGGCCGTACCAGGTAGAGTGCACAATTGAATATTAGTTCAACCCAGAAACTGTTATTCCATTGATGGTTATGAAATCACAAAATCTTCGCCCTGCCATGCTCGTAAATATATCTACAGATGGTATGCTGCAATTAATGGAAAATTTAGAGAACTGGATATACTTTCTTTCTTTCTTTTGTTTAACTGATGCTGGGCTTGGAGGACTATATATTTTGTTTCATTTAGAAATGAAATGAATCAGGTCACCAAAGGTCTAGTTGCTGCTGCTAAAATTCTTGTGCGTGTGCAGACGCGGCCTCTTCTTCCACCATCTGCTCGAGGAAGAGGACTGCCACAAGAACTATCGAATGAATTGGGTACTAAAGATATTTTGAAATGGTCATGTAGATTCGCCTGTTTGTCTGCTTTTCCATATGATCGGAGCCACAAGCATCCATACTGCAAGGTCATATTGTTAGCTGGTTTAATTGTTACATAACTAAGAGATATCAAGTAATCAAAATGACCATAATACAATCCTATTCCTGAGATACTTACGGTATACACAGGCTGCCAGCCATTCGTTCACTATTCTAACCCAAGTACTCGTCCAGCCAACATCAATTGTCCACCTGCAAAGAAGTTAAATTATTTTCTTACAAAAGGGTGGTAGAATTATTTTTTTTTACTGCTTCTCAGAAAAAAACATACTTGATGTCATAATGGTGATTGTTAAGATTTATTGGCCGATAGCACACTTTAGTCATAAAAGAATTCTATTTCTAGATGAATTATGTGATAAGATTGGTATATGCCCTCCTTGAAATCACTTTAAAGTCTATAAGAGAAGAAACATTAGTCCTGGTTTTCAACATAAATAGGCTGGTCCTGCTCTGGAACTCAAAGATAATCACATAGAGCATAATCAGAAGGCCACTCCATTGGTGGTCAGCTGAGCAGAGGTGCTTGGAGCAAAGGCCATCCTTTAGGAACTTAACCATAATTGAATTTCTGTTGAGAAACAAGCAGACAAGGGAATTTGCTAAGTGAAACTGAGTTCTATTACAGTTTTATTTCACCTAAGACTGACATTTCTATCTATTCAGCATGATTAAACCTGTCGTTATACATCAGTGTCTAGTGTGCTGTATAGTTGGTTGCAAGGACTGATAATTCAATAAAGAAAAAAGTTTTGGATATGAAGGCATCAATGATTATGCTCATGAGAAGTTCAACTCAAAAACCAACTCCAGGAAACCTTGACCCCAATCCAATCAGTTGAAAATTGGTAGTGCAAATTCCTCAAGGAAAAGGTTGAGAAAATCTTTAGTTACATTCTTTTGGAGGGGTTGCTTTAACTATCCATTTTGGCAGATCTTAATTTCAAGTGTCCTATAAAAAGTACAAAACAAATGGAAGTATTTTGAGAGATATGGAGACTTACTTTCTTATGGAATGATGAGTATTCCAACCAATCAATAGCATTGAAAAATACATGGCTCCGGTGGCAAAAACAAAGTGGAAGAAGCCATAACCATAGGGAACATCATCTTCGGCTTGTGTGTCATCCTTCCTGAACTGAAACAGTTGTTTTCAGAAGACAGTTTGGTAAAAAGTGTGATACCCAAATAAAAGTAGTTGAGTGTAATATACCTGAAAGCATTTGGAATCAATGCCTGTTGAAAATGTTGCAATGACCATGGCAAGCAGCGCAACAATAAAGCTCTGTCACCAAATGAGATCTATAGTTATGCAAGGCAAAAAAATGGAAATTGTGCAATAAAAGCTTTGACATCTTTCCTGCTGCAGCCATGATTAAAAAAGTTGTGTTTGGATTCATGATGAGGTATCAGTTCCTACATACTAGCAATGGGATAAGCTATGAGCATAATGTTGTACAATAACATGTTGAAGGATGATAACTTTGAGATGGTTTCCATTTAGAAATAAGGGATACTTAGAGACAATGTGAGTGCCTGTCAACAATATTAGCATGGCCATAGATTAAATTGGGAAAGAATATGTTCTAGCCTTCTAGGCTGCAATGAAGGTTGAGGCATTATTACACACAATACTGTCATGACTTTGATGACTTCATGTTTGTTTGGAAATTTAATTAGTACTTTAAAATTCTTAATTCATTTCTGAGATCTCAAATCTTACTATGATGGTAAGCCAATCTGCTTTGGTCGCTGATTCCACCTTCTGGTTGCATCTGTCCTCTGGTGGTTCACTGTCAGCACAAAGATGTATAATGGACACTAGTTAAAGAAAAAGTTGAGGCAGCTAGAAGCCCTGATAAAAGTAATCACAAAAGCAAGTTCTATTTGTTTAGACCTATTAGTTTCTCAAATTTATTGTTCTGTTCAGGCTTGTGTGATACCTAATTGTTGATTTAGAGGAACCGTAACTATTCAGCTACAATGAATGGGCTTCTTTTGAGCAAGTGGATGCATGGATTTAGATTCTGAGACAACACATAGACTACATGAATTTGGTGCGGATCTCTCTTGGGTTGGTACAAGGAAGCAAAGTATTATATAAATCTAAGCTTTCGTCCCTAAGAAGATATGATATAAGTACAAATATGATAGCACCAGCATATCTTTTCTTTTCTTTTTTCCCTTTTTTGCCTATTTATTTTTTTATATTAGTATCATTTGGAGAAGTCGAGCAAAAGGTTTATGTGCAACTAAAGAAAGATTTTATTTTCCAACCATGTTATATTGGAAAGCTGATATTGGTAAGAAATTCAGTTTTAAAAACATCAAGCAGTAAATTTGATTACAATAATAGAAATTAGAAATCATACCTTCTAATAGCACACCAGCAGAGGAACACAACATACAGGCCCATAAGCCCTGGAGTCAAGAAACTTTCATCTACCTGTTTCAGGAAAAAAGAACAATTCTATAACAAATTTATGTCGCCATGTCAGAGTGAAAAGGATGGTGAAAATTACAACTTACCTTTGGGTGGAGAGAGACACTAGTCATGAGCTGGAGGAGCACTAGTGTCCAGGTGATGAAGAAAATGTTAAGGAGGCAAGACGGCTCTGGTACGTACCAAATGTACATCAAGATGATCCCCATTATGCATATGACATATGCAGTAGTTGCAAGTAACATTACATGGATACGGCTGCAAGGTAAATCTTATTGTAAGTTATCCATGTTGAAAGCTTTTCCGAGCCCCCTTTAACATTGGAAATTTCATGTTAAGAAGGGGACTATCTTGATATATAATGTCTTAATGAAATCAATATGGCTTTAATAGAACAAAAAGATGATTTGAATTAGCATCTGTTGGAATAAGGAGGATTTTACCATCTGTCTGCATATTTGCCAGAGTGACAACAATCATTCAGCCATTTAATGAAGCTGATTATGCTTATTAGCTGAATTAAGAGAAAGACCCTGTAATAAATTTTCAAAGAAAGATATCACAAACACAGCCCCAGCAATTTCTGTAACTGAACTTGAAAGGTAAGCTTATAATTTTCACTTCTACGACAACCACGTCTAAAAAGATTGTACATGGTCTGTGACAGGAATTTATAACAGGAAGTAATGATACCCGGCACCGAAATGTGCAATCTCCCCTGCCAAAAATTATTGCATCAGAGGCATGAAAGTAATAAATGTAAAGCCAACACGAGTTTAAGATCATGTACATGAAATGATAAGAGAAAAACAACAATTGCAATCTTGTTCAAGGACTGCAGTCAACTAACCATAGAGCTGAATAAAAGCAGAAGGAACCAAGAAGGGGAGCATCATTAAGGCAACCCACAAGATAATCTTTGCAGACCACCAACCAGAATGCCACAATTCTCTAGGCTTGTGCAACTTGGATGTACCAGCTGTTGAAAGAAACATTATGAAATAGAAAGTCTGATATAGTATTAAGGCTCACATTCTGATCAAATAAAATGGAAGATGAAGCTACTTTGAGCAAATGTATTCATTAATTATTGAGTCCTTTTAAATAAACAGTCAGTATAGATCAAGGGATGTCCTATGACTTCGGTTCTAGATTGCAAACTTGGACTAACATTCCAGCAAAATCAGTGATAAGACGGTTTGAATTTATTCTTTCTAGAAATAGGGGTTTCAAACTCTTCTCTTTAAAATTAGGTGTGATTTACGCACTTTTACCAAGCAAGATGAGAACAATTATCAGATAATACATTAATTCTGACACTTTTCATTTGGAATTCTGGTTTGCTGATATCTGGGTTTTGAGGATCCCCAGATCCTTCGTGTGCAAATTGCTTCCATCTGCTCTGGATAGGAGCAATTCGCAGAATTTCCGATTTCTTGCTTCTACAGAGAAAATGTGCTTCAGTCAAGTTACTCTGAAAAAAAATATAGAGAAGATCTTTGATCTGGGATTCTGCTCATTGCCTGTGCCATTTAATTGTAAAACCTCAAAACTGTCAGACAAGTAGTCATGTAGATCTTATTGTTGAAAGGATACAAAACATCCCAGGCTAACGCGCAGAACTCCTTCTGCTCCCAAACAATCTCGCACACCCTTGCACCCTTGTAGTCCTGCATTCATGCTAAAAATGTATTAGCAGCTTATATTAATTGTAAGATTGACATCTATATTTTAATGGTATAATTGAAAAAAATAATCTGGAAACAGGTTATTTATGAGTCTGAAAACCGGGTTGGTTGACTGTCAAAACAATGTAATCATCTGGTTCAATCCAAATCTAAACCCACTGGGTGTATCTTTTAAAGGCCAGGAAAATGATCACTGATAACCCATTTTAGATGTCTATTTTATGTAAACAGAAAGCAGATGAAAAGGAGTTTAGTCTGGGGCCATTTAACAGCTTGTCCAAACGCCATCACATTTTGCTACAAACACAAGTTTTTCTAAATTCTATCTATAACAAGAGCAATGATTATGTCAGATGGTAACAGAAGTTGAAAACTCTTGCAAATGGAATTTCAGAAGGACCCATCAGCCTCACACATGTATTAAGCACGTTTTTACTTTTCTTTATTCCTATAAAAATCCATATATGACTCGATAAAGCTTAAACACTACAGGGATATTTCATATCAAGCATAAATAACACCTATTATGGAGCAACGCAAAACAAAAAGGTTAACTTTTCATGGAAGACAGGGCGTGCCCTGAAGAATGAAAAAATTGGTTGACAAATGAAGAGCTCACTTCCTCTTGGAGGCAAGTCAAGGCTTGTAATCATGAAACAAAAACATGGTTTATATACCTTTAAAAAATTTCTATAAAAATTAGAGTCTATTAGCATTCATGCCTTTATTTGAAGTTGTTAAAAACACCAGACTAAGTTATAAACTGCAAGACATTAAAGAATCAGATAAATCTTACTCTCCATCTCTGTCAGGGCACCACGGCCATAATCCCGAACGGCCCATGCTAGTAGATTAGTAATGAGGAACATCAAACCATATACATATCTAGCCATCCAAGGGTTTGGACTGTTCCGGAATTGGCTAAACCAGGATTCCTTCATGCCTTCAGGATGTCGCCCATTGCCACTGCTTGCACCACTCTCCATTTATACCTGAATGTTGGCAACACTCCTCATCACAGAGAGCATAAATGGTGTGAGGCGAAGACAGGTTCTATTTCACCAGATTCTCTTTATCTGCATTGCTGACAAAAATGATCATTAGCATGGGAGTTCTATGTACTGCAAACTTTGGAACTTAGGAAAAACCATACCAAACATCAATGAGGAAGTGTTACCAGATCCCACCTCTGCAGCACAGAACTAAAAAACAAAGACATATATATGGTGACATGTTTTTGACGAATCATAAGGTCATATCACAAATATCTTTCCTCAGTGGCAGTACCTGTCATGGAACCCACACTGTGGAAATGGGGAAAATAAAATGAAAAATGAATAAGTAAGCTTAATGCATGGCTTCAGGGTTGGACTTGACTAAATCCTGTTTTCTAAGGCCTACACAACAAAATCTCAATAATCCCAATTTTTTAAGCTCAACTCTTGTTGAGAGCCAAGTCTTTCGATCATGGCTCTCCCTGTATTCAATCTAAAATTTCCTTTAAAAGATCTATTTTTGTTAAGAAATGGTATTCGGTTTGCTTCCTTGATACACCAGGCAAATTCTACAAGCTGGGTTTCTAGGGTCATGATGAGGTCTTTCATTCCTACAAATAACAGTGATAGTAGCACTAACAAGTCCCGTAGAGTTGTTGGACCTAAAAAGCTTTCAGAAAGAAACCATTCCCCAAAAGAGCCATCTTCAGTTATCAGAGAATCTCGTGGGAGAGTACATACGTGCAATGCACGACAAGGCATTGTCTGATACAGATGGGCATATTCTCCTACTTTCATGGATTTATCTGAACCGTTGAGGCATGATTGTCCAGAGCAAGCACTCACGCACGCCATTGCTATTTGGATTGTTTAGTGCTTATCAAGTTTTTGGTGCAATCTTTTGATGGGTGACTCCTTTATTTGCACACACATGCACATACGCATAAACAGAGATTTGAATTTGATCAAGGCATTCAAAAGTTCCAAAATTCGCTTTAATGCGAAAAAGGTTCCATAACGCTTGTACTACTCTTAAGCGTGTTGGCTCTGTATACGGGTTAACTTCCTTCCTTGAGGTGCACACAACTCCAACCAATTTTTCCACTGGTGTTAGATCAATACAGTACAGCAATCCAATTATTGATTTTGCATAGAAGAAGAGAAGCTACATATTTTACCCTGTTTGTTTTCCGGGAAAAATAGAGGCAAATAAACGAAACAAAATAATAAAACTGTGGTATAATAGAAGAAAACAGAACTACTCAAAATCAAACGTAGTTTTATTAGGCTTTCCTTTGTTGGATTCCAAATACTGAAAAAATTCGAAACTCAAAAATCCAAGGCCAATCTCCATCATTTTCTTCCATTTTCCCATCAGCCAAACGAAGAAAGACAGAAATCAGACATTCACAGGCTTCTAATAATCTACAACCAAAACTCAATTCATGAACAAGACTGTAAACTAACAAACAAAATACACATTCATTCCGGCCCAACCTTCACCATACAAACCAATCATCCACCTCGCCAACAACATCAAAGCAATCAACAAATACAGCAATCTCTTCACACAAATCACTATCAAGAAACAGAACACAGAACACAAAGATTCTCGCATTCAATACCAACAAAAAAAAAAGGTCAAAATAAATGCAAATACCTGATAAAGAACCAGTCCGAGATCTGTACGGACACGGCTTGTTCGAGCAACTCACAGGAGAAACAGAGATTTGATGTAGCGCTCTCTCTCTTTGCTTTTGCTTTTTGTCTTTCTTTTATTTTTATTTTTATTTTTCCTTGAATTGAGTCCAACGGAGATTGCTTTGGAGCTTTCTTTTTCTTCTTTCTTTTTTCCCGCCGTTTGCTTTCTGCTTCCGCCACAGATCCTACCTTTCATGTTAAATAAAATTTTCAATTTCGATTCATAGCTTTAATTTTTTTTATTAATTATATTTAGAATTTTTTTAAGCAATTATTATAAAAATATAATAATAGTAATAATAATAATAACTACATGCGTAACAGTCATCATGAGCCATGCATATTCTCCTCTTCTTAGACAATATGATATGTGCACTTCATGCCTGCAAATCATTCTCCTTTTTTTATTAGATTAAAAAAAAAAATATTATTAGCATCAAATATATATTTAGAACATAGAAAAAAGGAATATTGTATTTGAATCGCTTATTAAAAATAAAGATATAAATAAAAAAATTATTCCCATGAAAATTGTATCATAGTATCATTGTATTTTGATTTTCCAAAAAAAAATGTAAATTTTTATTTTAATTTCACTTTAAATGAATCACCAACGGTAAAAAAAAATTAAATAAAATTTTCATTCTTATTTCTTGGGACTTTTGGGTGTCCATTAAACATCCTTTATCTTGTAATTAAAGTAATTTTTAAGGATATTAAACAAAAATAATTTTTTACATGAAATTTATTATTACAAAAATATGCAAGTGAAACTACGTAAAGTAGTTTGAATTGAAGTTTAGTGTTTAATGGTACCGATCAAATTTTAAAGTTGGATTTTTAATATGCATAATAAGATTTAGGTCGTTGAATGAAGATACTGAAAAAATGAAATTGAGATACAAATAATATGATTTGAAAATTGTACGTGATATTAGTTGATTTCTGATAATTTTTCGATACTTAAAAATAATTATTTAATGGAAGTGGTTAAGAGTTTTTATATTTTATATTGAAATTATTACTATTATTATTATTATTGTTATTATTATTATTATTATTATTATTAATTTGAAAGGTAAAAAACATGATGTTAAATTTGGTTTTTTTTTTCTTAATTTATATTTTTACCATGATGATTTCACTTTAGTGGGTTATACTTGTACAATGATGATATCGCTTGAATTGTTGGAGAGTGGATGCCAACCACGGAAGGTAGAATGATGTTTCACTCCACGTAAAAGGGTTTTAATCCAACGTAAAAATCATGAAAAGACAAATCCCTTGTCGTAACTGGCAGTGGTTGCTTGCCTCGCATTGGGCAGGCCTCTTTTAAGCAAATGAGTGGCTTCTTCCGCATGAGAAAGATGCCCATTCATTTCCATTAACATTCTTTCTTTTATTTTAATTTGATCCACAAACTTCCACTATTAACATTTTTAGATTTCATCTTCATATTTTCAAATTAGTAAATTGGGAAATATTCTTATATTTTAAGACCATGTTTGGTTGAAGTATTAAGAAAAGAAAAAAATGTTGAGAAATTATTTTTTTTATATTTGATTTCATCATAAAAATATAAAAGAAAATTAAGTATAATTAAATTTGATCAAGAATTTATATATATATTTTAATTATTTAATCTTTATATAATAGAGGGAAATAAATAAAACGAGTTTGAATAAACATGTAAAAATAATTTATGGAGTTTAAACTCATTATTCATTTTTCTTTATTTTTATTTCCTTCTATTTTTCCACTCTATTTTTTTTTCCTTACATTTTTTTCTCAAAATTTTTGGTAACCAAACATATTTTAATAATACATTTATTTTAGTGCATGTTTGGAAACGTTTTCAAAAAATAATTTTTGAGATTAGTTTTAAAAAACAATTCTTGGTTTTTAGAACAAATTTGTTTTTGTTTTTTTTTAAATCATTTCATTCATAAGGAGTTGGATGAGAAGAAGCTCTCATGTTTGATTTTAGAGTAGAAATGGAATTTGAAAAATACCCATCCATAACCCCAAAGGAATCAGATTCCGTAAGGAAAAATGAGGAGAATATTTGATCAAAGTAATCGTATTCGTTTCGGTATGCACTTCAAGCAGTTGAAACAACATAGAGGAAGAATGAAGGGAAAATTTTATCAAGGTAATCGTATTCGTTTCAGTAAATATGCTTTTCAAGCACTTGAAATAATATAGAGGAAGAATGAAGGGAATATTCAAGGTAGTCATATTTGTTTCGGTAGATACGCTCTTCAAGCACTTGAAACAAAAGAGGAAGAATGAAGGGAATATTTTATCAAGATAATCATATTCTTTTTAGTAGATAGTCTCATCAAACACTTGAACTTGCTTGGATCACATCTAAATAAATAGAAGCACTACGACAAGTAATTACACAAAACATCCGTGGTCCCATATATTTTCGGACAAATCAATTACAGAAAAATTTGTTTAAAATTTTAAAATGTCCACAATCAATTTTCTGCATTTCAATATTTTTTTAAATAATTTTTTATTCATAATACTTTTGTTTTAATCAAAATTTTTTTTATATTTGTACCATTATTCAATTTTTCCTAATTTCGAATATTTTTTTAAAAACAATTTTTATTCATAATATTTAAATTGTAATCATTTGCATATCTTCACAATTATTTTTTAAAAAATTCCCATAAATTAAATAAAAATAATAAAAATATGCTTTAAAATTATCCAAATTTCAAAACAAATCCTCAAAAATTTATTTTTTCTCAAAAAAAAAAATGTGATAGATTATTTGTGTAAATTTTATTTCTTATCACGTGATTGCCCAACACTTTTCTCTCTTTTTAGTATCACTAAGGTTATGTCTAGTTCCGAAAAATATTAGGGAAAGAAAAAAATTATTGAAGAAAATGATTTTTTTGATACTTGGTTTCACTATAAAAAAAAATATAAAAGAAAATAAAATATAATTAAAATTAATTTAAAATTTATATATTTTTAAATTAGTTAATCTTGTTATAATAAAGTGAAATAAGGGAAATGAATTTGAAAAAACATAAAAAAATAAATTATTAAATTTAAATTTATTTTTTTATTTTCCTTCCCTTAGTTTTTATCAAATATAACCTAAATATTTTTAAAAAGAACTTGAATATTAATAAAATGGAAATGATGTGTTTTTTTTTAATATTAAAAATATTAAAAAATAAAATAATGCCCAAAATAACACTTATAAACTGCTTGACTTTTGACTTAAAGAACCAAAGTTGGATTAAAATAATCATTAAATTTGAATAAATAAGTTTAAGTTAGAATAAATTCTATTTAAATTGTGCTTAAACTTTTAATTATTTAATTGAAGTGTAGATGTTTAATAAATATGAATAATTTAACATTTTTAAAAGGGGGAGATGGTGTTAATTAGTTGGGAACACGTGGTGGCCAGTTGGACGATAAGATAAACTGAAAGTCAGTTGATGCAAGTCACGTAACGTCAATAAAGTAGCCGTTAGGCGCTAAGATCAAAGTTTTAAACTGTATTAGATTCCTAGGGGCCCAATTATGGGATGACACGTCATCAATCATGCTAGTAATTTTAGGCTTTATGGATCATGGATTCCACCTACCAGCATTTTTGGATCCGCTGCACTAGGATTTAGTGCCTACTAAAAAACGAGATCAATAGGATATGCCTATTCAAATTTCATGCTCTCATGTTCTTTTATGCCTGAATGATTTAAAATTTAATAATTTATCATACACTTTCCACAACTTATATGAACAATCACATGGATAACACTCCTTTTATTACCTTTAGCCTTGTTTGACAACTATTTTTAAAATTTTTCCCTTTTTTTCGAACATAAACATAAAAACACATTTAATAATTAAAAATAAATAAAAAATAAAGTGTCTTTTGATAATTATTTTCAAAAATTATTTAAAACACATTTAGTAATAAAAAAAAATGAAAAACACACCGTCTATTTGATAACTATTTCGAAAATTATTTAAAAACGTATTTAGTAATAAAAAAAATGGAAAAGCAAAGTGTTTGTTTGGTAACTATTTTCAAAAATTATTTTAAGATGTTTTGTAATACAAAAGTCTATCTAGTAATTTAAAATGTTTTTAATATTTTAAAAAATAATTTTTATGTTTAGTGCTTTATTTTTAATCATTTTACAAGTGTGTATAATTATATTTTAAAACAGCTCTAAAAGACAAGTAAAAATAATAAAAAATAATTAAAAGATGTTTTTTTAAAAACACCATATTTTTTATTCTTAATAATAAAAAATATAAAACAATTTTGGTAATCAAACTTGTTTTCTTGTTTTTTTATTCTAAAGAAAAGAAAACTATTATCGTAAATAGTTACCAAATATGCCCAAAATGTTTTCAGACAAATATCTTTTGGTTATTTTCAATTATTTTTTAAGGACTGTTTTAAAAAAGTGATTATACAAATATAAAAAATGATTAAAAATAAAACACTAAATATAAAATTTATATTTAAAATATAAAAAATAGGTTAAAATATTTTAGGTTACTCAACAAACATTTATTTTACTAAACATTAAAAAACAGTTTAAAAATAAATATATTCTTAAAAATTATTTTTCAAAACTATTTTTTAAAACACTTGTAAAACATAACATAATATTTGTTTTTTCTTATTTTTATCATACATGTTTTTGTTTCAAAATGTTGTTCGAGTTTTAATTTTAGCAGGTAAAAAAAATAAAATAAAAAATAAATGGAAAATTTTCAATCTAAACAATGATTGAATTGGATAAGAATTGAGGTTGATATTTGTTGCTTCAATACTACATTTGGAAGGGAGCCAAGTGGAGTCTTTCCATGAATTTTGAAGTGCTTGTGTTGTTGCGACATCTTTCTACCTTCAATATAAACGGGTGTAAAAATAAATAATAAAAATAAAAAATTATTTCTCATAAAAATTAAAACTCATGTTTGTTAAGATTTTGATTTTTTTTTTTATGTGGTATTATAATTGACTTCTATTTTTAATCATATTTTGAAATATTGAATGCAATCTTGAAGTTTTGAAGAGATTTGAGCTTTACCTAATTTTAATAAATTATTATCATTACATGAAAAATGGATTTTCTCAAGACTTATTTCTTTTTCTTTCATGAATGAAAAAGATTTAGGTGATGTTTGTTTTTTTGGCTTTTTGCTAAAAACAATTTGTTTTCAGAATTTAGGTTGTTTGTTTTTTTTTTTATTATTATAAACTTTTTACTAAATAGAAAAAAAACCAAAATATGTAACTGTGGACCCTGCATTTCGGCTCAATGCGTTTTCCACTCGATGACGAGCTCGATTTTGATTTGAAAAATGATTTTATTGATTAGGAAAAATGACTTGGAGTCGCCACTTATTTTTGTTTTAGTTTTAAAAGAGTAAACAAAATAAGAAAGAAAAACCCTAAGTGTGACTTCTTATTTTGGAAAAGGCGGTTTGCGAAAAACCGAATCGGGTTCGAGGGTCAGGTTACTTATCGGGAAGGTATGGTAAAGACCGTAGCACCCTTCTAAGTCCCTAAAGTCAGGTCTTTACTAATGAAATGAAGCAATCATGACAATGGACGAGTAAAACAGTGAATACCCAGAACTATCATGCACATATGAAAATCAAAATATGCATATAGAAATACCAAAATGGGAACAGATACGTACCTGGGTGACGAGCCACAATGCGCTATCAAGAAGTGAGGTTAGTGCACAATTAAAGAATAATTTCAAGCATGTCATAGGGCATAATGGAGACAATCATGCATGGCAACTAAATCAATCAATCAATCAATTATAAAGTCATATATGTCGGGTTCCCACCAAAACCCATTTGTTTTGCATGAATTAATATAACAGATTCCATTATTCCAGAATTATGAAAAAAATTCATGCCTATTAAAATCAAGAGGAGCAGAAGATTGCGGGCGGAAATGGATCTGGCGAATCGCGAGTGGCTGACGAGCCAAGCTGTCTGGGGAAGTTGAATTGCCTTCCTCTCCCATCCGGCGTCAGGCGTCGGATGTGAGATATCCAGAGAAAGCGGAACGTCGGTCGGACAGAATTCCGGATGTGAGACATCCGGAGAATGGGGGACGTCGGCCGGACAGAATTCCGGATGTGAGACATCCGGAGAAGGGGGACGTCGGCCGGATAGAATTCCGAATGTGAGACATCCGGAGAATGGGGACGTCGGCCGGACAGAATTCCGGATGTGAGACATCCGGAGGAGGTGGGGCGTCGGCCGAATAGAATTCCGGATGTGAGACATCCAGAGAAGGTGGGATGTCGACGGATAGAATTCCGGATGTGAGACATCCGGAGAAGGTGGGATGTCGGCGGACAGAATTCTGGATGGGTATGGGTTGTATGGATATGGAAGCTTGGGTGAGGGAATGAGTATGACGACCTAGAGAGAGAGGTGGATAGATGAACGATGGGTATGGTGGATAAGAAAAAAAACATGGGGATGAGATGACGACACGCTTGCATGAGAATAGAGATAGGGGTCATGCAGAGTGAAGACATGTGCATGGACATAAAAACAATGGGCAGGCCACAAGCAGATGTGCCTCCACGTCTAGCCGACGAATATGTTTGGTAGTATGCGACCTAGGGTATTTGCTGATTGTGAAAGCCTGGAGAAAACTGAAAAGGCCTGTTCTCATCATCACGGAAAGCAGTTGAGACCTTGGAGCCTTGAGTATGCACTCAGAGAGGAAAAGAAAACAAAGAGATAACAGGATAGCAACAAGAAGAAGAACATGAAGACTTTAACTAGCATATCGAATCCATTTCATCATTTCATCCATGGGTCCAACATCCAGTGAGTTAAGATGGAAAAAAATACTCGTTAGAATAGAACATAAAACACAACAAACTCTTCCAATATTTAATCAGTAATCACCAAAATAGAACAACCCAACAGGCAGAAACGAAAAATCACTGAGAATCAGACCTGGACAGTCTGAAAAAAAATAGAAAATATACAAAAAAAAAAACAAATGGTCATACCTGGAAATCTCACTTCTCAGCTCTGTGTCCTGGACTCCCTAACAACTCCACGCTCCTCTGTTCTTAGCTTCCTCTTCAAGTTCCCACCATACTCATTTCCTCCCGAACCCTCAGAAAAACTCCTCCGCTTTTTTTCTTCCCTCCTCCCTTTTTTCACCACCTCCTCTGTTCTTAGCTTTCTCTTCAAGTTCCCACCATACTCCTTTCCTCCCGAACCCTCAGAAAAACTCCTCTCCTTTTTTCTTCTCTCCTCTCTCTTTTCACCACCTCCTCTGTCCCTTTACCATGCTGTCACCTCCAACGATCTCTGCAGCAGCCACCTTTCCTGCACCACTCCTTCTGCAGCCACCTTTCCTTCTCTCTCATCCGCGCCCCCTAACGGCCTGTGGGACCCCCTTCCAGAAAGTTCCTCCACGTGTCAAAGTCCTATTGCAGTTTAAAAAAGCGAGGTTGATTCCTTATGGCCACTAAGGATGTGACACGTGGCCCGCTGGGATAGTGACACCTGGCTAAAAAATGTGATCTGCAAAAACAAAGAGAGAAAAAGTGATCCATGCCTAAATGGGGGTCTACAATAACTTTTTCTAAATAGAAAAAATAACATATTGATTTTTTTTATTTTTTAATACTTAATAGAAATAAAATACTACAAAAACAAACAGCCTAATATTTAACACTATTAAACATTAAAGTTCTATTTAGAATTAAGTAAAAAAACAAACACCACCTTAATGTTGAATTACCAATCCTTTTAAAATTGTTCATTTAAACTTTTAAGAAAATTAGTAATTTAATATCACATCATAATTTCGTTTGATGGGAGATCATATATTTGAGTTTCATTGCATATTCGTTTTCCTCATTTGCATATTTGGACCACATGTGAGCACGAGGTTGCATACAAAGGAGGATGTTAAAGTGGGGTTGTAAGTAAAAGAGGGTGTTAAAGTGCATAATATATAATTGTAATAAATAACTATTTGATGGTTCAAGGATAGAGAATAAAAGTGCTTCAGGATGAGTTATTAGAGACACTAATGGTATCATACAAATGGTTGTGAATAGACATATAAGTAATGCTTCAATAATTATTGCAGAATATATGACCTTAAGAGATGACATATCAGTTATAAAAAACAATGAGTTCTTAAACCTAGAGATTGAGGGTAACTCAAAAATAATTATAGATTGTAATAATAAAAAGAATAATATTCATAGTTCTATTATGTTATTAATGAAAGATATTTAGAAGTTATTTTAGGATCTATGATTATCATCACATTTATAGGGAAACAAATACAACAACAGATTGTTTAACAAAAAAAGATATTTGTAATCTAGATTCAATCATTTGATGGTCAAATTCCCTTTACAATGTTAGAAAATTTAGTTTTGAAAATTACTGTGACTCATTTTTCAATTGTATTTGTAGGTATTATATTTCGTAGTCTCCTTTCATAAAAAAAAAAAAAAAAAAGCCTATTTGATAGAATTTGATTTGTATCTTTTTAATTTGATTTGAGTTTTCTTTTAATTGATCTCCTATGAAAACCTTGCTAGTGGTTAAGGATTAAACAAGTTGGTTCTTTATCCCCATCATTTTTGTCATGCATTTGACTATAGCTAACAAAGAATATAATAGGAAAAAAGATCTATAAAAACTGGTGGTCGTATGAAATTCACATAAATGTAAATAAGTTCCTCGTATCTTCTCTTTTCCAATGATGTCTTATCGAATATTTTAAGTAGTTTTTGTCGGGCTTAAGAATGGTTGATTAAGCACCACCCATCAAATATCTCTTTTCCCATGATGTGTTCACATTTTTTTCAAGATTCCATATCACTAGCTCCTTCATTTAGCCAACTTGTTTGGGCTCTTCAAGGATACATGCATACTCTAGCTTCACAAAGAGCGAAGGAGAAGACGTACCTTGCGTATGCTTCAGCCTTCCTTAGTTAACGTGATGGTGAGTGAAATAGATGTGGCGATGGTGGGCGTGGCTGGTTAAATTCTCATATCATGATATCATCCACTCTTGCAGAGGACAAAGCACTCGGCAATGGAATCCAAATGGGCCCAACAATCGAGGACAACAACAGCGAGAGCTAGCAAATGGTCTAGGACAACAACGACACCAAAATGCTCCCAATAATAGTGGAAAAGTTGTTTTTCAAATTTGTAGAAAATGAATCATCTTGCCATTGGTTGTTGGTATATATATGTTCAATTATTCGTACCAATCTGAGGATCTTCCATGTCAATGACCCCCTTTTTCTTATGCTAACTTTGGAGCTAGTGCTCATCTCTTCTAGCTTTATCGTTGAGGATCGAAACCAAAGGTGAATCACAAGATGACATAAAAATGATTAGCTTTGAATGCAATAAGAAAATATGGTTCTTCCTTTTTTGTTTGGTATTAGCGACTTGGACATCCTAATTCAAAGTTATTGGTTTTGCTAAAGTAAAAATAGGTTGTTGAATGTTGATGTCACTTTTTAAGTGACTAAACATGCCATATATGTTAGTTGCCAAATGGTAAAAAGGTGTAAACGACCTTTACTAATCTAATAAATTTTTTATTCGATTAGTAAGTGATAAGCCTCATCATATTTGTCAACCCTAATAAAGGTAATCTTGCAATGAAACTCACTTCCTAAATTGTTGAACAAACTATTGAAAAAATCATGGTTTTAAAAACTAGCCGATTTAACCATTTTTTTTTTCTTTTTACAGCATCAAAACGACGTCGACGAGCCCCCCCTTCCCTAACCAAACCAATCCCTCCCACCACATAAAGCACCAACAATCTTTGCCCCCCTCCCCCCCGCCCAATACCCCCTGCGCCATTAGGGATGACAATGGGATAAGTCTTTTCGGGTACCCGCCCCGCCCCGCCCCGCCCCACTCCACCCCTAATGAGACGGGGGTTTAATTTTAATGAACGAGTTTGAGAATTTTTTTTAAAACCCAAGGCAGGTTCAGATATTGCCCCACCCGCCCGCCTAGTCCCGATTATATATAAAATTAAAATTTTAATTAAATTTAATTTAAAATTTAAAATTAAAATAATTTAATTTTTATTTTATTATTTTAAATATATAGATAATAAAAAATATTTTTAATAAAATAAGTTATAAAAAATATAATAATTTAATTATTTATAAAATATATTTATTTTAATATAATTAAAAAATTTAAAAGTAATTTTCTTTTTAAAAAATTAAAATTAAAAAAAAAGTTAAATTTATCATACCCCCGCCCTGTCCCGTCCCACCCTGTTTAATTTTTTAAATGGGACGGGGATGAGAATTGTTTCAAATAAACGGGGCGGGGTTGGGATGGGAGCGACCCATCTCGAACCCGCCCTGTTGCCATCCTTATGCGTCGTTGTCATGATGCTCTCCTTATCGTTTTCTCTTTCAGTGGCACCTCTTCCCTCTTCCTTTTCCAGATTCTTATTTTTATTTTTATTTACCATATTCATCTCCATTATTATTTATTTTATTTTATTTTATATTTATTATTTTTTAATTTTATGATTTTTAAAACTTGTCATTTTAATTTAAATATAGTTTTAAATAAATTTTTTATTTTAAAATAGGGTATTGATTTAAAAATAAATTTTAAGATTTCTAATTTTAAATTAAAATTAAAATTTCTAATTTGAATCTAGTTTCATGATTTTCAAATAAAATTTTAATTTTTAAATAATATATAAATTATATGTTTATAATGTCATCAGTTCGATCGATGATTCGATTAATGAACCGTGATAAGTTTTCCAATTTAGTTAACGTCCAAATTTGAAAATATTGAAAAAAAAAAAGTACTTATAAAAAGGAGAAACTAACTTTAGTGTTGGAGGCTTTCCCAATGATCTATTGGTGGGAGTTGTTTTGTAGGAGCACTAGTGTACTCTTATTTAAGTGGAGGGAGTCCATATTCGGTTGAAGCACCAACACACTGAGGTATTGGAATCCATCAAGTTCCAAGTTAAATATATATAGCCCATAAAGTGGTCGATGAGATCTCAAATAACCCCATTAAAGATGCTTATGTGATTTAATTATTTCAATATTAAGGCTAGGTGTGGTTTTTTAAAATTGTAAATAGTAAAAACAAAAATAAAATAAAAACTAAATTTAAAATAAATAAGTTATTTTTATAGGCTAGTATAGACTCATTTTTATTTATTTTATTTCTTTTATATAAAAATTAAATAATTTTAAAATATATAAATTTTAATTTATTTTAATTACATTTAATTTTTTATATGTATATTTTTCATGATGAAATTGAATATTAAAAAAAAAATCATTTTTTTAACACCTTTTTCTGCTTAATATTTTATTGGAATCAAACATAATATAAGAGTATTCATTTAAATCTCGTTACTCGGAGCGCACATGCGAAAATCCTTCTTGGCCCAAATTACGACTGAATTGGGCCGACCCTCTTATCCTTTTAAGATGGGCCAAGCAAGATGACAAAGCCTGGAGGACTAATTGGGCTTTGAGCATATGTCGTCCAACCGGCCCATTTCTCATCCAAAGCTAGCCCACAATATGTTCAATGCCAGTTCCTCGATTCTAATATTTCTTTAAGCTCCTGTTGCTCATCTTTTAACTTTGGCTATGTTCCATTATCCAAAAATTTGAGGTAATATGTGGTGGGGAAAAAAAAAGGAAATAAAAAAAAGGAAAAGAAAAAATAAAATAAAAAATAAAAAATATTTTAAGTGAATAAATTATTATTTTTATATTATTCCAAATTTATTTCTCTTATAAGATGAAATAATATTTAAATATGTAATTTTAATTAAAGTTTTTATATTACAATTTAACATAATAAAATAATTTTTCATAATTTTTTTTCTTTTTGTAGTATTTTTTGAAAATCAAATATAATCTAAGTGAATTAATTTTAAAATTATTTTATAAATAATATTAAATTATATTTAAACTTCAAAATATTTTACTAGAATAATAATAATAAGTGTTTAAAAGAAGTAATAATAATAATAAAAATGTAGAAGATTATGAGATAAAGTAGGTAATTAAAAGCAAAGAGGGCATGTAGAGCCAAAATAAGTGGGGAAGTAATAGCCACACAGCCGAACCCATGTGAAAGGCCCCCCAATTACTTAGTATCAACGTGGCTGATCAATCAAATCAAAGCTGAAAAAGGCGCATGTGCCCTACAAAATTCTAGGATAATGTCTAACCAATCAAATTATTCATTACCTTTTTTTTTTTTGTTGCATATTTCATGGTGTAAGAACACTTGCAAACGACGTCGTTTGATAATCAACGGAGAGAAGAAACGACGTCGTTTCTTTCACAGCAACTTGGAGGGTGTTAAAAACGTTTTTTTTCTAATAATGTTTTAAAGAGAATTGATTAACAATTATTTCTTTTAAAAAAACATTATAAATAATTGTTCAAAATTAAAAATAATTTGTAAAATTATTTCCTAAATATTAACTTATTTTTATTATTCTTATTTTAAAAAAAACACATTTTTGATCAAAAATATTTTTCAAAAACATTACTAAACTAACTCTAATCGATATCAAAAAGGGAGGTGGGGTGGAATTATTCTTTATGAACACTTTTGAAATTATTTTATTTTATTTTAAAATTTTTTTACCTTTTATTTTAATGACTAATTCCACGGGGCTTGAAGTTAATTTCCAGTGGTTCGGAGGGAATTGGAACTGGTGACCATTGGGGACTCATTTTATAATTGATTTACATTAACTTCTTTTTAGTAATAATATTAATTGTTAATATATTTAATATTATATATGATTTATAAATATCATTATTCAATTTTATTACATTAAATTATACATTTATATAATTTCAATTATTAATTCAAATATAATTATATAATTCCTAGTACCAATTTATATGGATGCTTATAACTAACCATTTCATTAATTTGATACTAAAAAAATAATTAGAATAATAATCTCCAATTACTCCGTCCCCACCAAATGTTTAGTGTAATTTATCCTTAAAAAAAGAAAAAGAAAAAAAAGGATAATGACATAGTTTGATGCTAACCATTTTATGACTAGGAAGGAAATGCATTCATTAATACAACGGTTGTGTTTCCTTATATGAATGACACAACAGTTTCCCATCTCCTTAACATTAATGTAAACCTACTACCATAATTTTGTATTTATATCAATCTAAAATTGGTCTCAAACGGTTAGAGCATTAAATCCTTGGGTGCCCCTCCAATCCATGAAAATTATATTAAAAAATAAAGAAAAATGAGTTTTCATACACTTATGTAAAAATAATTCAAATTTTATACTGTCGTCAATCGAAGGTAATACCCATATCATTAAAAGGGAATACCTGAATGGTCAAAGGTTATTGTCGAGATTGTGTTTTTGCAAAATCCTAAATATTTTGTTTTATTTTTCTCAAAGAAGATTGGAAGTTAAGGTATAAATGATAATTTGGAAATCACATGGGAAAATAAATGTTGGAACGCCTAAAAGTTAGGCATATGACACAGGGGAACATTGGTAGGCGACAGTGCCAGCTCGAAGGCTGATGGAGCAATGACCTAATACTCGAATTTGCTGTAACCAACTATAGCGACCTTTGATTTATATCTAAGAGTCAATACATATTAAACATTGCCCATCTGTTTGGATTAATTATTCTACAATAATCTAAGTGTCTTAAGCAGCCTAATCTCATGGATTGTATATTTGAGAGGGAAGAGGGTTGGGTGGAGAGAGAGTCTATGATATTGTTAAGGTTAAGTTTAGATGAAAAAGGTGGTAATGGGATGGATTTGAGGAGCATCACTTTATGAAATGGCATTAAAATATTAGACCTACTAACAGGCTGTCAATTGAGGGTCTTAATAAATGAAAGTTATGTCCTCATTTATAGTAATGAAAGTGGACTCAACCAACTCATTACATTAAAATCTACATGATATATGGTGTGAAAAGCCCTAACACCCCATGTGGTGGTCCTCAATTTTGGGCCCACTTCTATTTATTTTACATCACCATCCTTTGGATGATGAAGGGTAGAAGATGACAAAGTGGACAAAGTTTTCTTCTAAGTTTTTAGTTAGGCTTGGAAAATATTAATTGTGACAAGGGTATGGTCTAATGCTAAAATTTGACTAAATTGCAAAAATAAAAATAAAAAAGACAAAAAAAGGGCATTTGCAAAGCTTAAAGGCTTGGAAAATGACAGAAAAATGCTTTACAAATATAATCCATGGAGTATTACTAGAGGAGGACTCGAACCACTTTCCTTGTTGTAGGACATTTCACATCATAATGTTGTGTGTGTTGAAATTTATTGGGCATTTAATAAAGAAGTTTTTTATTTATTATAATGGATGATAATAATTAATTGTTATTATTAGGGTGGGTGGTATGGTGCCCCCAACCCAATGATGCAATTTTGTCATAACCTTTTTGTATAAGACATTTTTCCCCACCATTTTGATATTCTCTCCCCCTTTCTAAAGTGCTGGACGAAATTAGATTGGACTATTTTAGATTGTTCTTTCCAGGACAGTGATAACTTCACTTATCCACAATCAAAGAAATGGTTGTTGTATTTTTATTTATTTTTTCTTATTATTGAAAAGAAAAAGAAGGATGCTATATTGGAATTGCTCTTTCTGTTGAGAATTCGAAATTGAAATTATTCTGGAAGCAGCTTTTTCCAAAATTCATTGGAGTATAACCAATTAAGCATACTTATGGAGGAGAGTAGCGACCAATTTGGTAATTCTTGTATTGCAGTTTCCAAGCAAGGAAGAAGGAAATTTACTGTTTTCTGGCAGAAAATGACTAGTGAAGAAATAAGGCATATGGGTCTGTCAGTGTCACATGCAATGTAGGAAGTATACCAAATCCAGCCAGAGACCAGTAGGGTCTGTTGAGAAGAATGAGTCAAGTGGTGCTCCAGTCTCAACATGATCTGGAAGGAATTTCTTGCCTCCAACTTGTCTAAGAGGAAATTGAACAGGCCAATTGGAAATGCCATGTGGACGTGGAGGTGGAGATGGTGGTGGGCGTGCAAGGTGGAAAAGGATGGCTGTACTGCAGAACCACCATAAGCAGCAGCTGTTCTAGGCTTCTAGAACAATGGCAATGGCTGTGGGTGGTGGTAATGGAGGCAGCAACATTTTCGTGCTGTGGAGGGTTGAAGGTTCCTAGTTTACTATGTTTTGTTAAAATAAGTGAGTGGTGGCCAGGTGGCGTTGATTATATGCCGAAAATGGCGGAAGTTCTGGTCTAATATTTGATCATATAGGCTTATGGCTTACTTTATTTCCCTCCCCTGCCGGCTATGGAAACACATAGCTTTTAAAAGAGAGGGGAAACAACGACAATAAATGGTGGCATATGATGATGATAAGGGATCTCCAAAGAGGAACAAACTGAAAGAGAATGGAGCTGACCCACTGACTTTTTCCAAAAGAAAGGAGCAATAACATCACCTGAGCAAGTAGCCAATTGGAATTTCAAAGTATGGATTCTGATGAGAACTGAGATTCATCTAAGGAATAGACTCAGCCAGTTCTCTTCTTGTACCCATACTAAAAAAAGGCAAAGCATGCTTTTCAAAAGAACCTCACAACCAAGCAAAGCAACAACATAAAAATAGCACTATAGTTTTCAGCCAATTTCATCAGATGCATGTGATGAGATAAGACTATAAGAGAAAATATTCCAAAATCCCATGGGAAAGTGTGAGGGTGAGGTGAACAGGTTTGATTTCAAAATTAAAATTTGGAGGGGGGGGGGGGGGGGGGCACATGGTACCAATCCCAATTGCATCAACCGAATGAGAAGGGTCCCATGAGGGGATTCAATCTAAAGGCCCCATAATCAAGGCACTTGAGATGGCCGTTCAAGTCCCACCAAGATCTCCAATGGGGACCTGCCTGCCTCTATGACTAGTTTCACAAACCAATATTGTGAAGGACTCAAAACTTCCACTTCCATTTTATATTGAAACACTGGCCACCAAATAAATATTGAATAGACTTCCCCCATATACTGGAAACTTGATGTTGGTGTCAGTCATGGGAAGCACGGGTTTTGCTAGATCAAGCCCCATCATCATCAAACCCCAGATGGAGATGAAATATAGGGAGAGAGTGACTGATACTCATTTCCTAAATCGAGTTGGAAGCTTGTTTTGAGTAATTTGGAAAATGAACAAGCATACGAATATAGAAACACCCAAGCATAATTAAATTGATTCACAAACATGAGCTTCTCCATCAATCAAAACACGCAGCGAAATTAAGACACAAAGGAGAAGAAGGAATGATCTGAATTCTGAAAATCAATACAAGTAAATGTTCATGATTATACTATAAATTGGAAAGCAAAAGAAATAAAAGTATGATATAACAGAGATAATAACAATAAACCAACAAACCAGCAGCAGCAGAAGTGCTGCTGCCTTCTAACTCTTCTTATGGTCTCCATTCATCCCTATACATACACTTTCCTGCAACCTAATCTTTCTCTGCCATTTTATTTCACAACTCAAATATCCATAACAATTCAAATAAATATGGAGAGACTTTCTCCTCTTACCTCCTCTTTCTTTAGCCTCTTCTCTGTTTCTTCTTCAACAACTAATACCCACCATGGTGAAGCACCTTTGCCGCAATAATTCATTAAGCTCTATGACATTTTGAATCTTCTTATTAGTCCTCACCCGGCGACGAGAATTGCCCAAAGAGGAAGAAGTTTTGATGGAGAACAGGGAAAAGAGGCCATGACCACTAATATAATTGTAAATTTTGTTTCTTTGAGGAAATGTCAAGAGGAGGAAAATTCTCAAAAGAATCAATAGAAGGGTGGTGGCGGTGGAGAAGCGTATGAAACTCCAAAGATTGGTGGCAATGGCCCCTCATATACAGGGGTTGGAGGTGGTGGGCTCTCATAAATGATTGGGGGCGGTGGTGATGGAGTAGGTGGAGGATTTTCACATGGGGTTGGAGGAGGTGGTGAGGGTGGGGGCGGAGAATGGTAGTAAACTGGGGGAGGCAGAGATGGTGGAGGTGGCGGAGAAGCATACACAGGTGGTGGTGGGGGTGATGGTGATGGTGGAGGCAAGTAATGAACTGGTGGTGGCGGTGGTGAGTGTGGTGATGGTGGAGGTGGCGAATATTCTACACATGGTGGTGGAGAAGGAGGAGGAGGCGGTTCTATGCATGGAGGTGGTGATGGGGGTGGTGGAGAAGGAGGAGGCGGTTCTATGCATGGAGGTGGTGGAGAATGGACAGGTGGTGGTGGGGAATGCACGGGTGGCGGTGGCGGTGATGCGTATGGATAGATAGGTGGAGGCGGGGGTGGCGAGTGGGGAGGTGGTGGAGGTGAATGATGTGGCGGCGGGGGCGGTGGTGAACTATAGTAAGGACTTGGTGGGGGCGGTGAATGAACTGGAGGTGGTGGTGGAGAATAAATGGGAGGCGGGGGAGAATTTGGCGGTGGCGGTGGTGGGGAACGGACGCAATAAACTGGAGGCGGGGGCGATAATACCGGTGGTGGTGGCGAGGGAGGGGGAGGCGGTGATGGAGAAGGTGGTGGGGGTGAGGGTGGAGGGGGAGACGGTGGTGGTGGTGAAGGTGGAGGTGGTGGCGGAGAATAAACAGGTGGTGGTGGCGGTGGGGGAGGAGGGGGTGGTGGAGGTGAGTAAACTGGTGGAGGTGGAGGAGGGGAGTAAACTGGAGGTGGTGGAGGCGAAGGAGATGGCGGTGGCGGTGATGGTGGTGGTGGGGAAGAGAGCACCGGTGGCGGAGGCGAGAACACCGGTGGAGGTGAGTAAACCGGTGTCGGGGGTGGAGAGGGGAACACCGGTGGTGAGGGTGGTGGGGGAGTAGGTAAAGAAGGAACAAAAGGAGAACACCTGAAAGAGCTACAATCAACAGGTCGGGACAAAAACGAGTTACATTGCCCGGCGGACCTCTGCTCCGGCCTCCCTGGCAAGCAATTCCTCCTATCTTCGAAATCCGCCAAACCCAAACATGCCGGTGGCTCGCCGGTGAAGAAATTATATGAAAATGTAAAATTTTCAAGATTTGGAAGCTTACAAATACTGGCAGGAATACTCCCAGAGAGCATATTGTGAGCCACATTGAGCTGCTCAAGCTCCACCATTCCACCAATCTCTTTCGGCAACGGTCCCAACAATCCATTGTAACTGACATCCAACACAGTTAAATTCTTCAACAATCCGATCTCAACAGGCAAGCACGATCGGAACTGATTATTCATCAGAATTATCTCATTCAGCGTGTCCGCCATGTTGCCCAGACTCGCCGGCACGCAGCCGTGGAGCTTGTTGTTCGCTACAACTATCACCGACACCGGCGAGTTACCGAAGTTGTCAGGCAGATCGAAGGCGAACCTGTTGTGGTTGATGAAAATGGCGTCCAAATCCTTATCAAACAGCTCCTTCGGCACGGTTCCTTCAAACTCATTGAATCGCAGATCTAAGAATTTCAGCGTTGGCAAGTGAAGCACCACTTCCGGGAACTTCCCGGCGAACCTATTGTTGCTGAGATCCAATTCAAACAGTATCTTGAGCTTCGCAAACTTATGCGGAACAGTCCCACAGAAGCGGTTGGAGTTGATGTGGAACAATGCAAGATCAGTTAGCAGACCTAGCTCCTCCGGCAAGTACCCGGCGATGTCTCCATGGTTGAGATCAATGCCGGCGACGGTACGGATGGACGAATTGTCCGGAGCTTGTGCGCAGTAAACCCCGGTGTAGTTACACACATTAGATCCAACCCAGTTGAGCGTAAGATTAAGAGGATCAGATAGAATGGCCTGTTTCCAAGCTTGCAACGCAATGTAGGCGTTCCTCTGCCTAGGGTTCTCAAACACCAGAGAAGGATCCACAGTCACATCCTCCCCTCTGTCACCAAACTCGTCTCTGTAGTACAGAAGTTGACGCCGCTTAATGTACATAACTTCCGCGTCAGTGAGGTGGCCATGGCTGGAAATAGAGATCTGCTCCGCAGAACAGAGAGCGAGGCAGCCCAAGAAGAGGAGAGAGTGAAGAAGAACAAAATGGAGGAGATGGGTCTTCTTCTTCATCTCACACCAGACATCTGACTCACAAACAACCCCGACTGAGTTCCTGCAAAACCTCCCTTAAGATCTGAGTCCAAAATGCGGGAGAGATATCCAGAAGAAGATGATCGGAGAACTGAATCAGAAAACAGAAAGAGCGAGAGAGTGAAGAAAAATGTATACAGAAAGAGAGAGAGAGAGATTGAAGATATGGGAAGGAAGAGGGGGCTAGGCTAAGGGTTGTTGATTTTTGGAGATGTGTGTGTGAGAGAAGAAATAAACACCATCAGAAGACAGCTAAACCACAGCTCAAAGCCCACCAGATTCTCTCTCTTCACTCTCTCTCCTTTTCTTTTTTTCTTTTTTTTTCTGTGCCTCTTTCTTTCTATCAAGAGGGGGACTTTATTCTTGCTTTTTGAATCCCATTCCCATTCACCTCCACAAGCTTAAGCTTGGAATCAGCCACCTAAACCCCCCTCCCACTCTAATTCTAATTAATTAATTAATTGAAGGGTAAATATTGGTTAAGTATTTAAAGAATAAGGATAATCCTGAGGGTTGTTAGAGGGGGGAGTCTGTGAGGGCCCAACTCCGCCGAGTTGACCGGCGAGAATGTCCGGCATAGTTCAATTGAATTTGTTAATCTCGCGGGATTTTGTTTTCCGCAACGAGAATTTGTTTGTGTTTTTGGTTAGGTGTGAGGGGGAGGGAGAGATTAGATAGTGCCATAGTGGGAGGCTGTTTGTTTCTTTGTTTGTTTCGGGTCTTGTTTGTCAAATCATAAGACTTTGGTGTAGTAAATGAACTGCTGCGTAACGTTTTCTGAAATTACATTATTGCCCTTCTCTTTCCCATTTTCGTAGTTCCATTACATTTTTAAAAGAAGAATGTAATATTTATTTTCCCAAATATAAAAATATAATTCGGTGATTAATGACCTAATATTTTATAAAATTACATTTCTTTGTCCCTTGCCCTATTTTCTAATGTCTGGTATATAATCATTATTTCAAAGCTGAGAATGGGGATTGGGGAGAGGCTAATTTGGACATTTAACTTCAAAGGATAAGACAGATTAACGCACTTAACGAATCAACGGAAACGTTACAGCATTAATGACGGGGACTGGGCGAGAGCTTAATGTGCATGAAAGCATGATAATGCATGGGGCATGGGGGCATCATCAGCATCAGCATCACCATCACCATCATATGTGAATTGCGAACATGTAGCGGAGAGAGTAAATAGAGGGGGCGGGTCCCACTCTAAGCTGATATCTGTGTCCGATGTAAGAAAGCGACGCCATACAAGTGTGTTTTGGGCCCACGCGTCACGTCCTGCTCCGCTGGACCGTCGGCGCTCATACCCCTTTTGTGGTGCACCGCGTCCGCCTCTCATAAGTCTCCCCGACTTTATTTACCCTAACGCCCCTCCTCTTTTCCATTTCTTAATGGCCGTAACCGCCGTTTACGCGCTTTCGTGGCGAAGTGGCTTTCCGTTGGATAAAAAGCGCGGAACTCGAGACGGTGGGGCGCTCAAATTTCTAACATATCCTTCTATCGGACGGCTGAGAGCGGTTCAGCGTTATGACTCCGTTATTGTTTATAATGGTATTTTGGTGACATTATTATTAAAAATATTATTTATTATTATTATTATTATTATTATTATAGGCGCGCCCATTGGTGCGATTTATAACTCCCAAAATTCCAACTCATGGAACCTTCATGTCAACTAGCGACTTTCATGATTTTAAAAATAGACCGCCCTGTGACTTGAAAATCAAGTTTTAATTATTATTATTATTTTAAAATTATACTATTATATTTTACATCACTATCAAAATATAAATTTATTTATTTATTTATAAAAAATAAAAAAAAAGCAAGCCTTTCATCACTTATCAATCGTGAGCTTCAAAAATATTGCATGCCATGAGAAAGAGATAATGATAATGACATTACATGAATTTATGAAATATTTAATGAATTTTAATTAATAATAGTGTTAAATAAAGAATATGGCTAATTAAAAAAATTCGTAATTATTATTATTTTTAAAATAGGCCAATTTGTGTGTGTTTCTCTTTCTCTCATTCCACCATGTTTGTGGGTCATGTAGAAATTTCTATTGCTAGATGTATGGTGTGCATATTATTCAAACTAATAATAATGAAGCATGATAATTGAATGGGTAGATGAACTCCACTTAACAAAAATTAAAGAAAAAGAAAATATCCTAAAATTATTCATGACGCGGTGGCGCCTACCAGGAATAATAACGAAAAAAATAGTATATTTGAAGGAAAAAAAAGCGTATGGAGATGATAAACAGTTCATAAAGATGACAGGTCAGCAAGGGAGCGTGTGGGACAGGGGAGACACGTTGGAAGAAGAAGCCATTCGAGAAGGACAAAATGACAGCCGTCTGAGGCCAGCTGTAACGCTCATTTAATCCACGTGGCAGAGGGATAAGGGTCCATGTCGTCATCACTGTTCCAAGTTTCCAACTCCAACGTGGGCAAGGGCTCAGTCACGCTGTCACAGCTTCAGTTGCTGTTGACCGCAAGAAAAAGTCCAAACTTCAAGGTTATTTTGCCACGTGGCATCAAACGTTAGATGAGGTTTTAAGGGTGTTGACACTCGCACACCTCCAAGCCAGCTAGACAAGAGACTTTACTATTGAATTTCAGCCACCTCAGCTTGTGGCCTCACCTTTCATTTTTTTATTATTTAATATTAGTCTTAAATACATTACTTTTTAACCGAATTTGAAATTGGAGTGAATGGAGGGCATGGCCCCTCCATTAGTATTACCCACCCTTAGGTTTTCCATAGGGGTATCACCTTTCTCCTTTTACCTCAAGAAAAAGAAATGGTTTTTTTTTTTTTTTTTTAAATATATATTTTAAAAAATCAGGTACAGAATGTTAGATATTTTATTGAGACAAGGAATAAAAGTGCATCCCATCAATTGGTGAAATAATTGTACGAAGAAATCTCCGGAATTTAATAGGGTTGGTGTATTATGTTGGGTGTCGGTCTTACAAATATCCAACGGTTAAAATTTGAAATCAGTGACTAATTTACAAGTAAAATGATGCATATTGATGCTAAACACATAAAAATAAATAAGTGTAATTTAGAAATAGAATAATGCAAATGAATCTGAGTGGTCAAAAAGGAGGAAATGAGTAATGAATGGCGAGGTTGGGAGGGGCAAAAAGTGGGTATTAAAAAGAGAAGGTGGAAGCACAGAGAGAGTCAGACGGAGAGATAGGGGGTAAAGTGTAAAAGGGGAAGGGATAAAAAGCGCGTGAGAGGAGAAAAAGGCCACGCAAATTACGGACACAATTACCCTAGATTTAAGAGAGGTGCACGGTTTTCTTGTTAGGTTCGTCGGCAAGGGTGGGGGTGGGTGGGTCCCATGACCAGGCGCTCCAAGACCTAGAAAAATATCGTATGGAGTCCGCTGGTGGGGCATTAACTGGCTCAGCCCACACCCTCCCCTGGCTCCATGCTTTGAAGGACCCAGTCAGATCCAGTGGTGGGTGTGGGTGTGAATTGTGTCGAGTGGTGGTTCGGTGGTGGTGGGTGCTGAACAGTGAACACACACAACCATTATGGCCCCAGTAGGTTCCAGAAAGTCAAAGTTCTCAGAGGGAAAAAACGTTCAAGAAAAAAGTAGTCGTGGGTGGTTTCTCATTCTTTCAGTAATTTAGATCATTTGTGGCGGTGATTCAAAGTTTTGAGTCAATCTTCTTGCTTAATTTCTATTTCATCTGGAAGATTTATAACGGAAAGGTGATCTTAAATGGTTGAATTTGGTTCTATTAGTAGAAGAACAACGATACATGGGTGGATCACAGGCCACATTGAAAGCTTCAACATATGACTGTACAAGTCTGGAATTTAGTACGTAATGCAGTTTCCACTTTTCTGCTTTTAAATCTTTTAACTGAGAGAAAAATTTTCAAGACTGGTTTCTAGAGGAGTGTCGGTGGATCAAATATGCTCTTTAATCGTTTTCGTTGTATGCATGGGAAGTAGTTATAAGGTCACTAAATTGCACCACAAAGAGTTCACGGGACAGGAGGCAAAAGCGCTTATAACTTCTTTTGGTGAAAAACCCATAAAGTTCCTCGCAACCATATATTATCAATCAAACTGATCCAACGTGTCCGTTGAAAATTTGTCCGACCGCGGTCCATCACATCTTTTCCAAATCATTGTTTAGATAATAAGAGGTAATCGATTTACAGCCACAAACGCATTTTTAACATTCTTAAATGCTTCAAGAATGTGATTTATAAATTTAAATTTTTAGCCTTTAATTTTTTTTTATAGAGGAAATGTGTTTGTAATTTAGAGGGAAGCGAAGATGAGTTTCTAAGTCATCAGACGACATAAAACAGGGTGGTCCCTATCAGCAGCGTATGTAGGTCAGAACTCGATGCCCTTGAAAGATAAGATGCTTGCCTTTATGTGAACGGCCTTAGGTATTAACATACCTAACTAATCCACTCACATGAGTCAGTTGCCGGGTAACCCAGCTCTCCCGTTTAGGCAACTTGAGTCCAGTGGTATTAAAGACATGGCATCGTGAACTCTTGCAAGCCTTTTCATAAATTTAAAATTCATGGCCGGCGCCGTAAAGGGAAGAGAAGTTAAAAAACAGACCTCTGACCCAGGGACCTTTACTAGCATTATAATGCACCACCATACATACTCTCACCGGAGATGATCATCATTTGTTTAAAACAAGCTTTAACATTGAATACGTGGTTTTTTTTTTTAAAAGGCGTCCAGAGAGAGAGCCAGGTTGTAAGCACGGGCAAGTGCGGCATCACATGGTAAGTCGAACAAAAGCAGCTTTTGTGAAATTTGGATTTATTATTTCCTGGGTGAATTGGTTTTGTTGTCTAACTCGCGAATTTCCATTTCTTTATCCGTGAATATGTCAGGCACGTGAGAACAAAAGCTCTTAGATCAAAATCATTGGGTCTCTATCTCTACTGAGAAAGTGAGTGGGATTCGTAGAAGCTAACAATCCTACCAAAAACGAAACAAAGAAAATGCCAGCTCAGTTGAAATACCCATGATCAATAAACAACCATCTTCTCATATAAGTATTGTGATTATTTTGATTCTTCGGGTCGCCGACCACCTTTGTTCTTGCCGGTGCATAATGCTCTAGATTGGAGAGGGAATCCAATGATTGAGCATGATTGAAACATTCTTTATCACAATAATGTGAAGATAAAAGAATATTATAAAATTGTAAAAAGAAAAGAAAAGAAAAATTATCAGAAAGAAAAATTTTCTTTTCTATACCGCTCACAATCATTATAGCTGTTACATATTATTATACATACAAAAAGCAAGGAGAAGCTTCCAAGAATGGTATTTTATATCTGAGTATAATGTATGGGATCCTTTAAACTACAAAATCACTGACCAAGTAAACAACTGGTCCATTTTGGTGGCTTCTTTCTGGACTTGACAACCTGTTATAAGACGGACAGCATAAATAGAAAAATCTAATCAAAAACCTTGTCACATCCGTATAAGGCACTTCTTTTCTTTAAAAGAGAAGAAAAATTAACTCTTCATAGTTCTGTAATGTGTCACGAGAATAACCAGTCCAAGAAAAAAAAATGCAGGAACTTTTGTGCAAGAAAAGACAATAATCATGTGAGAACTCAAAACCTAAAACGGTGTGATGTAAACAGGCTAGAGAGTTAGACAATTGAATTCATTTATGGGAGCCGTTTATGGACATAGCCAACAAATTCAGGATGTTAATAGTTATGGCATTGAAGGAAGAACCAGAGTTGCATGGTTGGGGGTCAAGGTGAAGCTTTCTGGGGTGGGGTTCAGTAGCATTTGGACATATTGCAGTATGATTACTACTTAAAACATTTGAACTTTACCCTAGTAATGAAAATAGTTCTGAGTTCCAGTTCCTAATCCGTTGAGATTTTGAGTTTCTTTTAGACAGTTGAATGATTGACCATGTCAGTGCATTGGTGCTTGTTGATGCAACTTTGAGGAAGAGTGACTTCTCATGGCCACTTGTGAGCCACCAAACAAGTTTTTTCATCCACCCAACCCACCCAATAAAAAAGGAATTTGCTGAATAGAAATGCCCCCAATAATACTACAATATACTGACCAAAGAACTTCACTATTAAGTTATTTATGTAACCTATCTTCAAGTTGATTCCAAAAACAATCTAACTGCAGTGGTATTACTGCTAGGCAATCTCTCATATGTATCTGCGAAATTAGAAGTTTCTGAAGGATTGACCAGCAAGTAAAACATGCAGGCGATACCCAAAATGTACACTTCAACTACCATGATATGATCTCATTACTTCTATTGCAGATGAAATATATACATGAGTGAACATATAATGAAATATGGAGTTGGAAAAATAAAATAAATAAAAATAAAAAGATTATTATATAGATGGTCAATTGTCACCTGAAGAAGATGGCTTATGAGAGCTGGAGCAAGCTGTCTTGATGGAACTAGTGATGAGATGCAAGAGCTGCTTTTCAGCCAAAAACAAAAAGAGAGAAAAAAAAGTCAGACCTATCCCCACTCCATTGACTTCCAAATAATTGAAGATAACATATGTTTGGAAACACGAAAGAAATAAGAAAGCCCAGTATGAGATGTTTAAATGAACACAAAAGCAATATCAGAATACAATAAAAGAAAAAAGAAAAGAAAAGAAATTTCTATGGTTTATGGTTTGACGAGATATTGTTATGTTTTTGTTGTTGTTGGAATACACAAGATAACACAACAGGGGGGGAAAAAAATAAGAAAGAAACTCGGAAAAACAACTACAAAGGTTAACATCATGTCTTATTCCTTCAGGGTAAATATGCCTCATGTTGAACAAAAATCAAGGCATTAAGCAGCATATTATATATCTAGGACTCGAGACAAAAATCTCATCTCAAGCTTGCATTGTACTAAAAAAGTCAGGAAAAGGTTTCATGGGACAACACCTAATAGACTGGTTAATATACCAATACATGCCATTGGATATGGAATAGTAATCACATCACTTGAAATTTCAAATACTTGCACCTTTTTAATTATATAGGACACAGAACTAAAATCTAGAAACATACGCACCTCAAGGAGCAGTTGTTCATTGACATTAATCTAGAAGCATACACCCCTAAAAGAGCAATTGTCCATTGACATTGTAATGCACATAGTGGATAAAAAATCAATCCATGTTTAAAGCTGAAACATGTCAAGGTCATATTTGTTTTTGCCATCCATGAGTTGTGTGGGCAAGTCCCTCCAACATAGATCACAAGGTTGAGGGCTCTTCGCTGAAACATGGATTTAAGGGGTCCACAGATCCAAATTTCAGGTGTTAACAGATTACTGGGGTTGAGTTTATCAAAGATAAATGCCCCATAGAAGTTCCAATTTACTGGAGCAACTGCAGCACAAGCTTGAGAAGGATGCAAGTATGGTTGAACATGAGTAGGTTGATGCAGAAAAAATAGCATGTAAGAGCAATTGATCTCCACCAAGACTTAAAATACTCTTCAGTTAAAAGTTCATCCATAGACATGAATATGAATTATAAACCATATTAGTAGTAGCAGCAGTGTTATAAAGTTCACACGTCCTATTTTTCCTAAAAGTTCCCTCATCCTATTTTTTCCTAAGCTATTTTACTAAATATAACATCCACATAATAGGGATCCTATTTTTTCCTAAGGTGTTTTACTAATATAACATCCACATAATAGGGAAGATACTTACATTAATTATAAATCATAGTAGTATTAGTAACATTATTTACCTTTTATGCTAGTCATATGATATCCACATAACAATGGAAGACATGAATATCAATTATAAACCATAGTAGTAGTACTAGTAGTGAAAGTTCACTCATCCTATTTTTCCCCAAGGTATTTTACTAATATGACATTTACATAATAGGGAAGATACATGTATAATTTTAAATTGTAGTAGTAGTAGTAGTAGTAGAAGAAGAAGAAGAAGAAGAAGAAGAAGAAGAAGAAAGTTCACCCATATTACTTTGTGCACCCATGTCAATTTTTCCTAAGGTATTTTGTTCAAATAATATCCACATAATAGGGAAGATACCTATATCAATCATAAGCCACAGCAGTAGTAGTGGAACTTCACCAATGTTACTTTTTCCTGAGGTATTTTGCTCATATAATTAACAAATAATAGGGAAGATAAGAATAGCATCAATAAATAACAGTAGTATTAGTAGTAGAAGAAAGTTCAATCATGTAAAGATTTCATTTTTCCCTGAGGTATTTTACTATTAAGATATCCACGTTAATTATGGTAGCAGCACTAGTAGTTTCACCCATTTTACTTTTTCCTTGGGTATTTTACTCATATAACATCCACATAATAGGGAAGATACCTATATCAACTATAAGCCACAGTGGTAGTAGTGGAACTTCACCCATGTTACTTTTCTGAGGTATTTTTCTCATAATATCCACATAATAGGGAAGAAACAAACTTTTTCATGAGGTATTTTACTCATAATTAACAAATAAGACGGAAGATAAGAATATCAACAATAAATACAGTAGTAGTAGTAGTAGTAGTAGTAGTAGTAGTAGTAGAAGAAGAAAGTTCAACCATGTAATATTTCATTTTTCCCTGATGTATTTTACTATTATAATATCCACATGGTAGGGAAGATCCAAATATCAATTATAAATCATAGTAGCAGCAGCAGCAGCAGTATATGTTAAAAAGGGAGTTGGAGAAGCATTTAAAGCAAATTAACTAATCACCAGAAACAAAATTTGGATACTCACAGTATGCCCAAACAATTAACTTCAATCAGTAGAAGTTCCTTCATTATTTGCACCCCGCTCTTCTTCACCCTCATTACCATTAACAAGTATCCTGTCTGGAGAATTAACATCCACATTAACAGCCTCTTCTTGGTATTCAGAGGCTCCGTTAGCTTGTATTTCCTGCAAGAGTCCAGCAAATAAGTTCCATTAATGCAAGTGGGTATATAGATTAAATACCGATTTGACAAAAGTAACTTTTCCAATGTTCACAACAAGTACCCAACAGAGGAAGCAGAAACTGGAACTACTTTTTGGATACTTAACTCCTATCTTTCCACATTCATTTAACTTTTCTTAAGCATCTGTTATAAGAACCCCAATTTTTTCTTTTCCCAGGTTGCAGGGGCATGACTTCTAGCATTCACAGGGCCATTTCAAAAAATTGAGTCGGTGCCTCCTCAGCGGGGACCAGACTAATAGCTATCATCCCATATAATTTATATACAAAGAAGCAAAATGACGTGGTTCAGTCAGTAGGACAGGGTTAAATAGGGAACTTCAATTATTATTGCCCTTCCAGAAATTCCTAAAAAATTTTCACAGCTGCAGCTTGTGAAATTCATCTACATGCCATTTCCAATGTCCTTAAGGCAGCGATTAATCAATTAAAACCTGTTACTAGACTTCAATTCTTGGAACTGTCTTTGCTTTCATGTGAGAGCAGTGATGATTCAGATGACCCAAAAAAAGGCAAAATGTAGGAGGTGAATTGACCTCATGCAAGCCTGGGTCAAGTTCAGCATCAAAAAGCTGGTGTATTCTATTGTACTGACAAAGGGAGTCAATACTTGATATATTAACACATGGAAGTTTATACAATTAAATATGTCAATTATTAGAAAGAACTGTATTTGAGTTCCAGCTGTCCAACAAATGTGCAGGTTTTTACAGAACAGCCTCACCAGTGGTCTTGCGAATTCTTAAATTAGTCAGATGACATCAATTTATAGTATACAGAATCAAATAATCTGTTAAAGGATTGTACCCTGTGATCTGAATTTCCATTTTCAAGTATTGACTCCTCCTCATCAATTTGCATGCTTTTAAAACTTTCCATAAGGTTGATGTTTGATCTCTCAGCATAGTTCAAATAATGTTCAGCAGGAGGATAAGTACCCCTACAGGAGAAAAAACCCAAGCAATTCAAATGTCAGACGCCCGAATGAAACATGAAAAAATTCCAAACAATTTGCATGCCATACACACCTGAATCAAGCATAAAGCACAAATTCTTTATTTTTAAAAATTAATGAAGATCTACATCCACCAAAAACACAAGTGACATGTTCCAAAGACAACAAAAACAACAATTTTGAAAGGAACATCTAAAGCCCAACTGAGCATTTCCTTCTAGTAGATCAACACCCAAAGGCCTCAAACAAAATTTTGCTAGCAGGGGAATATTCTTGAAGTACCAGTAACTGCTGGCTATTCTTTGAAGGAGCATTATGGTTTTAAATATAAGCTGACACCAAGATGTAACTCATGATGCATCATGGTTTTAATATCACATCAAAGATTCACAACTTGGATGAGACCAGTTGCGGTTCTGTATTAGTTTTGGAAATATGATAAAGTACCACTATAGCATTTTAGACAGTATTTCATATATCGTTATCTTCTTCACAATTTCTGGCAAGAAAATTTTTTGCTCATTTTTCTTCCCATTTATGTTTAATCATTTAATGGCTTTGATTGTTCTCCTTGCCTCAAAGATACCCCAAAAAAAATTGCAAATCCAGATCCAAAACCTTCCTGAAACCCTTGCCCCAAACCAGTTTCAGCCACTCCTTTACTGCCCAGACTTGGTAGTCTATCCCACCTTCACAAAGCACCCCTCCACTTGCCTGCTGCATTACAAATCAATGCTCATCATCACCCCATTAATGTTAAACTAAACCCACTCCAATGGGTCAGAGAAAATCAAATCCACAAGGTCATCCACACCAATACATTGAAACTCGTCACCCATTGATAAAGAAAAACTGTTTCAACATAAAAAACAGTGTCTAATCCCAGGATCCCTAGTGGGAGCACTCCTGCATTATCCTCTCTGGGCCAAAATGAAACCTGGGGAGGATCACTCTTCCCCATGGACTTCTTTATTCCTCCACCAGAGAATCAAATGCATCACTGGAAAAAAGGATCCACTGCCCAATCCTCCCAGACACTATACTGTTTTTTGAAAGATTTATACTAAGGGTTTTAAGTATTCACTGTTATTGGTTTTGGGATAAATTTTTCTTGCTAGCATTTACAAAAGGAAAAAATACAAAACAACAATTAACCATTGAAATCCTATGAGGCATACAATCAAGACTCATGTATAAACCTTAGTTTTACATGAGATTGTATATTAAGCAATATAATGAGAGTTAAAAAGGGAAAATCAAGAACAATAGTCTATCAAATAGGATGTGTATAAAACTTCTAAGAGATACCTTTTCTCTGAAATTTTAGATTCAATGTCAAGAGCAACCTGCCAGTCCTCAAACAAATTAGGGTACTCTTCAGGATCTGCCAATGATTCTGCAGCTTTTTTGCTCACCTGCAAATCATGACATCATGCATTATGCAGTCAAGAAGGGTTCAAAATTTTCACTCCTTTCCTTTCTCCTTATCTCTTTTCTTGGTTCATTTATGACATGGGAAAAACTTAAGACGCACAATAAGATCACATTCATCATCATTTGTTGTCCTCTCTCTATCTCGGATATGATTTACTAACCAAAGTGCTTCATGGAAAACAAAATGAAATAATCAGAAGAATAACCTTGTTGAGGTCATTTCTCCAAATCGTGATTATCTCTGGAACCTTGCTTGGAAGGTAAGATCGTGCCATTAAAGCAGCTTCAGGTATCCGATTACTGCAACAGACCATATCAGAGTCTAATCAGTAAACTCAATCTCAACTTCCTGGGTCATATAAACTACCACCATATTGTCTGTTAAATGAAATAAGTAAATGTGTAATAAATTAGTATCAGCAGTTGATTTTCTATGGTTATATGGTAAGGAAAATGATTACCTCTCCACCAACAGCTGAAGGCACTCTTCCAATTTACCCAGCGTGAATAAACAAAGGAATGCGACATTATTCTTCCCCTGCTTTTTAGCCAGTGAAACAAGTTTTGATATTCCATTGGCATCACCAAAAGAAGAATAGAGGAGCAACAAACCACTCAAGTCCATGGCGTGTAAAAGGCATTCCTCAGCCATCTCAAACTGCATTAACAATTCCAGTACATACATTAAGACATTGGAATAAAAAAGAGGAGGGGGAAGGGGAGTGGTGGTCATCTGAAGCAATATGATCTAGGACATAAATACCTGAATAAAACAATGCACTGAAGTTGGATTTTATATGTGCGTATATATATATAAGCATTCTAACATTACCAGAATTTTAACAAATGTATCTCCAAGAATATCATAAATAGAAAATACGAAATATCTAAAGAAGTATATATACCTTAAGATCTGTTATAATTCATCATTGAATACAATACATCATTCCAAGATATTAACATTTTTTTATCAGAAACAAAAACATTTTCATTAACATTCCAAGATATTAATATTGTTTAACTTGCATATAAAAAATAAATGACTCAGAAAGAAGCAGATACATCATCTGGTCACTTAACCAATAAAAAATCAAGCAGTAAATTAAGGGCACATTTAGAAGACTTAACCATATGGAATCATTACAACTAGGTTTACCAATCATTTGAATGCAAAAGTCCTTCCTTTAGAATGGAATCATCATCGAAAACTGAGCCAACACCAGAAATCATAGTAGAGAGTTGAAATCATCTCATTTCATAAAATGCCAAAAAGTGATCATAGGCATGAAACAGATTAGGGCCATTTACAATGGCTGTGTAAAAATGATGTATAAATCAAATAATATAGAAAACAAGACAGACCCATTCTAACAATATGAGAAACAAAATGGACTGAATGGAGAATTCAATGCAGATCAAGATGATAAATTTCTTTTTTTTTTCTCCAAGCTCCAGACACATTGTGCATATGTAGCCCATACCATCTGTGCAATTTCCAACTTGTTAAATAAACTAAACAGATCAAAGCAACCGATCAAGGTTTTCATCACTATAACTTAGATTTTTGTCAGAATTTATGTCATTCTAACTTTCTCCCCCCTTCTTGCACAGACTTCATTTTGAATTTCCTCCGTATCATTCATGGCACATTACCAACTTCAGAAGTTCACACTTCATGTCTGTTTATAGTGAGATAAAGCACAAAAAACTTGTTGATAGATCATTTGACTAACAGTTTCAAATGTTGAAAAGTTATAACACTGCCATTTCACCAAGGATTTGCATGCATGTGTGATGAATGAGGGCTGCTCATCCAGCAATTAACTGTCAGTAAACAATTAATGGTAGCCAAAAAACCTTTCCATTGGACATAGCTAATTCTCCCAACTGCTTCCATTTGGTTTCACTCTGTACTTCTGAAGCTATTTCCTGCAAGAAGAGAAGAAACATCTTTCATAATGGAAACAAACAATTATAAGAAAAGAGTTGATTTTGATGAACTCACTCACTTACATAGGTGTTAAATGCCAATTGAAGGTTTATACACCTAACTAAAGATAAATAAAAATTCTTACCTTTGCAGTACCTAGTCTGCCTAGCTGTATAGCTAGATCAAATCTATAGTCAGGATCTGTGGCAACTTCCAGTGCATCCTCCAGCATACCTCGAGCTTCCAAGAAACGAGCCACACTAGCAAGTAAAATATATCTTCATCACATCTCAGTCAAATTTCAGAACTATGGAAAAAGGAATTGAAACAACAAGAATAAGTGGAAAAAAAATGCGGTCACAACATAAGTATATACAGAATGCACTTCCTTTTCTGCAATGCATTGACAGTATATGCAATATATGGACATGATAAGAGAAAAAAATGATAGGTGGATGAATGAAACTAGCCAACAATTTTAAATTGCTCCTCTTTGAAATTCCAGCTTGAACTGCATTACGTTAGACTAAATGCAAAAGAGGTAACAACCTAGAATGTGAAAAACAATGTTGGGGCACCCATCAGTTACCACTAAAGGAGAACAACATCTAACAGGAATGTCAAAATGAGGGACAAAATAGGCAATTTCACAAAAAAAAAGCTGCAAGAAACATATAAGCATTAACTCTTTTCTTCCTGTGTGCATGGAAAACAGCAGGATATCCTCTGTCAAGAAGAGTAATGTGAACAAACTAAGGATAGAACTATTAATCAAGAATAATAACAGTATTGGCTGGAACTGAATTGACAATTCCACAAGAGGACTACCGAGTTACATAGATATTACCAAAACCATTCAAACAACCTGATAAGAAAAAAATTGTGCAAATCAGAAGAGTTAAAACCTGCACTCCTCAAGTATCGCTATTACACATATATCCAAGTACTGTCACCACAACCAGGATTTGAGAAACCTCAATTGGTTTAACTGCTGTACCACATGTATTAACAAGTAAATGCCAAAGGTGATCATAAAAAACAAGTAGGGTATAAACCCAAGAATGTTGCAAATAGTTTCAGTTATATCACTGTCATTATGCAAGTGCTTGGAATCATAACCCAAAACAAAAGGAATCTAGCAAGCTATCAAATCAGACTACAACCTGAGGACACATCTACACCATCAAATTCACACAATTACTTTGCTGTCAGTATACTATGAATTTCAGTACCTATTGTAGTGCTCTTGAGGAATCAAAGGTAAAATTTCACTTGCACGTTGAAAGTCTCCACGCATTACAAGTGTCTTGTACTCAATCAAATTGAGAAGTAAGGTATATCCCATAACACTGCATAAGATAACATAAATAAATTTAGATCAATTACAAGAACAAAAGCAGTCAGATTGCAGAAGTGCAGCTCCCAAGCTCCCTCACTTAAACTCTTTGTCTATAAGATAAACGCGACTTTGACTGGCAAGATATCCTAACAAATACATAGGCCGGTCCAAGTGAAACATGGTGGTTACCTGAAATCATCACATTAACAATTTATATGACTGCACCTTAGAATGAAGATCATATATATAGAAATACAACCTGGAATCAACTCTCTTATACCTCACCACCAACACAATAGTTAAGTCGCCAAGAGGAGTTATTGTAAATGAAGCAGTCCCCAACCCATATTCCAGTTCTGACTCGCTCATTTATTTCATGGAGGAGTTCAAAAGCATCCTCAACACCCTGTTCATCACTAGGCATTCCACTATTGAAATGTGACACAACTGTGTCACGCTGCCAAATAAACATATTTGGTTGTTAAGTGAGGTACTTAATCTCAAATGATTGTAAAACGAATAGATTTTATGACAAATCTATGATGATTTCTCATAAAAGTGGGATAAGAGAACCAAAAAGGGAGAAAGCTTACATTGTACTTTAAGATGTAAAATGATGAATCACTTGCAATTGCCACTAAATCACCACTATCAGCCCAATAAAGATTCTGAAATATTGAAACCACCCAAAGAAATGAACTATTAGTTTCTCTGTGGCCAAAACCTGGTAATTGTGAAGTAAGCTTTTTGAGAACATGCCTTGACATTGACATCAATCCGCCGAATCAACCTGCACTCAGCCCAGTCATAAAAACAAATGAAGTCATTTGAGCATATCGCCAGAAGTGCCCCTCCATAAATGTGTTCAGCAGAAAAGGTTGGTCGAATATTCTTCTTTTCCTGAAGAATGCCACCACCATTAAACTCCATTCAATTTCCCAGGCAGGAAAAGAATTATATCAGTCGCATTTCCACAATGACTTAGAAGAGTATTCCTTTTGTTGGAAAGAAGTAGCATTTTAGTGCAAGACTTCCACCATCTGTCTACATAAGAAATAGGGTTACTCGTGGTTTCCATTCATCCCACCTTCAACCAGAGCTCTCTGTTCTTCAATATATGTTTGACAAGATCAGTAAAAACCTAATCTAGTCCATTCACAAATTCAGTACCTTGTCACAAGCTAGCTAAGGCATTGCCTCACCCAGCCAAATGCTTACTTTAAGTCTCTGGCAAGTGAGGGCAGCCAAGGAACAAAATACAACAAGATAAACAACTTTGCAACAAAAGAAGCATTGCTAATTTGCTTGGAGAAAAGCCCCCATCAATAAGTCGTGAGAATCTAAACTTTGAAAGGATCAAAACCTGGAATGTTTTGCTGAAAATCTTAATCCTTGATGTACTTTCCCTCACAGCATATTCTGCATCTGATGACCAAACAAATTCCAGCGCTGAGCCAAATGATCTATTTCTCCATGCCAAAGATGTGTATATTATGTATTCCCCATCCCCACAAACAACAACAGACCTTCCATTAGAATTGTGCTTCAAACTCTGAAATTAAAACCAAAAAAACAAAAGTCATTAACCATAATGTGACAACAAAAAAACTGAGCCCGCACATATTCTATGCACTGCCTCTTAGAGAAAAAGTAAGACTACACACGCAACTTCATCTACATGAGTGCTGAAAATGAAAAAATTGGATCTTGACTGCTAGTCAATAGATATGCATATATATCATGGCACTACCAATGACAGAGTCACACTGGGGTCAGGGAGGTGCCCCCCTGTTCCTCAGCCCTTCTAAATTAGCCTCTTAGGGGGGGAAATCCTAATACAAAAAAATTGCATTATTGGAAATTATTACACATTCTTAAAAAATTGTCTAAAAAAAATTAAAATATTTTTAATAAATCATATTTTAAATTTTAATTGATTCTTATTTGTAATTTCTAATTTAAATGATTTAAAAACCAACATAAAAATAATATCTTTGACTTAAACCAAAAAAAAAAAAAAAAATTGCACAACAAATTAATTTTCAGATGAAAACTTTACTTTCCCTGATATTCATTAATAGTGGTCTTTTACCTTTTTTAAGCTTTGTATATAATAATTTTTAATTTTACTACTAAAATTTCTTTATGAAATTATTAAAATTCTTAAAATTAATATGCAACCAAATAAAGATCAATTACAATGAGATTATTTAAATATAAAATCTTTATTTGATTGGGAACAAACATTTCATTAAAAGGATTAAAAGTACGAGTGAAGGATGAGAAATCTTTCCCAAATTTACAAAATCTAGAGGAAAAAAAAAGTAAAAAAAAAACTTAAATAACATTGAGAGGAATGCCCTTAAAAGTTGTCATCTTTGAAGTCTTCCACTTGTCCCCAAAGATCCTTGTATTTCTTTCCCTATCATACTATCCAGATCAGCATAAGACAAACAATTTGCCATAGAACTTTGCCTCTGATAATATTCCCCAAACCCTAAAGAGGAAATAGTCATCATGTCACTAATACTTCTAGGAGGAACCCAATCCAATCTAGCTAATCTCAATAGCTTGTGTCATAGTTCCAAAATCACCGGATAGAGTAAACAAAGATGATCAATCAGTTCTCCATTTCCCACACACAAAGTGCAATGATCAAGACTAAGGGCTTCGAAAGATCTTCACAGTTGAAGCAAGTCATTGATGGTAACTTTCTTGTTGGTCAAGCCAAACAAATATCTTAACCTTTGATGGGGCTTTTGATTTCCATCTGAATTTTGTTTGAGACAAAAGAACTGGGGTTGATTGATTAGATAAGATTAAGAAGAACGATTTAACTATAAATAAGTTTGAAGACAATAATGACCAAACTCTCATATTCAAAAAAGACGATGATAGGTTCATACTAATGTGAATGGACATGAGATTCCTAAGATCCTCAGCTCTAAGTCAGTGAGGTTTTGTCAAAAGTTTAATGTTCCAAGAAAAATAAAAGAAAAGTTAAGGATAGATGATATAGGAGAACATCTAATTGATAGCGCTTCATAAAGACTAGAAAATTGAGAACTTGGAGATTGATCTTCCTACTACAAGTCTTCCCAAAAATAAATCTTTGCCCTATTACCCATCACAAAATAAGTATTATTGAAGAAACCCTTTTTTTTTTTTTGATAAGTAAAAACACAGAGAAAGAAACCCTTGAAAACCTGAGCAATGGCCTTTCAAGGGTAATGATGCAACCACCTGACCTAAATTTTGGTGTCCCAACCGTTAGGTTGTGTCCCATAGATGCTTAATATAACCTTATGCCCAAGAGTTGTACTTACCCTAGAAAACTTCCAAAGTCACTTCCCTAAGAGGGTCCTATTCCTCAAAGATATCCTCCCAAACCCCAACCCTCCTTCCTCCTTAGGCTTGCACACTTGGTTCCGACTTATGAGATGATCTCTCTTTTCCTCCCTAAACCCTAACAAAAAAAATCCTCTTCAAATTTTTTCAATTCTTGTCGCTACTGATGATGAGATCTTGTATAAAGAGAGGAAATAACTAGAGATGTAAGAGAAATAGGACTGTATTAGAGTTATTCTTCTACTTAAGGACAAAAAGGATTTTTTTTTCCAACCATCCAATCTCCTCAAAATTGTCTATGATCGAGTCATAAGATTTAAATATAAAATCTTAAGGATAAATTTATTGAATACATGCTCCTATGGATTACTCCTATGACTTTTCATTAACTTGAATTTCTTTTGGTTTTGCTATTATTAAGAAAAGTTCCCCTTGTGAAACAAATTTCTAGTTCTGCCATTGGGTTCTACACAAGATTTATGGAATTTATGTCAAACCTAGTTTACTGAGGTGAAAAGATTTATACAGGTATAAAATTTAAAAATATAGGAGCTTTTTTAATTTTTTTTTTTTAATCTTTTTCTTCTGAGGAAAAAAAAAGGCTCTTTCAGTTTGTCTACCAAAAAGATTATAAAAAAAGAAAAAAAAAAAAAAAAAAAAGCATGAGCTCTTTGAGTTGGTCTACTTCCATGTTTTTCTTCCATCTAGTTTCCAAAACCAGATCATCATATATTGTAGTCAGCATAGAAGATCTCAGAAACCCAAAGACTAATACAATTGGTCAAAGTACCTAAGAAAATTTTTGGAAAGGTCACATCAGGTAAATGAATTCACACTTCAACAAAAATGGCACATGAAATCATCACTTGGATAGCATGTGGCTAGAAAAGAACCAACTTACTTGAGGATAAAGGTCACAGGTTCCCAACTCTTTCACAGCCAAAGGCAATCTTTCTCCATCTGTAACCTGAGAATAATAGATGTTACCAAATTGACTATGTTAGACAAAGCAAAAAGAAGAGAAAAAATAGTTTCTCATCCATCTCAGCCAAAAAGATGAAATCTGCACATGTAGGGAAATAAACCTCATAATCTGCCCCAACACTTCTAATATTAACTGTTTGAATTTCATTGTGTTTAGCCCATATGATCTTTCCACTATTATCCATACTAGCTACTGGTTCATCTCGACCAATTTTCACCATAATGGTTCCTTCATCAAAACCGATCACAACCCTGTAAAGTAGGAAAGAAAAAGAAGCCACATGTGAATAAAGCATACAGCAACTATATTGAGAGAGTGTGATAACAATTATTCAAAATAAACCTATATTTTTAAGCCTAAACTAAAATAACCCAAATAGTGAAAAGAAAATAAAAGAGCTATAGTGTGAATTGTTTACTTTCATGGTTAGAGTAAGCATAGAAATTCAACCATGTCAAGGCATCGAATAGATAATTTTGACATCCTTGTACTATTCTAAACTAAGAACATCAGCATAGAACTCCCTGCAAATTCAAATCCTGTGGGAAAGAAATATTAAAATTAAGACCCTTACCGTCGTGAACCTCTCATACATCCCAGGGCCCAAACTCGTTCAAGTCCATAATTTAATGTGTTTTCAAGCCTGTAAATTGCTGAGCATGGTTAACAAAATTAAAATTAAGATTAGGCAAAGATGAATAGATAAATAAATAAGTAAACTTATGAGGCACACATCACAATTTGTGCCTTGTAGCCTACTTACCAAAAACCACAACTTGCAAAACAAATTGAAGTCATCAACTCAGCATTTATGGGAATTTCAAACCAGAATTCATCAATAGATAATAGATGAAGCACCAACTGAGCACAAGATAAAAGAGAAGCGGGAGAACTATGTCACGGGGTAACAAAGACCAATAACAGCACTAAGAATTAACAACTGATTTAATTGAAGGTGCCAACAACAACAAGAGGAAGCCCAAACAGAAAAATAGATAAAGGCACTGAGGGGAAAAAAGGCTATGGTCCTAGATAAAGCAATATGATGAAAAATAATTCGTACACCTAATCCAAATGGTTGATATAAGGCTCTATTGGCTTGAGTACCATATTCAATTAAGAAATAGATTCACACAACATTTATATATCTTAGCCTGTAAACAGAACCTAGAGACTGTCAACCAACAAAAGGGGTTCGAAAATCTTCTTTTGGTTTCTTGATAAAGAAGTGAGAGCAAGCTCATGCATGGCTCAAAGTCGCAATATCGACTATTGACTTGGAGGGTCCCAAGGCACATTGGTCTTGGCTTCTCAGCTCGGTATTGGGTGATATGCAAAATAAGATAGTTAAAAAGTTCAAATAACCTTAAAAAGATAATAAAATAAAATGTTCACACATTTAACATTATTTAAATAGTTATAAAGTATCCACAATGTAATTTATGATGACATTAAGAATTGAAAAATATTTTATTTCAAATACAATGATATTTTTACTAAAAGACATACAGTTCAATAATCAATTGTTTTGTAGTTTCAATTAAATGATTACAACACTTTATATTTAAATATAAAAATAAAAATATATTTATCAAACAAAGTACGATATATTGTTAATTAAATGATTTTAATATATCAATATAATAATAAATTAAATAATGAATAATGAATTAATACATCATATATGCTACCATTAACATATAAACTAATATATTACTTAAACTAATATAATTTATACCACACCATTATCATATAAAATAATAGATTATAAAATATGGAAATAAATTACCTTAGATTAATGCAACTCATACTACACTAAATGATTCATACCATCTTAACATAGAAAATGATAAACAATCTTCAAATCCCCAATTCGCACACACACACCTACGCGGGGAGAGAGAGAAGAGGGCTGCCAGAGAAAGAGACAAGGGCAGCTGCTGTTAGCCAGTTGCATACCCACCAAAAGCAAAGGGAGGAGAGGCTAGATGCAGCAATTGCCATGGACGTCAATGGAGGAAATCGATATGATGTTTCTCAACCTCTTCTTCTACATCTCCAAGACTCAATCATGGTAAGGCTGATGTTTTTCTTCCTCTTCATTATGGGTCATGGTTTTTGATTCTTGAAAAGCTTTTCTTTTGAAGAAAATCTCTGATTTTTCATAGATTTTCTAGGTTTGGATCCTGTTTGTTGTTGATTTTCTGTGATTTGAAATGAAAAAAATCATTTTTTTGGTAACTCAAACGATTCAACGAAGTCAATTCGGAATTTTGATCGAGTCAACCAAGTTTAAACAAGTCTTGATCAAGTCTGAGTTTGAGATGGTATCAGGTATTGGACTCAGCGTGAAAAGAACCAAGGCGGATATGACTTAGCCAAGTCATACCGGACTCGGCCAATACTGTGAAACATGAGCTCATGAGCTAAACATTCTAGGTAGGGAACTAGTCCATAGGATTAATTATTTTGCAGCACCACTGCAATCATCCTAAGTTTATAATTCATTTCAAAGACAAAAATAAAAAAGAAATAAGACTAAGTAAGAATTTCTCAAGAACCTCGCATATCAGTTTTAGCACAAGGTAGTTACACTTTTAAGATGAAGAAACAGTTACTTTTTTATAGGGCCAGGGTTGGAATTTAAGAGACTTCAGTATGAACAACAAACAGTTTTCAACAAGCTCAAAAGAAGTGGTTTAGGATTTTAGATATGTTGGCAAGCTGAACATCACTCTCAGTTTAAAAGAAAACATTTAATAAGGGAGTGAGCTCATAGAATATATTGGAGAAAAAGGAACCTATCAATATATACTGTTGCAAAAACAATATAAATGAGAAGTCAAGACATTCAGATGTTGTATTAAGTCTATCCTACACAAGGAAAAAAAAAAACCTTTGCTGGTCAGGAGCTTCAAATCCAAGAACTTCCATATCGCATAACTTCAATATATATCACTGCATCTGGACATAGAACTTACCTATAAGTGGTTGCATGCCATATTCTAACAGTCCCATCTTCTGAACCAGTAAAAATAATAGGAAGCTCTGGATGGAAACAGACTGAAGAAACATTGTGTGTGTGGCCTTCTAGTGTCTGAACACAACTTTTGGTTTGGTAGTCCCACACCTGTTCCACCAAAATTTAATCACAGAAAGTAATCAAATGGAATGCACATAAATGGAAGCTATTTAGTCAATAAGCATCAGATAAACACCTTGGCAGTTTGATCATCAGAACCCGTGATTAAGTATGGCTTGTCACCACCAGTGAAGTAATCAACACAGTTTACCCCTTTCATGTGGTCATCCAAAGTAAAATTTGGGTCAGGGGAGCCGAGATTCCAAATCTGGAACAGGACGCCAGATCAACATTAGGACTTTTTTTTTTTATAAGTAAAGGAGAAAAACTGTATTGAAAAAGCCGCCAAAACAGCGACTTAAAGTATACAAAGAAGAAACACCCCCCGCTCCCCTGCTGAAAACAAAACAGTTGCCAAGAACGGAGGTGCAAAAAGAACCAACCCCTCCTCAATGGGTTCCCACACAATCAATAAAATCAACTATGGAAGGATCAACATTAGGACATTGAAACACATCTTCAAGTTCACAACAGGTTATCAAGAAACATTTCCACTCACACCTTTATAGTGCGATCGAGGGAGGCACTTGCAAAGGTGTTGGTGTCTTTTGGATTAAATGTCACTTGCATCACGTAGTGAGAATGCCCTTCAAAAATCTGAGTACACGTCCAACCTTTATCCCAATCCCAAAGCTTTATAAGCAAGTCATCAGATGAAGACAATACATATGGAAGTGTTGGATGGACAGCCACACATCTAATGTAGTCTGCATGTGCTTCAAAAATTGTAACCTTATCCATAGTATTGTAATTGTATACACGGATAAACATGTCATCAGCTCCAGCAACCACCCACTGCTTACGAGCTATAAATTTTGCTGACCGGACTGCAAGCAGATGCCTTAGATGTAAATGAAATTACCATGCCAAGACTGGAGAAATTAAAAGTCATGTATGAATAACATACCTGGCAAGTCGGTGACCTCGAAAGACTTTATCATTGTCTAAGTAAATAAAAATAAATAAAAAATTCAATTAGAAGTATCCAATATTTTTTATAAGACTGAAATGATTGATGAAATTAAACCTCTGGAAACTAGTTGACCTTCACTTTTAAATTAATGTGGGTGTGTGTGTGTCTATATATACATATTAATAAGCACAAAATGCATATTAATTGAAACGTGCCAAAAGTTGGGGCTGTGGGCAGGTTTATGGTATGTAGGAGGGGAGGACTTCAACTCAGTCAGGTTCTCATGGAAACAGAATATGGGCAGTACGGTGTCTGCAGATATGAGAAGAAGGTTTACAGAGGTCATTGAAGAGTTAGAATTGCATGATCTACCATCATCATAGATTGTACATCATGCAATTCTATGAGGAGGGTCTGTGGGAGGTTCCAGGTTCAAGTCCCAACAGGGACAAAATTTACCTATCAAAAAAAAAAAGAGAGAGAATTGCGTGATCTACCACTGTTAGGAGGTTCCTTTACTGGGAGTGGGGGGTTGAACAATCAATCCTTATCAAGACTGAATTGGATTTTGGTGTCTGAATCGTGGGAAAACCATTTCAGTGGTGTCCTTCAGAGTATTCTGCCTAAACCAGTGTCAGACCACTCTCCAAGTCTTTTAAACAGAGGAGGGATGAGGAGTGGTGCTAGTCCATTCAGGTTTAAAAATATGTGGTTGGAGGCGGAGGGTTTTAAAGATCTCTTAAAACGGTGGTGGACGGGGTACAATTTTAGAGGTTCTTATAGCCTTATTCTGGCTGCAAAACTAAAGGCATTGAAATCTGATTTGAAAAGATGGAAGAATATGGTCTTTGGTAACGTGTCCATTAGGAAGGAGTAGATGTTCAAAGAGATAGGTTTTTGGGATTCGAAGGAAAGGGCGAGGGTTCTTTCCCTTGAGCAAGCAGAAGCTAGAAGGAGAGCTAGGGAGGATTTCATGAAGTAGGCTCTCTTTGAAGAAACCTCAAGGAGACAGGAGTCCAAGGAGATCTAGCTTAAAGAAGGGGATAGAAATACGAAAATCTTCCATAAGATGGCTAATGCACATAGGTGAAGGAATTGCATGCTGAGGATTAAAATTAACGGGGTATGGTTCTATGAGGAGAATGGGATAAGGGAAAGGGTGGTCAGGGCTTACAACACTCTTTTATTTAATCTAGAAAAGTGGAGACCTTCCATCAATGCTTTAGATTTTAAAGTTTTAGAGGTGGAAGAGACAGAAAGGTTGGATGAACCATTTTCTAAGGAGAAGGTTTTCAGCGCCTTATAAGGGTTAAATGGGGACAAGGCTCCAAGTCAAGATGGGTTTTCCTTGGCTTTTTGGCATTTCAGTTGAGATTTTGTGAAGGATGACATGATGGGGTTTCTTAAGAGATTTTTATGACCATGGGAGATTTGAGAAAAGTTTTTTTTTTTATATAGGTAAAAGCGCAGAAAAATATTATAAATAAAGAAAAAAGGGCGCCCAAAGGCCATCTCATAGCATACAAGAAGTATACAATAGGCACCTAAAGGCATAAACAAAAAAGAAGAGATGAAACAAAAAATCTCACCCGCCCTCATCTAGAACCCAACTACTCAAAAAAATTGATTAAAGGTAAAGGACCTTCATCTATAAACATCCTAGTCCAAGACCAAAAACTATATACAAAAGAATTCTTCATCCTATGAATCGTGAATCAAAATTTCCTCATTATCGAAGGCAACCCTGTTTTTTTCCTTCCAAACTATTCAAAAAAGACATAAGGGAGCCGTCATCCAAGCCTTTTTACGTTTCTTGCCCATGAAGGAACCATGTCAACCAAGGAAAGTCTCTCTAACCAACAAAAAAGTACCTAGTCACACCAAAAAGAGCAAATAACAACTCCTACAAAACCTTACACTTAGTGCAATGGATAAGAATGTGATCAATAGACTCTTCTTCGACAAGACAAAGGGAACATCTGCTAGCTAGGGATCACCCCCTCCTCTTCAGTTGATCCAAAGTTAAGGTTTTACCCCACGAAGCTTCCCAAGCAAAAAAACCCACTTTGGGAGGATCACAAAGGCTCCAAATGATGCTCCTCAAAAACAGGATTGCAAATCCAGGCTCCAATGCACCTTAAAGGACTTAACAAAAAATTTACCATCTTTAGTCTTTTTCCAAAGCACTCTATCCTCCAAATTTGTACAAACCCTCTTCCCTTGTATTGTCAAGAGGCATCTAACACCCAAACCACCCTCACTTTTATCTAAACAAACAACCGCCCACCTTACAAGATGGGACTTCTACTCCAAAGCTCACCTGCCCCAAAGAAAGTCTCTCTGGATCTACTCTAATCTCAATCTAACCAGTCTTAAAATGCATAACAATGATATGAAGTAAATGGGCATACTAAACAAGGTGCTTTGAATGAGAGTAAACCTTCCTCCTTTAGATATAAATTGTCTTTCCCATATGGCTAACCTCTTACGAAAGCTCTCCTCCACCCCATACCAAACCGCTACTGATTTGTACAGAGCACCTAAGGGAAGCCCTAAATAAGAGGTAAGGAGCACCCCCACCTTGCACCTGAGCTCAAGAGCCAAAATCTCTGCATTTTCCATCCTTACCACCAGTAAAATCACACTTTTTTCCAAATTGATTCTCAAACCAGAAATGGCTTCAAAACAACTTTAGTAACCAGCTCAAGTAAGCCATTTGGTCTTGAGAAGTCTCACAAAAAAAAGAGCGTATCATCAACAAACAACAAATAAGTAATTACAGTCCCAATTCCACCCCTCCTCTTCACCCTACAATTGGAAAAAAAACCTCCACTCATTGCTTTATTGATTAGGCTACTTAAAGCCTCCATCCCAATCACAAATAAATAGGGTGAAAGAGGATCCTCTTGCCTTAATCCTCCTAGTGTTGTGAAAGAAACCCAAGAACATCGCGGTAGAAATACACCACCTTATCTAGCCTACCCACTTCTCCCCGAAGCCCATTTTTTGCATCACCAGAAGTAGAAAATCCCAATTTAAATGGTCATATGTCTTCTCTATGTTAAGTTTGCACAACACACCACTCTCATCACTTTTTAGCAAAGAATCTATAACCTCATTAGCAATTAACGCAACATCAAGGATTTGTCTTCCCTCAACGAAAGCATTTTGGGATGAAGACACCACCTTACCTACCACCTTCTTCAGCCTATAAAACCTTTGCCAACAGCTTGTATAGGCCTCCCACCAAACTAATAGGTTTAAAGTCTCTAAGGTCTTCAACCTCTCCTTTTTTATAGGACTAAAACCAGGAATGTAGCATTCAAGCTCCTTACAAATCTTTCATGCTCATGGAATTCTTTGAAGAACCTCATATCCTTGTCTTCCACGAATTCCCAACTAAACTGCCAAAACACTAAAGAGAATCCATCCGAGCTCGATGCTTTGTCCCTAGGAGGTTTGAGAAAAGTCTCAATGCTACATTTTTAGTGTTAATCCAAAAAAAAAAGGGGGAGCAAAGGATCTTAAAGATTTTAGGCCTATTAGTTTGGCAGACAATTTGTATAAAATCTTAGCAAAAGTCTTAACTAAGAGACTTAAGAAAGAAGTGGGTAAGGTGATCTTGGTGTCATAGAACGCTTTTGTAGAGGGTAGATAGATTCTTGACATGATGTTAATAGCAAATGAAGTCATAGACTCTATGATGAAGAGTAATGAATGTGGGGTCTTGTGTAAGTTAGACATTGAAAAGGTGTATGATTGTGTTAATTGGAATTTCTCAATCTCCGTGCTTGAGAAGATGAATTTTGGTTGGAAATGAATAGGATGGATTTAGTGGTGTATCTCCTCAGCAAGGTTTGCAGTGATTGTGAACGATATTCCTTCGGGTTTTTTCCATAGTTCTAAAGGTTTGAGACAAGAAGACCCCTTGTCTCCATATTTATTTTTTATTGTGATGGAGGCTAATAGTTATCTCCTTAAGAGAGCTAAGGAGGGTTGTTATCTTATGGGTGTTAAGGTGAGGGACGAAGGTGGTGTAGGGGAGGAGGTGTCACATTTGTTGTTTGCATACGACACTCTTGTTTTTTATGAGGCTTCCCAAGATCAAACAGTTCACCTAAGTTGGTTGCTTATGTTGTTCGAAGCTCTACTGGGGCTGAAAATTAATCTAAATAAAAATGAGTTAATTTTTATTGGTAGAGTGGACCATTTAGAGGAGTTGATGGAAGAATTAGGGTGCAAAGAAGGCAAACGCCTAGCTATCTACCTTGGTCTGCCTTTGGGTGCTCCCTTGAGATCAGTGGCAACTTAGGGTGGGGTGGAAGAAAGGTTTTGTAAAAGACTCTTAATGTGGAAAATGTGATACATCTCTAAGAAGGAAGGCTTACGTTAATCAAGGGTACTTTATCTAACCTTCCCATATATTTTATGTCTTTATTCAATATTCTAAGAAAAGTCAAGCTAAGGTTGGAAAAAATTTAAAGAGATTTCCTCTAGGGACGGGGAGCGTTGGAGAATAAGATCCATCTTGTGAATTGGTCGACAATGTGTACAAAAATGAGAAAAGGGGGTTAGGTATCAGACATCTTTCTTTGTTGAATAAGGCGCTTTTATGCAAATGGAATTGGTGGTTTGCAATAGAAAGAGGAGCCTTCTGGAATCAAGTCATTAGTGGTAAATATGGAGATTGGGGAGGAAGAGGGCAATTGGCAATCCTGCGAAGTTAGAGTTGGGTATGGTGTGGGGCTTTGAAAGTCTATCAAGAAGGAATGGAATGGTTTCCATTGTAATTCTTCTTTTTTGATGGATAATGGAAGAAGGTAAATTTTGAAAGGATAAATGGTGTGAGGATGAACTGTTGAAATGTTCATTTCCTTCTTTATATGCCTTAGCTATTTCAAAAGAGACATGAGTTGCATGCTTATAGGTTCATGAAGAGGAAAAAGGCCATTGGAACCTTTGTTTCTCTAGACTTTTAAATGATTGGAAGCTGGACATCGTAGAGGAGCTTTTCTTAAGGCTAAAAGAGGAGGTAGTTGTTAGTGAGGAGGAAGATAAGGTGGTGTGGATGAACTCAAGCAATAACAAGTTTTTCATTAAGCTCTTATATGACGCGCTAGAACCGGGGGGAACATTTAACTTACCAAAGTGTGGTTTAGGACTCTTAGGTGCCTTCTAAAGTTAGCTTCTTGGTATGGGAGGCTAACTTAGGAAAAGCTTTGGCAATTAATTAACTTCAAAGACAAGGGTAGAGTATGGTAAATAGATGTTTTCTTTGTAAAGAAGAGGAAGAATCTATAGATCATATTATCCTCCATTGTTCCAAGGCTAGGGTTCTATGGGATTTGTTGTTTGCTATTTTTGGAATCCATTGGATACAACCTCCTACAATTAAGGAGGCTCTTATAAGGTGGAGTGGCCTTTTGTGGATAAAAGATGCAAGAAAGTTTGGAAAGCGGCTCCTTTGTATATTTTTTGGATTGTTTGGAAGGAAATGAATCAAAGGTCGTTTGATAACGAAGAGCATCCAGACCACTTTTTGAAGTCTTCTTTCCTTAGTATTTTGTTTTTTTGGGTGAAGGTGTACATAGAGACAGGTTTTGTGCCTTTATTTGATTTTGTAGAGTGGTTGGGCCCTTGTTAAGAGAGAGCCTTGGTTTTTTGTGGTCTTGCTGATTCTTTGCACTTTTTGGCGTGACTTGTATATGTCTTGTGTACTTTGTTGTGTCGTTTCTCTAGCGTTTTTAATATAGTTGCTTTTGTAGGAGATTTTATACTCTATAAATCATAGCTAGATTTGACCTTTTGAACTAGTATACATTTATTCGATTTTTTTTATCAGACTTTGTATAGAGGATTGTGTACTTTTGGGAAGGATTTCTCATCCTTCTTTGTACTTAACATTTCAATGCAATGAAATCATTGTATTTTTATTTATAATAATTATTTTTTTCTTAAAAATGCTTGTTTAATATTTGGCTAGAGTATCTAATAAACACAAAAGATAGCAAGAATTAGACATCGAAAAAGTTGAAAAAAGAGCACCATGAGGACAAATGGATATACATCTTAAACCCTACCAATTCACATTATATACACCTGACAACAATATTGATAGCAATCTACAAAAACTAGAATAAAGAATAAAAACAAAATCTAGGCTTAAGTTGATTTGTAGGTCCATTTGGCTGAATTTTCCTGCATCAAGGAGTGGAATTTACCACCTAATTGCATCAGGCCCCTTTAAAAAACCTACTATGCTCTCGATAAACAAAAAATTGGAGAGATGCACCAAGACGGTGATATGTATACTGGCCATGATGGGCCAAAAACATTTTTAATGTCACATGCAATTTCTTATTCCAAGCAGCCAAGGTTAGTGCAGTAAAGTAACTAAAACAATTTAGCGGTAAGCTACTTTGCCAACATTTAAAACTTAGAAATAGGGTAAATGCAAGTAGCATGGTAATGAGTATGGGATGAAACAATTAAACAATATTACATACCTGTGACAGGTAATCATAAATGCACACAGTTCCAGAATAAAGACTTGCAAGGATCCTGCATGCAGCATCTTGTAATTGCAAAATTTTCTATAAACATTGTCTAAAAGCTTAAAAATGCAGCGTTATATTTTTTGACCTAAGGGAGACAAACTCAAATTAACGAAGTGAAGATGAGGAAAATTACCATGGTTCAGTTGGATGTAGATCCACTGATTTTACTCTTTCAGATCTTTGTGCAAGTTTTCTCTGATCAACAGGTCATTGTTAGCTAAACGCTACAACTTTTGAAAACTAAAGATATAACTGGATTACAAAGCATGGAAACATTTATTAGCCTAACAAGATAAATTCAAGTGGATGAACATAAATACCTTAATTTCAAGTCTGAGAGGCTGCAAATAATGTGAAAGAGAAAACAGAAAATTAAATTAGACCATACACCAAGAAAATTTCAAAAACTTTCGAAACCAGCTATCTGATCCTAACTCGACTGTTTATAGCAGTAACTGATAACTTATTCAAGTAGTCCTTCGTTAGGTTGCTGAGAAATCCGATGAAAAGGAAAAATAAAATACAACTTTAACTCTTACAGTTCAATTGTTTTGGTTTCCGAAAAATAAAATTCACTAAAACTAAAGTACATAATTGGTATTAAGATTGACAAGTAAAGGATTTCGTTTTCAGACTGGCGCAAAATTTTAATTTTTTCATTTCCTTTCCCGCATTTTCTCAACAACCAAACGGAACATATAGAAGAGAATAATCTGAACTGTATATTATCGAAAAACAGAGAAACCTAAAACCAGATCTAATCACTCAAAAGAGAAGAAAAAAGTAACCGTTACCATTTTTACAGGTGAGAGAAACTACGGTTCTTGATTGATGAAGTTGATGCGAAGAAAGAAGACCGTGAGCGAGAACCCTAGTTATCAAGCCAAGATGATGGATTGGGAGATCGAAACGACGAAGCAGTCGGTGATAAGCCTACTTTGGAGAGCGCTCGCAAGGAAGAAGGGACAGAGGGAGGGAGGGAGGAAGCGAGGGAGCGTGGCAAAGGGTGATAGCCCGATGGGTTTTGTTTTTCATTTGAGTCTATGGACCCAGATATTTTCAGGCCAATGTGAAATCCAGGCTCAAGCTTTAGCCCATTCCGTGCGGATGGGATTTGATCATGGGACGACCTGGTTGGCCTCAAAACTTATGGTCATATAAGTTGACTATTTAAACATAAGACTTAGAGAAAATATAAAAATTGAGAAAAATGATATGAAGTTTTTATCTTTTCAAAAATGACTTTTATTGACTATATAAAAAAAAAAAAGTAGAAAAACATTAATTTAAATTTTATTCTTTTTGCAAACCTCAATAAATTTAATATAATTTAGTAATTTGGAAAAAAATGCATCATTTAAAAAAATAATAATAATAAATTATTATTATTTAAAAATAAAACATCTTGAAAAATATATATTTTTAAAATTGTGTATATAAAAAATAACTGAAAATATATCAAATTAATTTTTTTAAATGATATATTTTTATAATATGTTTTTTAAAAAAAAATAGTTTTCTAAAAATAATAAATTTTCAGAATAATTATTTAAAAAATTAAGATAAAAAAGCTTCTCAAATATTATGGTAGAAAATAATTTTGAAATGAATATTAGTCTCTTTATATTTTATATCATCTCCATCAATTATGCAATTTTTATGGGTCAAATCTTAATTTTTATACTCAACTAAGTCCAAAAGACAATTGTCCCTTTTATTTATTTTTAAAATTTTTACATGAAGAAAAAATCTTTTTATTTTATAATTTTTTTAACACAATTAAATCATAATTTTATTTAAAAACATTTAATGTTCAATTAAATATATTTTATATAAATTAAGATTCCAAAAATTTTTGGTGGCCCAAATTATATTAAGAGAATTTCTTCTAGTAATATTGTCAATTTCCAAGTGTGCAAAAAAAAAAAAACAAATATTATCCAATTTGCCTTATAAATAAAGGAGCTTTTTTCTACTTCAAAATAAATTAACCACAATCTTTAATTAGGATAAATAGTTCTTACAAGCGTAAGTTTTACAAATTCATAGAAAAAACCAAACAAAAGCAAATATCTTTCTTTCACCCCCCGAGACAAAAGATTAAACTTATAACAAGCTTTAGATTAAGATTGCACCCGATTTAATACACATGTGACTTTCATCCTTCAATCAAGATTAACTCAAAAGATGGAATTTCGTATTCTTTAGTACAAAGAAAATCAAAATATTGTATTTTGGATTTTTCTTAATAGAAATTTGATTTTATAAGTTATTTATTGTCTTTTTAATTCAAAATAACATGAAAGAAAAACCAATCTTCATACACGAACATGGACACCGAAAAAATCTATATTCATCCCTTTCTATGTATCAGTGTTCTCTTATAACAATATAGTAAGTAAAAGAGAATAATTTTTCATTCACGCAACACATTACTTTGTGTGCTCATTCATCAACATTGATAGAAGGATTCAATGAGTATCAATTAACTAATATCTTGACATCTTCGTTGGCTATAAATAAGCTTTCTCCTTGTATGAGAAAACATTCATTGATATTAAAAGATTTAAGAGATAAATCTTTTTGTTTCAATACAAATACTATCTCGGACAGAGATAAAATTCTCCCTATACAATAAGGCATTCATCAGCATAAAAAAATTCAATGAAAAAATCTCATTAATTTATCTTTAATGCTACTTTCAACATCAATTTAAACAGCATTGGTATAGAAAGAATCAAAGGGTAGACCTTTTTTATTCTATCTTTGATACTAGCTTTAGCATGACTTCGGTCCGGTTGGTCATAATTGGGAAAAACACCCATTCAGATCAATACAAGTGATACACTTCTTAAATAAGTTAAATTTTCTTTGTCTTTAAGAAATAAAAAATAAAAAAACTAATTTACTCTTAAAAAAACAAATATTTTTAATTGCATATATATATATATATATATATAGTTGTCTTATCATAAATAAGTTCTCTACAAAAAAATAGGTTTTTAGTGACGAATCTTTGGTCACGGCCACAAATATAGTGACCAAAGATATTATTTTGTCACGGCCAGGATAAAGTTGTGACTAAATGTGTTAATGTGGAAAAAAAAATATGTTTAGTCACGGTGATTTTATCAACCGTCACCAAAAGTATTGATGAGAGGGTATTTTAGTCACGGATTTTTTTGAAACCGTGACTATTTGTAAATTTATGGAGGGAAATTTTGGCGCCAATAATTTTAGTCACGGTAATTTTATCATCCGTGACAAAAAGTGTAACGAAAAGATGTTTTAGTCACGGTTTTTTGTAAAACCGTGACCATATATATATTGTGACTTTTAGTCACGCCATTGATTGACCGTGACTGTAGGGGAAGCTATAGTCACGAATTTCTCATGACCGTGACCAAATGCATAGAGGTTTATTTTAAATATTTTGAACCTATGGTCACGGGGTTCACATAATCGTGACCAAAAGTCTATTATTTATTTTGAACCATTTTTTGGGTTATCTATTATAATTTTTTAGAAAATTATATATATATATATATATATATACATATATATATATATATCATAAATAGAAATTATCATTAATAGTAATAATAATAGTTCTTATTAATTATAAAAAGTTTAAAGTTATATTACTATATTTTTTTTAAGTTAAGAAACAAATTAGTGTGTTACCTATTTTTCTTTAGTTAAAATTATTTAATTTCCTTGTTATGATTAATGTTTTAATAAGAAGCAAAATAAAGTTTAATATGTTAGTTTAAAAATATGATGGTTCAATTTGATATTATTTGATAAAAAGTTTAAATGCAAGTGAGTTAGCAAATTAAAAACAATTTTGATTTTATATATGATAAATAATTCTTATTATATTTAAAGTATCAATAGTCGTGATAAATAAATTTTACTACTAACAATTACTAGTAAAATTGTTTATAGTTTTATTTAATTTTCAATCATAAAATATTTTTTAATCTTTATGATTTTTGCAATACAGAAATAGTTTATAACTACAAAAATAACATTCTTTGTTTATGATTAAAAATAAAAGTTCTAAACTTTTATAATTCTTAAATTTGTAAAATTAACAAATTTATAAAGTTAAAATTCATGGAAAAATATTCTTAAACGCACCATTCTTTGTTTATGTTTATTATATTTAGTACCAAATGGAAGTCTGAAATTCTGTTGTCCAAATGTATGATGAAATTAAGCTACAAGCATATGGGATAAGGTAGAAATTAATATCATTAAATATGAAAAAAATGATACCATATGATAAAATAATAATAGATTGGTATAAGATATAAAGAGACACGTGACTGAAAATAATGAAGACAGAGTAGGAGTAGAATGCACATGTAACATTTCCTAGCACCTAAGGCCCACAAAAATACTAATAAATTATAGTTTTATTTGTGAAGTATTTTGACATTTTCATAAACAGTTATACAAAAAACAGTTTTTTAAAACATTTTGAAAATTTTGTTAGCGGATGTATTTTAAAATAAAAGTCGATTTAGAAACCTATAATATTTTCAATATATTTTTTATGTTTTTAAATATGTTTAAAAAATAACTTTTATATGTTATATTTTATTTTTGATTATTCTTTGTATTTATATAATTATTTTTGAAAATATCTTTTACTCTAATAAGTGAAAACAATTTAAGATAACTAAAAATATTAATATTTTTTTAAAATATCTTATTTTTTGTTTTTAAGAACAAAATTTTTTTTCCCCTCTATGGTTTACTTATTTATTTATTTATTATTAAGAATAAAAAATTGTTATAATTAAAAGCTCGTTAGCAAACACTGCCTATACCTTTGAATTATTTTAGAAAAAGAACATTTTATATATGATAAATAATAGGTTTTATAATAAGATAAGTTATTATTAGAAGATTTTATTAAATTTTATCATCATTAATATTAACATCACTAAGAGCAGTTATTTCTTTTTTAGTAAACTTAAATTTACTAAACATGTTTAACTATTAAAATTTTAAAATATAGAACTTGATAAATTTCTAATATAAAATTTTAAAATTTTAAAACTTGATAAAACTTTGAAAATAACAATTTTAAAATATAAAACTTGATAATTTTCTCATACATAATTGTAAAATTTAAAATTTTAAAACTTGATAAAAAAATTTAAAATATAATACTTGATAAATTTCTAATATAAAATTTTTAAATTTTAAACTTGATAATTTTAAAAATTGAAAAACTTTATAAAACTTAATAAAAATTTTAAAGCAACACTTTGAGTAAAACATTGAACTTTCAAAATTAATTTTAAATTTTAAAATAATTGTAAATTTAAAATTTTAAAATAATTGATAATAACCACGGCCAACATTTTAACTCTTAAAATGTTAAAATGAGATTTGATAATAACCATATATAAAGCCATGAATATAAAGTCTCACATACTTTCCAATATAATATATCACTTTCCAATATAATATTTAACTATGTGGGCCTTAACCATTGACTTTCCAATATCAAAGACACAGGCAACGTTTTTTTAACCCATTTAACCATTGAGTAAAAGCCTTCTCCCAAACATTTCCAATATAAAAGCCCCTCTCTTCTGCCAACAAAACTCAATTTCTCTTCCTCTCCAAAACCCACGGCCATAAAACCCACAAAATCTACCCACAGCCCCCATTGCTTGGAGGAAGCCATTTCCGGAAAAAGCTTATGGAAGCCATGCCGAAGAAGCCCCATGGAAGCTATGGTCCGTAAAGCCAAAGCCACCTCCAAGAAACTCCCGTAAAAATCGTTTCTCTCTAGGTTTTGGTGAGTTTTGGGATTTTTTTTTTTTTTTGAGTTTTGTTAATTGGTATTTTGGAAATGTTTGTGATTAGGTTTGAGATTCCATTGTTATTGGGTTTATTTTCATTTTATCGGGTTTATTTCCATTGTTATAGGGTTTTGGTGCTTTTGGAAAAACCACACTTAATTACTTCCTAAGGTATAATTTCTCTCTAGTTTCTCTCTCTATTTTTTCTATGATTTAATTCTGATTTCATTGTTATTGGGTTTATTTCCATTGTTACTGTGTAATGAAAGAATTTTTCTTTTGTTTGTTGCATTCTCTTCAATTGCCTATTTCCATTGGGTTTAATTATTGTGTTGAAAATTTGATTAGTTTCCAACAATGTTGTTTTTTCTTTGTTTTTGTAGCTTTGAGTTTGTGAACATGTTGATATGGATTAAAACCATATATTCCACACTCCACGTTTCTGTTGCTTTGTTTTTTTTGTCCTATTTATGAGTCTCACAAACAATAATATTTTACAAAATTTTAAATATTTTATTTGTATATCAAATAGTCATACAATTAAGACACATCACTTTTATGAATATTATTTTCCATGAAAGATAGATTTTTATACCATATGTCACACTTTAGTTAAGGATATGGTAATTTAAACAAATATTTTTTAAGATAGTCCTAAAAATTATTTTAAATTTTATGATACCCATTAAGTGTATTAGGAAATTGCCTTTTCAATTAAATATTAAAATATTTTTTAAAAGACAATTTTAAATTAAAATTAAAATTATCTTCTTTTTTTTTAAAGTAATTTTAAATTGCCTTTTCAATAATATTTTTTTAGCTTTGGGAACTCATATTACCAACTATCTAAAATCCATGATATTTTAAGAAGATAAAAAAAAAATAGAAAGTAGATAAAAAAAAAAAATTATAATTTAAGAACTATTAATTATATAATAAGAGATACAAATAATTATGGAAAAGTTTGTATACAAATAACTGTTTAAAAAAATAATTATATAAATATATAAAATAAAATATTATATATAAAATTTATTTTAAAAATATTTTAAATTTTTAAATATTCTTTTGTTTTATTAAACATAATTATTAAAACTCTTTTATAAAACTCTTTTTAAAAATAATTATCAAACATGCTATTAAAAATTTTGAATCATAATTCTTTCTAAATAAATTCATTATACAATTAATAATATAGAATGAAACTTAAGTATGTAATAGCTCCCACCATAAGTCCCCTAAAATTTAATGATTTTCCATGTGGCATGACATCATGTCATAGTCAAATCATTTCCATCCTAAAATAAATAAAGAAATTTACAATAGTGGTGCAAACTAGATTGCAATGGTGGATTAATTAAAGTTAAAGTAAATCCCTCAATGCATCCAAACTTACATGATTAAAGAAATTTTATAAATTAGAATTATGAAATAAAATGAAGGCCAAGTATTATAACCCTTATAATACAGATGAGGAGAGATTGTGTCATCGACCTCCACACTTATCGGATGATGATTGGAGGTGGCTCATCCACTTTTGGGGTACACCTGAGGCCAAGGTAAAGATAATGATCTTTTCTTGATAATGTATCTTATGATACTCATATTCACATAAAATGATATTTATTAGTTATATCTAACCTAATACTTCATGTATATAACTTTTATTATGTTTCTATTACCTATATAGGTAACTTGCTATTTTTTAATTGATGTAGGATATCTCATAAAAAAACAAGGCAAATAGGGCAAAACAAGTGATAAAGCATACATCGGGATCAAAAAGTTATGCTCAAATTCGATATGAACAGGTTGAAATTTATTATTAATATGATTTGTTTGTACATAAATAATTCATCATAAATAACTCAATTGTTTTACTTATAAGAATAGGCACAAAAGAAGGAGGATCGAAGTGAGCCCAATAGAATTGAGATGTTTGCCCTGACACACACAAGAAAAGATGGGACGCCTGTTGATGATCATTCTAAGGAGATTATGGTAATGAAGTAAATAAATTTTATATACTTGTATTTCAGTCATAGCCTCATACTAAATTATTTTAAAAGTCTAACAATTTTTTATTTTTTATAATTCCAGGATCAATTTCAACAATTACTATCTCAACCTGAGGGGACATCTTCTTCTACTTCTGCATCATCTGGAGCATCTACATCTGTAGCATCTACATATGTAGATGAGATATATACTCAAGTCATGGGTCCAGAGGCATGGTCGTGTTCGAGGGTATGGATTTGGTCCTACTCCTACCTCAATCTTTGGTTCTACTAGTAGGAGACGATCAGGAGTTATTCTTTCAACACAACTTGAAAATGCCCAAGAGATGCTAATAGCTGCAGAACAAAAGTTTACAACTGCAACTGAAGAACTCTCAAATGTGAAAGATGAACTCTCACATGTGAAAGAAACATTTGAAGAGAGGTTGATAGAAGTTCAAAAGAAGACACGTGAAGAAGTGAAAGAAGAGTTTGAAGAAAAAATGATGGAAATGCAAAGAAAAATGCAAGCACAAATTCAAGAACAGATGATGCAACAATTTCAGCAAAAGTAGTAGACATTTGAAGATTTTGCTATATCTTTATATAATAGATTCTCTTAACTTTTTTTTTGAAGATTATGCTACTTATTTATATGATAGATTCTCCTAACTTTTTTTGCTTTCTATGACTATTATGTGATGTTTGGTTGGTTGATTTGTTATATTATGTTAGAATGTGAAACTAAATTTGAATCTCTTTGTTTTTTGTTTGTTTGGTTTTTTTTTTGTTATATTATGTTTTTTTTATTTAATGACTTATATTGATATATAAGTTTTTAACTAGCTTGGAATAATTGATTGTAATATATTGAAATTGGTTTAATTGTTTAATTGCATATACAGGTCTAAAATGGGTTTGTTTGGGTTTATAACAGGTTTGGGAAATTTTAATTTATAAAAAACCAATGTCCAAAATATAACATATTTTAGTCACGGGCACTAAAAAATTGTGACCATAAGTGTGCTTTTAGTCACGCTTAAAATGAATCGTCACCAAAAGTTAGGGATAGCGGTCATAATACACTTAATGTTTAGTCACGGTCACTTAATTACTGTGACCATATACCTATATTTAGTCACGATTAGGGGCATTGACCGTGACAAAAAGTTGGCATTTGGTCACGGTTAGGGTCATTGACCGTGACAAAAAGTTGACATTTGGTCACGGTTAGAGGCATTGACCGTGACCAAAAGTTGACATTTGGCCACGGTTAGTGGCATTGACCGTGACGAAAAGTTGACATTTGGCCACGGTTAGAGGCATTGACCGTGACCAAAAGGTGACATTTGGTCACGGTTAGAGGCATTGACCGTGACCAAAAGTTGATATTTAGTCACGGTCATTTTTATTAACCGTGACTATAGACTTACATGTAGTCACGGTTAGGGTACTGACTGTGACCAAAGGTTAAACATATAGTCACGGTTTATTACCTGACCGTGACCAATACCTTTAGCTACGCCTCATACTGTGACGCTCGGTCACGGTTTCATAAGACCGCGACAATAGGTTTTGGTCACGGATATATACGATTTGGTGACGGTTGGCGACGTCACCAAAAATCCTATTTCTTGTAGGGTCTTATCCATTTAAATTAATTGTTCTCTTAATCTTGAATATTTTTTTCTTAAATATATTAATTTTTTTAATATTAGAGAGTTATATAAATAATAGTTATTAATCTAACTAATATATTAATTAAATAATTTTCAAATATATATTATATAGTTGTCTTTTCATAAATAAACTATTTTCCATGAAAAATGATAATATAATAAAATAATAACTCAATTAATAATTTTCATCAATAAAAAATAAATTATAACAATAGTGAATAAATTAGCTTGATGAGAAAGAAGAGTTTTAGTCTCCTAAGACAAAAGATGGACACGGCCTACAAGACCAAATTTTTTTTATGTTTAACTCTCTTTGTATCTAAGGAAGAGAGACTGAAGTTGATCATGAAGTTCATACGAAGTAGTATGATTCATGGAGGTGTTGTAATCATAATCTCTCGGGGTAAAAAAGAACCAAGATAAGTGGAAGTGTGGAAGTATATTTGTGCTTCAAATGAAAACCAACTTCAAATAAGTGTAATTTGTGCTTAAAAGGTTTTTGAAAATGCATTAAAAGTGTACCTAGTCGATTCCTCAATTTTTTAGAGCTCAAGACTTACAAAAATTCAAAAAGGGAATTTCAATGGCATTACTAATTGATTGCCTAGTGGATTGGTTGAAGAATGATTCAACGATAGCTAACAACTAAACTATTCAACGATAATATAATCAATTGAATTGCTTGTTCTAATGGTCATCTACAAATCATACTGAATAAGTGGAGAGCCACATAGTGTCTAAGAGGGGCAATCCCTCACTAAAAATTAAATTGACATTATGGAGGTTTAAACCCATTCTTAAAGAAAATTGAAGAGTCTCAAGTGTTTTTCTTTTAGCGCACCTACTCATTTACTTGCTAATCTTGATTAGTACATCTTAATCTTAGTATTATTTTATATATTTGAGTCTCAAATTGCAAACCATAAGGAGAACTTTGAGTGATTTCCCTTCTTATATCTTGTGTGATGGACCACTCAAGTGGCTGTAAAGGTTGGTTGGAGCCTTGAAACTAAGTGTATGATCATTGAATCACTATAAAATTCTTGTTTGCATCTCTCGTCTCTTTTTAATATTTATTTTCCTTGCAATTGCATTGTTAATAGTTATTTCAATTAGGATTAAATTTTTGCAAAGACATCAACACCCAATTCACCATCCAAAAGTGTTAACCATCAATTGATGATATATAAGAGAATTCAACCCCCTCTCCACCTCTTCACCTCTCCCTTCAACCTTTAAGCCTTACCGAAGCCACCCTCCATGGCTTGATATTGGAACTTATTTCCATGATTTGTTCACCAAAAAAACATATAAAATTAGACCCATTTACGCTTTGAGAACTTGCTATATACCATCTCAACTTCACAATCAGGGAAATATTGCATATGCAGCAATAAGATATCTAATGAATAGATTTTCTTTATTGGAACAACACAATAACTGACTCTGCGGTTGGAAGATCGATTTCTTCCTTCTTTAAACACAAAATTAGAGAACGAGTCCAATCTACAATGACAAATTTCTAGATCATAAACTAATGCAGCAACACAGTCATCCTAAGAGTCACCCTTCTGAGGCGATTGATTGAGTGAAAATTGACATGTCTTGACTGCATCTTCAACTGATAAGAAGATAGATTCCTTGCCTATGAGGTCCACGAATTTGGAAAGCATCATCTTCTCCAACACATTGATTCTGGGGTTTATTATTCCCATCTACAAAAGATACATCCATGTATATACATACGTTAAACCTTTTTAATTAAGATATTTTGAGAATGTTAGCAAAGAGAAAACGTTGCCATGGGGGTTACCTTAATTCCTTTTGCTAAAATGTTTCTTCGGATTTCAACCAGGGTTTCGATGCCTGTCATGTCAATAGTGGTAACTCCTACATGCCCCAAGTTATGATCTTGTATTAGCCAAAAGTTCTACGTACAAAAATGAGAAGTCAAATTATTTTATAGTAGGATGCTTATGGACAACAATTTTACCTCCCAAATCTAGTAAAACATGCTCAATATCTGCTGTTTTGGAGTTCGGATTGCCTTGTTCATCCCTAACCCACCTCATAATCCTGGTTGAAATTCGACCGAATCAAATGAATTATTGTGAGCATTTGTTAACAAGTGCTAAAAACATATTGGGAACACCTACCTTTCTTTAAGGTAAATGCAATTTGCAAAGTAAATTGGGGAACCCAGTTGAAGAACTATGATGCCCGGGACCCCGCTTGCAGCAGGATATTGCTCTACGTCGCGGTAGAGTGCTGAGTTTGGAATGTTCCCGAGCTTGCAAGTAGCAGGCCTAGCCACATAGAGAAGTGCTCGGACGATTGAAAGGCATACCTGAAACGAAACAAAGTTGGGGATGTTTACATTATTTTCACATTTTATGGAACTAGAGGAGTGGGAAGAAATCCTTACTGAGATCATTAGTCCCATATCCATGGTAATGAAGATGACTCCCAAAAATGCAGCCATGCAAATACAGAAATCAAACTTGTCGACCTTGTAGAGATGATAAACCTCGTCGTACTTGATGAGTCCAAGCATGGCTACGGTGATAATGGCAGAGAGAGCTACCTGAGGGGTGTAACGAAAGACAGGAGCCAAGAAGAGGAGAATCAGCATCATACAGAGTGCCATCACTACATTGGCCATTGGTGTCCTAGCCCCGGCATTGAAATTGACAGCAGTTTTTGAAAATGGGCCAGTAGTCAAATAACAAGAAGTGAAAGATCCAACAAGGTTCATCAGACCAAAGGCTATCATCTCTTTGTTTCCATCAGTTTGCTCATTTCTCTTCATGGCAAAGCTCCTTCCTATTGCTATCCCTTCCTGCAACACATGTTTAAATAAAAGTGAAGGCAAAGGAGAAGAAATTACTGAACATGTACTGAGAATCAACATAAACAAAACAGATGTCTGCGAGTAATGCTCTCTTACGGTTGTAGCCAAGATGCCTGTAAGCAAGCCCGCTTTTATGGGCGCCATTATATAGGCAGAGTTGAAGTTCAAATCGTAGATGGAAATGGGATTCAATCCTTTCTTCAAAGGACCAACCTGACATATTTTTTACGTTAGCAAGACTACAGTAAAGAGCAAAACCATGAGTAGTGTTATATTTTAGTTGATGGCATGAATCCTTGATGCATCAAAGAAATAATTTACCAAAACATTCCAAAAAAGGAAAAAGAAAACAGTCCAGAGTCATTTGCAAAAACCCAAAACTAAATTGAAAAAATCATGTTAGCTTGTATCAGAGACGAGTCATATTCACAACTGGGAAATGGTTGGTTCGAAAAGGTGTAACACCTCTCAAAGTGAAAACCATGTGACGGATGATGCATGGCATCGCTCTAGGGACGTTCTGTTTGCCTATGTTTTTAAAAATAATTTTTAATAATAATTTTCAGAAAATTCTCAATTATTTTAAGATAAAATTCTATTTTTATTTTTCATGAAATTTATATATATATATGCATGATGTAAAAAATTTCAAAATATTTTTTATCTTTTCAATTATTATTAAAAAAGCTAACAAATTGTAATAAAATCATTTTTTTTATGTCAAATATGTTTTCTAAGTTGTAAATGAGTTTTTTTTGTTAAAACTACTTCGTATTTTCAAGAACAATTATCAAATAGCACTTTAAGGGTGTGTTTAGGAATGTTTTATTAAAAAATAATTATTTAATATTTTTTAAAACAAAAATCTATTTATAAATATTTTTAAATGGTGTGTAACTTTTCTTTTATTACTTAGTTAATTTTTTTTTATTAAATAAAAAACCCAAAATAATTTTTTGAAATAACTAAAACACAACCTCAACAAATTCTCACCATATTAATACTTAATAATTAACAATAATAAAATAATAAAAAACAATTTAATATTAATGTTATTAAATTATATTTAAAATTAAGTTAAATTAAATATAAAACAAATAAACAAACATCACCTCAATTTGTTTTCTCCATTTCTAATTATTTTTAAAATAATTTTTATTTATAATATATTATTTTAATTATTCTTTATATTTATGTAATTAATTTTTAAAATAATAGCATAAAATAAGTGAAAATAAATAAATAATTCGACAATAATTAAAACATGTTCTAAAAAAACTTGTCACTTTTATTTTTTTTCTAAAAACCAAAAGAAGAAAATCATTTTTGAAAACAATTCCACACATGGCCTAAGTTTTCGGTCACATGCTGCGATGCAAATGTTCGGCCACATATATTTGGTACCCAACACAATCATGAATTTTCGTGGCGTGTTGAATTAACAATTTGTTTGGTATTAGGTATTTGTGTGAATAGGTCATCACAGCAAATAGGGAACTAATGCATAACGCAAGTTTCTACCATGTGATCATTTTTATTTTATTTTTTATAATTTAATTTAATTTATAAAAATTAGAGTAAAATTTTTTTAGTATTTTTAATACTTGAAAAATTTTATTATTAAAGTGTTAAAAATAATAAAATCTAGCTCACAAAATGACTTAAAATATGAATCGTTGACCCATTGAACCTAGAGTAACCGATAATAACGGCGGAACTAATTTTTAAAAATTTGGCATAACGGATAAAACTGGCGGGTGGATAACCATGGCCGAAACCCTAAGGCGATGGTGATGGTCACACGCTCCTTTATCCATGGTATCTGACCCATAATACGAGAAAACAACACTTACAGTGTGGATTCCATGTTTATCCCCGTCAGCGAAATAGGCAATGATGCACCCGATTACCACTGTCACCATTGGAGCCACTGCTGACACCCAAAATAGCTGTGGTTTCTTCTTCCTCTGAAAATATATGGTAGAAATTAATTTTATTTTTTTTCTTATTTTGATTCTACAGTACCAACTTGACTCGTTGGTTCTTGCATGTGTCTTCTCTGCTCATTTTTGTAGACAAAATAATGGAGATTAAGAGAGAAAGGTTACCAGTTGTACTGTGAAGAGGAGGAAAGAAAGGAAGATTATGCCTAATAGCGCACTCTCCCATCTCCACTGCAGAAAGTTGTGAAAATGGAAAGCCATTATTGTTGATCAACAACCAATATAAAGTTAAAAGTGCAGTTTGAATTGATATGCCAAAACCTCCCAATGATCTTCAAATGGAATGATTTCATTTAAAAGAAAAAGAGAGGTGTCTGTGATATGGAATTGGAATTGAAACCTGGTGTCTAAACTTGAAGACGGCTTTCAGAACGGAGACGACATTAGTTTTAGTAGTGAATTGCTTCAATCCAAGAAAACCCTTGAGCTGTTGGAGACTGATGATGGTTGCTGTGCCTCCCATGAAGCCGGTGATGGTGGAATGCGATAAGAAATCCACCAAAATCCCCAGTCTGCACAGCCAATACCGTTATGTTTCTTCCTATATATTTGGATCCAGGAAACAAACGATTAATGAATATCGATCATCTTACCTTAGAACACCTAAGATTGTCTGTAAGATCCCAGTGCAGAACGCAGTCGTGAAGACCAAATTAAGATACAATGTTGGATCCTCATCCGGGGACACTTTTTCTTTAATGGTAGAAGCTATAAGCAAGGACGACGCAGCTATGGTTCCCACTGCAAGATACTTGGAGGTCCCAAACACAGCGTACACAAAAGGCGGGATAAAACTCGAATCTGAAAAAGAACATGAATAAATACAAAACTAAAAACAAATCCGAAATTATCAACGATCGATATATCCATGAATCCTACTTACACAGGCCAATGATGGGAGGAATCTCAGCGAGCTTAGCGTAACTGATCCCCTGAGGTATGGCGAGGCTGGCGATGGTGATCCCCGCCAGAAAATCATATCTAAAGAATTGGAAATTATATTTGGGTAGCCATTCTAACATGGGAACACAATATTGGAAGATTTTTATGGTTCGACGCTTCGGCGGTTCATTCCGGAACTCCTGGAAAGGATCATCGGCAAAGAAGGTCTCCTTGAGATCAGATCTGAGGACGGTGGCAAAGTTCCGACGGTCGGAGAAATTCACGGTGACTTCAGATTCACGAGAGTTTTCCATGGCTTTGTGATGAGGAAAATCGGAGTGGATTAGTTGGAGGATTACGTGGTTTATATAGAGAAAAATTCCAATAATGTTACCTCAATGGATAAACGGATAAACATAGTCAAATAGTAAGTCCTTCATCTTACTTTACTTAAGGGATAAAAGAATCAGTCGTCTCAAAAGCAGCTGCCTGCGATTGCGGCTACTCTCCTTCGTCTCACCATGGAGCTGGAAAGCTGCCGTATCTTCTGCAAGTTTGCATTCAAATATTGCCACGTTGGATCAACCCAAAATGCTATGAATTATTTTTTATTATAAAAAATATTATGATTCTTTATTTAATTTAATTTATTTAGTTGTATCCGGTTATTAAAACTTTGTTTTCTTTTGGAAACTTGGATAAATCCAAAAAATTATATTTTATTATTATTATTATTATTATTATTATTATTATTATTTTTAAATATTCTGAATCGGCTGCTATATGTTTTACATTCATAATCTCACCTATTCGATGACGCTGTCATGATAATATATTTCCACTTGGAAAAGGGTGATGGGCATGCAAATTGCAAAGCAAGAAAACAGATATGGAGTTGTTACACCACTTGTAGTCATGGATGGTTTCACTGTTAGAAACGGTTTCTATTTTAAAAATAAAATAATTTTCTTTTGTATTTAAATATTATTTTTCCTAAAAACAGATAAAACGTGGATACATCTCATATGTCATATTGGGTAACCACCCATGTATAGACTTGAGGCGACAGATTATTTGGTATAATAACTACTCTTAATCTTTTTTAATCGGAAGAAGAGAAGAAAAAAAAAAATTGTTAAAGATGTACGATAATTTCAAAGGGATAAGGAAACCCTATAAGAACAGGTTTACGAGTTACATCGAAGTATAATTAACCAACAAAATCCTTATTTTGTGTGAATCTTATTACCATTGAACTTGTACTTTCATTTTATTACTCAAAGATTTTTTTAATATCCACGTTTCACCAAATGTTTTTTTAATTATGGATAAGTTAAAAAAAAATTTATATATGTATAATATTTTATATCATAAATACATTTTTTAATTAAATAATCTATTACTATTTTATTTGTTTACATGTAAATACGATGAAATTTATAAATATTTGATTTTGAATAAGTTTCAAACATCCTTCATTAATTATCTAATTGAAGTAAGAGCTTATTCTTTTTATCACGAGAATCCATTACTATTGTTTAGTCTTTTTCAATCTATAAATTCACGAATCGATTATTCCCCATTAGTGGTTATTATACCATCTCTATTGAATCATTATCTAAATGTTGACCGGAAAATATTTTTATTATTCTATTAGAACCTCTAATATTTGACCTAAGGCAATTTTATTCTCTATCTTTGATCCATCAAAATTTAGTTTAAATTTCCTATTGATAGTAGGAATCCATCAAAGTCATTTTTTAATCACTTGAAGAATATCATGTCTTTCATTCTAAATAATATGGTGAATTAAATATTTTCTGAATATTTAATTAGAAAGTTAAAAGGTAACTTTCTAAAAAATGGTTGAAATGGTCCTTTTTGGAACGCTACCGTACCTCTGAATTCCTATGTTTCACATGATAATGAAAATTTTCCCTAGAGGATGACGGAAAATCTTTTTTGTAACTTTTATAGACCATTTCAAGCCAAGATGAAAATTGACCTTCATTTGCTAAAAGGGTAAGATAAATGGATTTAATGGGATCCCAAATTCCTCAAATAAAAGGGCATAGATGTTTGTAATCTCAATTTTTCTAACTATAATTTTATTAGGAAAAATGGATTTTGATTTACTAATTTAAAAGAATATATAAAAGCACCAACTTTTATAAATCAGTTTTATATTTATCAATTTAAAAATATTTTAAAATACATACATTTTTTTATAAGTCACATATTTATTTCCTGAAAAAATGCATATGTCTTAAAATATTTTTAAATAGACGAATATAAAACTAATATAAAAAGTTGAAATTCTTTTTTCTATATTTTTTCAAATTAGTGAGTGAAAACCCACTTTTCCCAGTTTTAGTTGTTTATTTTTAATGTAAAATATCATTTTCAAATTCAATACAAAAATTATTTGGCTCTAAGGTGCTTCCTCGTTGCCCATGTTGCTAATTTATGAGAGAATTACTATCTTGGAAATGCCAAAAAAATTCTAAGTAATATCTACTAGGACATTGAGGGACAATTGAGGAAATGGATTGGAGATTCCACTCATTGGAATCCTTATTTATAAAATTATAAAGTTTTGCATCACAATTGATGCAATTTAAATTATTTTTTGTCTACAAATGAAACAAAAGGCAATATATAAATCCCAAAGTTTGTCCAAAAGTTAATTTTTTCCATAGTCTTTTATGCACCATTTTAGCTTAGCTCCAATATATTTTATATATGATTAATTATTTATTTCTAAATAGGCTCTAAAATTTATCCTAAATTATTTTTATATTAATATTGAACTCAATTTTATCCTTAAATTTTAAGCCCAGTTAACATTTCAATATTTTAATACACCAATATATTTTAAATTTAAAACTTTATTATCATGTTTTATTTCTATTTTTTATGTTTTATATTATTTTCTTTCTTTTTCTTCTTTCCTTTCCTCCCCACCCCACTCCACTCACTCCCTCGTTCTTTTGTCTTCCATACTCCCTCTCATACGTACCCTATGTTAGGAGACATTCCCCATTTTATTTTTTTAACATTTTCATTTTTTTCATTTTTCTCTTCACTTTATTTTTCTTCCTTCTTCTTCTTCCTCCAACTTACCCACACTTGTAGCCACACTCCACCTCTGGCACGACACCATCTCCCTCTTCTCTTATTTTTCTCCATTTTTTTTCTTTCTCTCCACCCAAACCCACTACACCACACCACCTATCAGCCAATTATCCCACAATCGCCATCAGCTAACCGGCAACACCACGTCCGACAATCGACAACCACCTCTCATTCCCTTCATCTCTCATCTCACCATTTTATCTCTTTTTTACTTTCATTCTTATTCATTTTTATTTTATTTATTTTATTTTGTTTTATTTTCTTACATACTCCACTCGCAACCTTCCTTCCATGTTATCCAAAAAAATGTGTAAGTTTATTTATGCATTTCTTTATTTTATTTTAATTTTTTTTTTCTTATAATTGTTTATGAAATTTGAGGTTGTTATTTAATATGAAACTTGAGTCAATTTGTTATTGGTGAAATTTGTTAGATTGGTTGTATCTGATATGAGCTTTGTTCATTTAAATTATTTGATTCAAGCATAAGATAGTTGTGGTATATTTGGGCTTTTGGGCTTGGTTTTGATAGTGTATTTAGATTTATTTGATCTGGGTATGAAACGTGTTAGAAAAATTAGGCTAATCCAACATAAGATAATCACTCTAGAGGAGAGGTGAATAGGGTGATAGTATTTTTTTTTACAAATTTAAATTATATGAATATAAGAGACAATTATATGTAAATATATAATAAAATATTATAAAAACAATTGCATATAAGGTAAAAGAGTAGGGAATAGAGAATGCAAACACAAGATTTTTATAGTAGTTCGGTACAACCCAGTCCACGTCCACTCTTCTCTAGCTTCCAAACCAATTCTTCAAGCAATACAATTAGATTATGGTTCTAATTCATTATCTTGAACTTTTGGTTTCAAGAGATACCTCACTCTTGAATAGGGATGGCAATGGGGCGGGTCATTTCGGGTACCCGCCCCGCCCCGCCCCTAATGGGGTGGGATATTATTTTTCTAAACGGGTATGGGACGGGTTTGAGATTTTTTTTGAAACCCGGAGCAGGTTCGGGGCGGGTTCGGGTATTGCCCCACCCCGCCCCGCCCCGCCCCGATTATATATAAAATTAAAATTAAAATTAAATTTAATTAAAAATTTAAAATTAATTTAATTTAATTTTTATTTTATTATTTTTAATATATAGATAATAAAAAATTATTTTTAATAAAATAAGTTATAAAAAATATAATTATTTAATTATTTATAAAATATATTTATTTTAATATAATTAAAAAAATTTAAAAGTAATTTTTTAAAAAAATTAAAATTAAAATTAAATAAAAAGTTAAACGGGGCGGGTATGGGAATGTAGCATACCCGCCCGCCCCGCCCCCCTCCCAACCCCGCCCCGTTGCCATCCCTACTCTTGAATAACCCCTTAAAGGATACCTCACACTTGAGAATCCTTAAGTAATACCTCATACTTAGATTATTCTTCTAAAAAATTTGCAAATAATTTCACAAAATCATAATACAAAACTTTAGACTCAAATGATATAAGAAAAACTAGGATTGAAAGGTGTATTAATGATATGTAAGTTTTAAAATAATGGTGTACTAAAAAACACTATCCCAAGGCTCAAATATATTTAATAAATGTCTAGGAACGTTAAGCTTATAAAATAACGAAGATTTGAGCATTTTTATAATCAAACTAGTTGTTGAGGGTTTGTCCCGTCGACCCCGATTTGATCGATTAATTAGTCGTTAGCATTTAATAATTGTTTTGAAAATCGAACTAGACCGGCCAGTCCAATCATGGTCTTTCTCGATCTTCTCCATTAAATTGTTGGGTGGTGGAACTAGCCACAAGTCGACCGAACGGTTCTTTATGAATGGCTCAATTCGAACCCAGTCTTTCTCTATTTTCTTTCATAGAAACACCACCCAACCTTTCCCTTCGAGTCCAAGTGAAAGCCCAATTAGCCTAACCCTTGCATTTTAATGGCTTTTCGGCAAAAACCCGACTTTTTAATAACCTTAGTGGGCTACACCTTTGAGCCCATTAATTTCACAAATGGATTGAATAAGTTATGTTAATAAGGGCACCCTTATTCTCATCTGTAGCCGATGTGGGATGATTGCTATTTTCAGTTTAAAGAAAAATCAATATATATAACATCCATTTTAGGGATTCGAACCCTAAACCTCAACTAAGCAAAAATTATAAAGCACCACTTGGCTACAACACAATTTTATACTAAGATTGGAAAATAAAAAAAAATCTATCTATTTCTAAAAAGATTTATAATATTGGATAAAATAATATAATATTTTCTGAAATTATAAAATTAGTTAAAATTAAATAATTAAATTTTCTTTCATTTTGAATACATCCACATTTAAATATTATACATATTCCATTTAATAAAGTTTAAAATATTAATATATTTATATTTATATTTGACAATATCAAAGATAAAAAATAAATATTGTTAAAATTTTAATTTATTTATATATTTTAAAAAAAATATTATTTTTAATTTTAATAATATATAAATTATAAATTTATGACGTCGTCGGTTCAATCGGGGTTCGACTACAAGTTTGACCATTAAACTATGAACTGATAACTTTTTCTGATTCAATGATAGGCTAAGTTCTAAAAACATTATATTTAATGCTTGACAAGTGACCGTTGAACCTCGATCGATTGAAATTCAACCTTGACCAGTTGAACAAGCATTCTGAAAGAGAGAGAGAGAGGTTTTTGCACCGTTTGACAGGTTGAGTTGAACAAGTTGACTAGTTCAACCAGTTGAGCTATTTTTGGCTCAACAACTATCATTTTCAACTTAAAATCTTTTAAACAAAATTGGAAAGCATTTGACATAAGATTATAGTTAAAAACATGAAATCATCCAATTTTAAAGGATTTAAAACAAAATAACTCTTTGATGATTTTGGTGCATAAATAAAAAATGTAATGCATGAAAAACCTAGTACACCAACAATTTTACAAAGAGATCCTATGAAACTTAAGTCTTGAAAAACACTTATTTTTGAGGTCTTTTTTTCTTATTGATTTCTCTTTTAACTTGATTTTGTTTTTGTAATTGCCATTTTGGAAATCTTTTTGTCTAATCACAGTTGAAATATATTCATTAGTTCTAAATTTTGTTTTGTTATCATCAAAACTGAGATTAACCAAATTTTGGTTTCACAAAGATGGTTGTGGTATATTTGGGCTTGGTTTTGATAGTGTTGTTATGTTTATTTGATTTGGGCTTGAGATAGTTGTGGTGTATTTGGGCTTGGTTTTGATGGTATATTTAGGTTTATTTAATTTGGGCATAAGACAATTGTGGTATATTTGGGCTTTGGTTTGATAGTGTATTTGAGCTTTGCTTATATTTTGGTAATTAATTTAGAAATCTTGGACTAGGGCGGAATATTTTTGATGGATTATGTTTGCTAATTTGGGGTTTTTTTTATTTTATTTTATAAAATTGGGAAAAGTGAGATTTGATTCACTAATATGAAATATAGAAAAAAGAACCTTAAATTTTTAAAATTAGTATAATCTTCATCTATTTAAAAATAATTTGAAATATATGTACTTTTAATGAGTCATCTAATTATTTAAATATGATTAATATTTTTTTTATTTCCTAAAATTTAAAAGGAAATATTGTCAAATAAATCCTATTTAATCATAATTACAAATTCAAAAAGTAATAAAGTTGTTTATTAAATAATAAATAATAAATTTAATAATATATAATTATTTTAATTATGATTAGTTTATTTAATATACAATAATTATTTATTTATTTATTTTTATACTATGTCAAAGTACAACCATATTATAAAACATTTTATATAAGAAAACACTTACAACAAATTTTATTATCTATTATATTAAACAATTATTAATATTATATAATAAATAAAAATTTATTATTGGTTTATTTATTATTAAGAATATGAATTTATTTTTAACTTATTAATACTAGAATAAACTTCTTCTTTTTTTCAAATTCTTACTTTATAATGTTTCTAGAGAAAAAAATCTCAAATAATAAAATAATAAAATAAAATAATAATAATCATATTAATAAATCTAAAAGGGGTGGAAACATCTACATGGCAAAGTAATTGTCAATTGATTTGAATAACATGATAAGTAAAAAAGTATTTTTGAGTATAACTGGATGATTTATTAAAAAATATTTATATTTCAAATTATTTTTAAATAAATAAAGATAATACTAATTTAAAATTTTTGAGATTATCCACCTTTCCCTTTAATAAAAATAATAGTTCAGATAATATTTTTTTTAATAAAAGAAAGTTTTCTTAATGAAAATTAAAAAAAAAAGTTTTTAATAATAAGAGTCCATATTTGTTTAATAAAAATTGTCAAAAAATTTGGTTTAAAGGTTTTTAAATAGAATTAAAATGAGATTAAAAATCATTTTTATAAATATAGGTTATATATATATATAAATAAGATAAGAGTCTTTTTTGTAAATTAAAGTTGTATAAATCATTTTCTTAATAAAATTGGATTGAAAATATTTTTGTAAATAAAGTTTACAAAGAAATTAATTCTTTTATAAATAAAATCAAATAAAAATATTTTTTTTAATAAAGTTGTAAAAATTCATCCTTTTTTTCAATAAAATAAATAAAAATATTTTTTTATTATAAACAAAGTAAATTTGAAATTTTCAATAAATTCTTTTAAAAATAATGAGGGGGTGTTTGGTACCAGAGAATGAATAAGATGTCCATTCTCTCTCTCATTTTCATGTTTGTATAACTTTTATAAAGGTAAGAATGAAATAAAAAATAATTCCGGTAGAAATCAAATTCCACTTATCAATAAGATTTCAATTCATCATAAGTAGGTGATATTTTGATTCATTTATCTTATGTGTTATAAAATAGTCTAAAAATATTTTATCATTGAATTTCATTAATCAAGATCTGATGTCTCTATCTTCTCTATCTTTCTTTCGAGCTAAGTTATTGCATCTTAAGAGTTTCTTTGGTTGGTCCGGATCCTTATGGCCTCTAATATTTTGAGGGATATTCTTTAATTTAGTAACAAAAAACTCTCAAAAATTTATTCTTTTAAAATAAGAAAATTATTTAAATTATATGCAAGGATATTATTTTTAATTTATTTATTTTTCATTTCTATTTTTATTATTACAAATATCGGAATGAAATAGATAATCATTTCAACCTTAGATTCCTAAGTTTATCCAAACAATAGAAATTGAATCATTAAATTCATTCCATTCAATAAAAAATAGGGTTGAAAACAAAATATATATTCTCATTCCCTATTCTAGCATACCAAACACCCGTTAAGTGTTTTTTTTTTGTAAATAAATAAATTAAAATTATTAATAATAAAATCCTTTGGAATTTCTTAAAAAAGTAATTTTTAAAATATCTTTTTTAAAATCAGTTTAATAAATTAATTTACATAATTCTCTTGTACACCCTTATAATATGTTATTATTATTATTTTTCTCAACATTGATTTGTATTCTTAATTTTTGTATATGTGCTTAGAGAGTACTATAACTTATGACCGTACTTTCTTAATAAGTAACCTAATTTCGAATCTAGATTTGATTTTTGTAGATATATTTTTTCCAAATACAGAGTCACATATCGTTTTTTTTCTTGTTTTATTTTAGCTTTAAAAAAACTAAAATAAGTTATGACTCCAACATTTTTTTAAAATAAAAATAAAAAATAAAAATTTCATGTCGTTCAAATAGACAAGCATGTGAAAAATACAGATCCATACAAACATTAAAATCTCTTTCCAAATATTATAAATTTAATCTCTTACTTGATCAAGCAAAACAAAACAAAACGATGTATTTTAATTAATACTCATCTAAAAATCTGCTTAATTGCATTGACAATAAAAACCTCTATATGAAAGCATTAATATTAGTTTTAATTGTTCATATAATTTGTTAGGTTCATTGCTATAGATTTGATCTTTAATTGTCCTTTATAATTTGTTAAGTTCATCATTATAGATTAGATCTATCAATAAAACAAATTAAATAACTTATCTTAAATAGGGATGATAATACAATGATTTGAGATGGAATACCTCCATTTTAACCATCTCATGTTTATTTAAAAAATATAATTAACATATAAATAAATAAGATTAAGGTACAAAGAATGATATAATAAATAAAAATATAAATAGATAAGATTAAGGTACAAAACATGAAAAATATAAAGCAATGAAACCTAAATACACATATGATCGGACTTCATTAATCACTAATTTCATCAAAATGGCAAAATGCATCCTTGCTGACGGGGGAAAGAATGAAAGAATGAGCAGACAAAAATTTAAGTCAAAGGGCGGAATCAATTGAAAGGGAATTGGCTACTGCAATGATCCTTTTCCTCTCAGCCAAACAAGCAGAGAAGCTTTCATATTAGAGTGTGTGTCTTCACTAGCAAATAAGGCCTCCCGTAGTCGGCCATGAAGGGTGGCTAGTGGCTTCTGACTTCGGAAAATGTGGTAGTGACTAGTGAGTAATTAACACATCAGATTAGAGATGTTTGTTGCAAGTATGACACGTAAATGCATGTGGAGGATATCACACGCAACTTTTTGGTATCATTGTATTGAGTGCCAAGGATGTGCTTCAGGCCATAATTATCCTGAGTTTCCAATAGAGTTCTAGGGAGACAATCAGGCTAAAAAGTTAAATGAATCCTTTATAGAAATGGGCATTAGGTTCACACTGAAATCTTGCAAGCTTAGGCATAGAGCCAAAATTCATAGTGAATTTTGTTTTTTTTTTTAAACACACCCATTAGAAAATACTTAGTTTAACATTCTATCCAGTAATGATAGAGGTTAGATGTGACGATTCATGTTAAAATTTAGATATTTTATTAAATAGGTCAATCTAAATACGACACCAATAATAATTTAAATAAAAATCATAAATTTATATAGGAGCTAATTATTAAATAGGTAATACATAGTATAACTCCTTTAATCAATTTAATAATAAGATAATTCTATTTAATAATTAGGTTTAGAGGGTGTTTGATAAACCAAAATAATAACTCAGATTGACGTAATAACTTAATTTAAGTTATTAAGTAAATTAAGTATGTTTGGTAAAACAATTTAATGATATAACTTAAAATAATAAAAAAAAACAAGTTTAAATAATAAGTAAAAACAATTAATTTATTTTTAACTCCACATCTTTATTTTACATTTTTATCATTATTTGTCTTAATTACCTTCATAATTTCTTTTGTTACTTTACGACCTTCAGTATTATTTAATCTTTTTTGTTTCTAATTATAATTTATAAGGATAAATATATCAATTTAATAATTTAGAATAAATTTTAAGTTAATTTTATCAAATAACCTTAATACTTAAATAATAATTAAGTAATAAATTTTAAGTCAACAATTTAAATATAATTTAACTTAAAATCAACTTAACTTATTAAGTAATAAGTATTAAATTTTATCAAATATTCTCTCTTACATGAATGTATAAGATCAAGATCTCAATTAGATAAATTTATGACTTAATTAACTTATTTATTTAAAATCAAAATTAATATGAATCAAATATGAGTTAAATAATCTAAAATTCTAATTAGGTTACTCAATATGAATATTAAATGAGTTGATTCAAATTAAATTTATATTATATAAATTAACCTAAAAACTATCTATTTATTAAATAAATTATATATATATATATATATATATATATGAATTTAATTCAAATACGATTATATTCAATTCAAATTCAAGAAATTCGTGTTAGATTTGAATTCTATGGACAAATTATATCAAATTTTGTTATGCCCGTTAAGGTCAAAGGTTAATGCCAATGCGCTATATTTTGATGATGGAAACAAATCAACCTAAGTCATTGAGTCGTTTCTCAATGAACAATCAAATCGACAAAAAGTTTCCTTATTCTTGATTATATTCAATTCAAATTCAAGAAATTCGTATTATACTTGAATTCTATTGACAAATTATATCAAATTTTATTATGCTAGTTAAGATCAAAGGTTAATGCCAATAAACTATATTTTGATGATGAAAATAAATCAACATAATTCATTGACTCATTTCTCAATGAACAATCAAACCCACGAAAAGCTTCCTTATTCCCGATGATTCATTGGATGTAATATTCTTTCATCAAAGTTCACTCCTTTTCTCCACAAGGATTTCCCTTATCCCATTCCCACATTCCTTCCGTACTGGTTAAAGTCAAACCTCTCTCTCAAGTGCCCTTCCCTCGAGATCTTTCCCGACAATTTTCTCCCGCAAAACAGTAACACCATGCAAGTCAAATTCCAGCTATCCAAGAAAAATAATGCCCAGGTGATGCCAATGCCTCTAGTCCGCAGGTGTGTTCTTCGGGTGGAAACCTACTTGGCCTCCATTACCATCCAAACATGATCTATACTGACATGGACTGATGGAAAAGATCTATCCACCCTATCAACAGCCAATTTCCACGCAGATTTTCAGCTCATACAAGGGCTATATGACCTTCCAGAGACGACCTTTACTGTCACTTACTATTACAGGCTTTTAGTACACGGGGAGTCAATGCTCAGGATCATGGTTCTGAGGAAGAAAAAAAATGAAAGTTCTTCAGATTTTGAGCAAGAACCACTTCACAGGATCATGGTTTTGACTTTATTTCTCATGGGCCCTTTGGAGGTCGTGCCCAATGGTTCTGTCACAAGTGAAAGCGCCACTACTTCAATAATACATGAGAAAGTTAGTAGCAGCTTCCTATTTAGACACCAATTGTATGGTCCTAAAGATACGTGATGTTTCTCATATTCTTATATAAAATCAAGTGTGTTTTTGTGAAGAGGAGTCTTAAGTGGGAGAGGAGATGCTTGACCGTATGAATGAAACTGAAACAGAAGTGCCACCTTAGGTGGTTGCTTCAAGTGTATATTCATGTGTTTAGAAAAAATTGTGGGAAAATGCGAAAAATAAAATAAAATTAAAGTCAATAAATAATTTTTTATATTTTATTTTAAATTTATTTAATTTTTTATACAAAGATTAAATAATTTAAAAATATATAAGTTTTTTTATTAATTTTAATTGTATTTAACTTTTTTTCTATATATTTTATAATAAAATCAAATATGAAAAAAAAATCAATTTTCTTAATGTTCTTTCTTTACTTAATACATTTTAGAACTAAACATAACCTTAAAATATCATATTTGCTTTTCACCAATGTGAAAGCAAAAAAATGAGGGTTAACTTATGCGCTAGGGTTTGAAATGATTCTTATAAATGATTCTTATAAATAATAGATTGTTATTATATTATAAGGTTATATTTGATTTTGGAAAGTTAAGAGGGAAAATGTGAGGAAAAAAAAAGAACGAAAAAGTCGTAGAAAATGAGAAGTAAAGGAAAATGAATAATATATTTAAAGTTAATAAATTATTTTTATATCATATTTCAAACTCATTTTATTTATTTAACTCTCTTTTTTTTATAAAGAATTATTAATTTTAATTTTATTTGACTTTTTCTTGTATATTTTTATAATAAAATCAAATATGAAAAAATAATTTTCCTTAATATCATTTTTTCTTTCTTTAATACTTTTTTAGAACCAAATATAATTTTAGACTATGTTTGGTTTTCAGAAAGTTTAAAAGAAAATGTAAGGGAAAAAAATAGAAAAGGAAATTAGAATGGAAGAAAAATAAAAAATAAATTTAAAGTCCATAAATTATTTTTATATATTATTTTACTTATTTAATTCTTATATTTAAAGATTAAATGATTTAAAAATATATAAATTTCATAATAATTTTAATTATATTTGACTTTTTTTTGCATTTTTCTTAGTAAAACCAAATATAGAAAAATAAATTTTCTTAGCATTTTTTTTTTCCTAACACTTTTCAAAAACCAAATATAGTCTTCTTGGAAAGTTTGAGAGAAAATATAAAGGAACTAAAAATAGGAAGGAATGTAGAAGGAAAGAAAAAGGGAAAGAAAATTAAAAAAAAAAAAGATTTAAAATCAAATGAGTTATTTTCATTCCTACTTCAAACTCGTTTCATTTATTTAATTATCTTATATAAAGATCAAATAATTTTAAAACATATAAGTTTCTTACTAATTTTAATTATATTAGACTTTTTTTTTTTTTTTGTATTTTTCATGGTAAAATCAAATATGCAAAATTATATTTCTTACTTTTTTTTTCTAAATACTTTTTGGAAATCAAATATAACCTTAAATATCAAACTTGTTTTTATCCTTCGTCGATGTGAAAGCAAGATTAAGGGTTAACGTATGCCGAGGGCTTTGAAAGTCACACATCTTAACGTCAGAGAAAGCAAAATAGAAAAAGATGCTTATGAAAATAATATAAAATTAGAGATGGTTAAATTATGATTTATAAATGTATAGAAATGTTATAAGTTCCCATAGATAATTAATTGCCTTTCGCCCTTGGTTTATATTGCAAGCTAGTTCGGATATAGGGACCTTTCAAATCCAGTACTTCTGGGTTGGGTCGGGTTGTGGGTCATACAAACTATCAGAGTATCAGGTCAAAATCGAAATTTTGTCCTTAGGTCACCGTTCAAGAGGAAAAATTTGGCTCTTACGAAATCCTCCAAATCTTTAACCAGCCCACAACTCTGACTGAAACCTGGCCCAGGATCAGCCCATTTAAAGGACCACTCGGACAGGTTGCGCAGGGATCCGCCCGTTATGGGACAAAGATGGGAAATAATAAAGGTTATTTGATTAAAAAGACCTTTTAAAACCTAATTTTTGAAATTTATCATTTCACCCTTTTTTGATATTATTTGAACAAAAATATCCTCATTATTTTCTTGTAAAAATAATTTTTTTTTTTAAAACCTACACGTAAATACTTAAAATAGAAAATTATATTTATGTCAAAAATTAATTATATTTTCAGAAAAAACATGAAAAAGATTAGATTTTCGATTTTGAGGATTATTTAATCCATTTTAACCAAATATTTCAAATAATAATCAGAGTTAAGAGTTGAGAATGAGAAAAATTTAAGAATACAATCCGGGGATTGGGACTCGACTCCTCGTCCCGATTATATATTCTTATTCTTTATATAATATTATATTCTTATTAATTTTATCTTGTAAAAATTATTTTGTATTTTTTATACCTTTATATTATAAATTATCCAAAAAATGGGGCTGAACTTAGAAAACAAAAAAAAAATGTTGATGAAATATTTGAAGTCTATTTAACACCGGATAAAAGGAGACATTGACAGAATCAAAGTACTATACAAATTTTTGATGGTCTGACCATTCGTTTAGAAGTAGGCTTATTCCTCGTAATATACTCGATCCTATGTTCCAAAAACAAATTACAGGCGCCGCCTCAAAGCAGTCCTTTTGTGTCAGGAACATGATCTTTGTCCACGCCATCTTTTTGTGTCCATACATTGAGTGAAAATTGGGATGCTCTGATAGCTTCATCAATTGATAGGAAGATGGCTTCCTGACCTATGATGTCTATGAATTTCGCCACCATCAACTTCTCCAATACCTCAGTTCTGGGGTTTACTAAACCCATCTGCAAAGGTGATGACCAAAGACACATACATTAGACTCCTTACATTAACTCTTTGGAGAAATGGAGTGAAGAGTTGGGGGTTAATTACCTTGATTCCTTTTGCTTGCATGTTTCTTAGGACTTCAACCAGGGTTTCTATGCCTGTCATGTCTATGGAGGTAACTCCTGTGGAGCCAAATGTATTTTGTATCAGCCACCGAAAAGCCAATAAATAAAATTACTAGGCAAAGCAATTTTTAGAACAGCTTTAAAAAATGGTGCTATAATCTTTTTTGAAACCAAAATTATGTTTAAGAATTTTGAATGTTTTTAAAGTCTTGTTAGATAATTAATTATTTTTTAAAACAGTTCTTAAAAATGGATTTTTTTTAAAAATACTTTTGAAAACTGTTTCATAATATTTTATAAAAAAAATATTTGTTTAAGAAATTCAAATGTTTTTAATTATGTTTTAAAAATAACTTTTATATTCTTTATTGTTAATCATTCTTCGTATTTATATAGTTATTTTTTAAAATAGTTCAAAATAAGCAAAAACAACATAGAGATATTCTATTTGAAAACATTTTCTTTTTTAAAGAATAGATAATTGTTTTTGAAAACACTTATCAAACAGATTCTTTGTTTTTGTTAGAAATAAAAAAATAATTAAAATATGTTTCCATAAAAAATCATATTATGCAAACAACACTTAAAAATTAATTTTTAGAATCATATTTCTCTTTTGTAAAAACAAAAACTACAATTGAAATCAGTTATCAAACGTTGGTTAGATTGTTATTGTGAAGTTTTACTGCATGTACCATGATCTTCATTCCATATATCAATGTGACATGGTAAAGGATTACAATACACGAATTCTTGGATTAGAGCAACCTTACCTCCCAAATCTAGCAGCACATGCTCGACATTGGTCCCTTTGGGACTTGAAACGTCCTCTTCCTCGTTAATCCACCTCAAAATCCTGCTCCCATCGATTTCAACAGGAACGATCGATGAAATTAACATTAATGGTCACTAATTTGTTAATTTGTCAGCTAATAGTGCTAAAAAATTGTTGTCTACAAGTACCGTTCTCTGATGTAAGTGGAGTTGGCAAAGTGAATCGGGGAGCCCAGTTGCAGGACTAGGACGCCTGGGAACGACGTTGCAGCCGGATACTGCTCTACGTCACGGTAGAGCGTGGAGTTTGGTATGTTTCCAAGCTTGACTGTGGCAGGCCTGGCCACATATAGAAGTGCTCTCACAATTGAAAGCCCTACCTGCAATATAATAACGTTTCACATGGAGTTGGAATGAGACTTGCTATCGAAACCCGAAGAATCGAGGAAGAAAGTGTTTTTGAAAGTAGTTCTGAAAAACAGTTTTTTAAAGAAAGAACTCACCGAGAGCATGAGGCCTACATCCATTGTAACGAAGGTAACTCCCAAAAACGCAGCCATGCAGATACAGAAATCAAACTTGTCGACCTTGAAGAGATGATAGGCCTCATCGTACTTGATGAGTCCAAGCATGGCTGAGGTGATAATGGCAGAGAGAGCTACCAGAGGAGTGTAACTAAAGACAGGAGCCAAGAAGAGGAGAGTCAGCATCATACAGAATGCCATCACCACATTGGACATTGCTGACCTACACCCAGCATTGAAGTTCACTGCAGATTTTGAAAATGGGCCTGTAGTCAAATAGCAAGAAGTAAAAGACCCAACAATGTTCATCAGCCCAAAAGCTATCATCTCTTTGTTTCCATCAGTTTGCTCGTTTTTCATTATCGCAAAGCTCCTCCCTATTGCTATCCCTTCCTGCAACAACAATTTGATCATGAAATTAAAGGGACTGCGTATAAAATATTGCTGAAAAGAGAAGAATGAATATGTAGATGGTAGATGTTAGTCATGTTCTTACCGCTAGTCCTAAGATGGCTGTGATGATCCCAGCTTTTACAACTGCTGTTAGATACTTAGGGTTGAAATTCAAATATCCGATGGAAAGAGGATTTAATCCTTTCTTTAAGTGACCAACCTGCAATAAATTTGTATTATCAATAATAATCACAAAAATAAGAAAAAGGGACAAAAGAAAGCAGCTTAGTGTCACAGACTTAGGTGTTGCCTAAGCCAACGTGCTTTGATCAGGTTGTGACATAAGGCATCAAATAGGTTGGTTCAAGCTCGGGAATATGTAACTTGATTAGTTCGAATTTAGATTCATTTCTTTGTATTAGAACCAATTGAATTTTATAAAGAAGACTTTTAATTGATCGCACAAATCTTTAACAGATTCTTCACAAAAGATTATGCATGGAACCTCCTTTTTAGGTAGAAAGAGAGAAGACTTACTGTTTGGATTGCATCATGGCCGCGAAGGAAGTAAGCAATAATGCAGCCAATTAACACCGTCACGATTGGAGCCACTGCTGACACCCAAAACAGCCGCGGCAGTCTCTTTCTCTGAAAGTTCATTTTCAAATAAAATCAAATTTCACTAGCAAGAAAAAATAAATAAAAAAACAGAGGAAGATAAAAGGAAAACAGAGAGCTTACCAGCTGCACAGTGAAGAGGAGGAAGAGAAGGAAGCAGACTCCCATAACTGCACTTTCCCATCTCCACTGTAGAAAGGGGTCAAACAAGATAATTCTTTGTTAAGCTCTGCATTATTTGAATTTTAATCATATGGTTGAGAATGTGTATGGAGTTAAAACCTCATTCCTATGGCTGAAGATTGCCCTCACAACTGAGACAACATCAGTTTTAGTAGTGAAATGGCTCAATCCAAGAAAACCCTTGAGCTGTTGCAGACAGATGATGGTTGCGGTCCCTCCCATGAAGCCGGTGATAGTGGAATGCGATAAGAAATCCACCAAAATCCCGAGTCTGCATCATCAATACCATCAATTATATTATTAATTATTGTTAAAAAGTATGATACGTATATTGAATCCAAATCCCGCAAACTTAAATTTTATCAGAACTTGGTTTGTGGGGAGGTTTCCTCTAGACCATATCCATTTAATACTTAGAATTTTCCGATAGTAAAGAAAAATTAACATCATTGCCGCAAATAATAGACAAAAACTGTCGCCTAAAAGCACCATAGGCCACCCCCGCAAGGTGCAACTTTGTACACCATCCATGTTAACTCACGTTATGTCCAAACACTTTACAAAAAAGGGCTTCTACGTATTTAGCTTTAGAGGAAAAGCACATTTATTATGGAATATACTAATCAAAAAATAATTTGGCTCAACTTAAGACTCAAGCCCGGGAGATTCAGGGTTTATTTATTTATTTTTTCTTCTTTAAATGAATTATACTAAATAAAAAATATTTTGAAAAATAAAGAACTTACCATTTTCAACAACTAATCTATCTGAGTAATATAAAAAATATTTTGAAAAATAAATGTTCTATGAAAAAAAACATTTATTATGATATTTTCCTTATTCATATCATCTTACCGTAAAAGACCCAAGGCTGTCTGAAAGATCCCTGTGATGAAGGTGGCTGTGAAAACTAAATGCAGAAACAATGTCGGATCATCCGTCGGAGACACCACATCTCCGATGGTAGAGGCTATAAGCAACGACACCGCCGCCACTGTTCCCACTGCCATACTCCTGGAGCTCCCAAAAACAGCATAAACCAACGGTGGAACAAAACTCGAATCTGCGTCACGAGAATGAATCAATCTAAACCTCAATATTTATCTTTTTTTTTTATAAAAAAAAACGGTTAAGGTGTGCTTACAGAGGCCTATAATGGGAGGGATTTCAGCGAGTTTAGCGTAGCTGATGCCCTGCGGGATGGCGAGGCTGGCAATGGTGATTCCGGCGAGGACGTCATACTTGAACATGCTGAAAGTGTATTTGGGCAGCCATTCAAAGATGGGAACAAAGTATTGTAAAGCTTTCTTCGTGCGCCGCAGCGGCGGTTCGTTTCTGAACTGCCGGAAGGGATCATCGGGGAAGAAGGTCTCCTTGAGGTGGGACCTGAACTTGTTGGCAAAGCTTCTGGGGTTGGAGAAATTCACATGGACGACCGATTCTGTAGAGGGCGCCATGCGAGTTGTCTCCTGACTCCTATGTTGTTCTTGACGTAGTATACCACTATTTATATATGTTCAGGATGGCAAATGCCGTAAATTTGCAACAGAAGATTGTTATCCTTTTGTGTTTTACAGCATGATTTGAGTCATTCGACTCATTTGTCAATAATTAAAAATTAAAAATATTTCTTAATTTGTATTGCCAACTCAATCTTTGATCACTAGGATCGTAAAATTTAGTTTTTTCAATTCATCTAGTCATCAAAATATATAAAAAGGATAAGACCAACAATAAATTTCTAAAATTGCTCCAACAAATTATGGACGACATATCATCAAATACAAAATCACTTGAGAAGATATGTACGATCATCACAAAAAGGAAAAGCTTGGAAATATATCCAAATGTTAATTCATAATCTCAATCATTGTCACCTAATCCTTATACTTTCCTAGAAGCATTGTCCAAAACAAGAGGTCCCGGATAAATTCCAAGGGCCGCTTTGAAAGTAAAAAAGTAAACAAAGAAGTTTAATTTTAAGGGTGAAAGAGATGGAGGAGAATCAATAAAAGTTTTGAAGAAACAGGGAAGATATTAAGATTTTGATTTAATTAAGAAAGTGAGATGAAGAATAATTGAAAGTTGCATTTAACTATAAGTTCAAATCAAAAGCAATGAAAAAAAAAATTCACGTTTATCGAATCATGATAATTTCTTACTCTTAGCTAGCTCGCTTTTATTAGATTAATTATATAATTTGATTTAACATCACTTTATATTTTGGTACCGAACCATTATACCACTTCTCAAAAATTCTAAAAAACTCGATCAAATTCATCACATTTGAGGAGTTATTTTAAGGGTTTTGAGTGTGAGCATATCAAACTTTATAAGATTTGGAAAAGGACATTGAAGACTATCCTCTCCATGATTCCATGATTAATTCTTAAATTAAAAATGTAAGCATAGTTTAATGTTTTGGTTAGATTGCCTGCCTAGTTAAAGAAATAGGAAGAATCCAATTGTGGGGCATGAGAACTTTGGCAAGTCCGGATGCATGCCACTTAGTTTTTACAAGCTCCGGATAATTTATTATAGCGAGAAACTTTTGCAATTACCAAAGAAATAGGAGGAACAAATTCTTCAGCTTTTTGGGGGTGACAGAACCAGACACTAGCCTTTTTTTGCTAATCTACACAGAAATCATTTCATAAAAAATGGCTAACACCCTAGAACATGACGCGTCTTCGCCAGATTGGGTAAAGGATGATCCTATGAACATGGATTGATTTGATTGATTTATGACATTTTGGAAAAAGGGTAGAATCAATTGAAAAAAGGGGTGGAAATAATTGTTATGTTTTATACCCACTACTAGAAAGAGAGGATGATCATCATATAACGTGAAGGTATTGGCTTTTGCAATGTGGCCTTTTTCTCCCAGCCAAACAAAATTAGAAGTGTTCAAATAAGAGTCCGTTTGTCTTCACTAACTAGCTATCAAATAAGACCTCCCTCAGTTGGTCAAGACTCATGGAGGGTGGCTACCAACTACGTCATAAAATTTGGTGGTGTGTAACACATCAAAACGTGTTCTTTGCAAGTTTGAAACGCAATCGCCTGTGTGGAGTGAAATTAATTATAGGCACCTTTTCTGATTATTTCAGCAGCCTCAATCATTACTTGTTTGTATAAACTAGTGGGGAGGAGGCCCAAAGAATAGAGGAAAAGGAGAAAATTTTACTGAGTGCGGAGGATGTGCTGCAGGCCATTATCATCCTTAGTTTCCAGGAGAGTTCTCAGAAGACGCATTCATTTCTGAAGAAAAACCCTGTAGGAAAACGCTTTTTGTTCAAAATTGGAGGATGATCAGGCCCCTCCACTATAAGATCATTGGTAATGGAAACAAACCAGACTCGAATCATTTTTCAATGAAAATCAAATCCAGGAAAAACAGTTCTTTATTCCCAATGGGTCGTTCGATTTATATTCTTTGATCAAAAGTTTGTTTCCTTTCTCCACAGGGCGGATTCTGTTTATCTTAACAGTCCCTCAGTACTAATCAAAGTCAACCTCTTTCTGAGCTGCGTGCTATTCCACACAAGCCCTCCTGTAGAGGAAAAAGAAAATGTAACAAAATTATTAATGGGAGTCAAATTATGGTTACCCAAATGAGAAAAAAAAAAAAAAAAAGTGTTACGGGACTTCCAAGTGGGAACCTACTTGGCCTCCATTAATTACCAACTAGACATGGATATATACTTGACAATGAAGAAGTCTAGCCACCACACCGAAAAGCAGTTTGCATGCAGATTTTGAGTTGAGTTCATACAAAGGTTATATGACCTTACAGAGCTGACCTTTGGTACATGGGAGAGTCGATGTTCAAAATAGTGGGAGTTTCTGCAGGTTCCACGAGAAATAGAAAAGAAGGTAGTACTGTAGATTTTTTAGATTTTTAGGAAGACCCACGTCAGATTCCATGGTTTTTAATTGGAATTTACATGTGGTTCAAATTTTTCGCGGGCCCTTAGTTGGAGAGATGATCATGCCCAAAGGGTTCATGATCACTTCACCACCTACAAGTGAAAGCGCCACTACTACAGTAATTGATGAGAAAGTTTGTTGGACCTTCCTAGTTGAACACCAATTATGGCCTTAGATTAAGTTCAGTAACTTCTTTTCGAAGAGGAGTGTAACTGGGACAGGTGATGCCTGAGGGTAGGAATGAAAAATGAAACAGAAGATCAACAGTGGTGGCACTTGAGAGTGCTTTTTCCCTACAACGAAACACCTTTAGGGCATCAACTCTGCCTTCACTTAAGAACAGAAAAGGTTCCACTTATTGGGTTTTTAAGTCTTTAATTATTAATGCCTCCACCAGCGGTCAGTGTCGATTGTCTTATTTTACTCACCAGCAGTCATTGTTGATAGTCTTATTTTATATGGAAAATGGAGATGAGATGTTCCTGATGATAGAAGTGGAAGGAGGTGTAACACCCATAGACTAAGGGTCCACTCCCTACCATACTACCATTTATATATATATATATATATATATATATATATATATATATATTTGTCATGTCTCAAGTTGTTACCGCAGTCCCCTTTTCTCTCCCTGATAAATCTGATATCATTTATAATGATTTACGTGTAATCGTATAAATATTATCTATTTTAAATTCAAAAAACTTTTACAATTTTTAAAATAGGTTTACAAGATTATGAAAAGTTTATATATGTATAGCGTTATAAACTTTTTTTTTTCCTTTTCAATGTGAGACATATATTACCTATGTTGTAATATGACAAACGTGAACAAAATGTACTAATGAATAAGTCTAATTTGGAAAAAAAAAAAATCAGACAACGATCAAATTTGGTAATCTATCATGAAAAATCATTCATTTATGGATAATTCTTTTACCAATAGTTCCAAATATCATTAAGGTCCATCCAATGGATGGATGTGTGGATTCAATTACCCGTATTTTCATATTTTTCCAATATTTTTATCATTAATTGCTAATTCGACCCATACAAAATCAAGTACCTTTGAGTGGGCTTGGGTATGGATCCTCCAAACCACATTGTGGGGCCTAAAACCAAAACTGTCCCAAGGATTTTGACAAAAATACAATAATTTTAGAAATTATTTTTTGAAATATGAAAGTTTAAGCGTCTATCACATGAAAAGATAATGTCAGTTAAATTTTTGAACTTTTTTTTTAAAAAGATAACTTTAATATTTAAATTAAAGTTGTTTGTCCAAAAAATAACTTTTTATTGGTGCCTTAGAAAATGATGGACTTAAAAAATAATTTTGGAACTATCATATTTAAAAAATAAAAATAAAAGAAATGTATATTTTTCAAAATCCCAATTGTCTCCCCCTTGAAATGTTTCATATATCATCCAATTAATGAAAAGAGATTCTCAATCCAAATTTTCATATTTTTTCTCCTAATTAAGGGTGAATTTGTGTTGCTTAATCTGCCCTAATTCCAATCAAACCCAATTTTTGGTGTGGCTTTCCAATCATGTTTAATAGTTAAATTCATTTTTTACAACTTAATTTTGCATTAGATTCGAGTCAAGGTTCAAATAACTAAGTTAACTCGAACTCAATATAATGTTTTTTATAATGTTTATAATTTATATTACCTTATGTCATAATATTCATTTTATATATTTTAAAATTTTTAAATAAAAATTCCAAATTATAATAATATTATATATTATTTCATTTTTCTAGAAAGTTAGATATATTTTTTTATTATCTAGAAATTTGTCTCATTTGCTATATAAATTTTGGTAAAAGTACATAGAAAAAAAAAATTAAAATATCAAACTATTATTGGCAAGTTCAATCAACCATATGATTTGAGTGACTTAGTCAAAATCTGAATTTGAGTTTAGCTTGACCGATCTTAACTTATGTAACTCAATTAACCTCACAAGCTCAAGTTTCACAACCAAAATTTGATCAACATAAACTTAATTAACTCAAGTCTAATCCAATCAATTTGAACCTAACCTAACTTTGTGAAAACTAATTGGATTTAGGTAGAACATCTCTATCTGATTTAGGTTTAAGTTGAGTATTCCACAATTCAAGTTAGGTTTGACTTTATTACAGACTTAATCCAATCATTTATGCTGCTAACTTATTCTTAAACCCATAATTGAAGCTTGGACCTAGGCCTAATATCCACTCAGATTATCTAGCCATGAGCTCGACCTTCTCAAGTTATAAACCCACACCCATTATAAGTGGCAAATCAGGAGTAGATCTCCCATGACTAAAAGTCGAAGTCGAAGACAAACACACAACTCCAAAATATCAATCATTATACATAAAAAAAATTCTACAAATCTCATATGATTTATGATAATATTACATAAATTACCTTACTTTTCTGGTTTACTTGACCTTTGTGAATGAAAAATTGAAATGCTGATTATAATAAAAGAGAACCACTTTGATTTGAATTTTTCCATTTTTTTTTCTTTCTTTTCTTTCTCCTTCCTTCCTCATCTTTGCTTTATATACTTTAAAGTAAAAGCTCAACCCCTCTTGACAAATAAACATTAAATTAATGAATAACATGCAATCACATGTGTAAAAACTAATTAATTTATTTTCAAGAATCTTGATTTGATCATGTGGAGACATGGTACTTCCATTTTTATACTATTGAATTGAATGAAAAATCAAAGATTAGCCATCGAATTCATAGTCCAATTAATTCAAGTTACTTTTCAAACATGACAATATTTGTCAAACATGACAGGTTCATTGTCTACTACTTGTAAGACTCCCCTGGGACAAGTTGCTTCTTAGATATTTGACCAAGTTACTTCCCATGTGATCACAGTCTCCTGACATGATGTGTTAACTTCCACAGAACCAGCCGACTAGACCACAGAAAAATACATCTTGGAGTTTTCCATTTGTTCACAGAAGGCCTAAAAGATATGATTGCCCACGGTTCAGAGTGAAACATGGGCTCAAGAAAAGCCCATATGCATTCATCTTGGCCTTGGGCTAGGCCAACTCAAGCAACAGGCCCAACAATGGTTTCTCATCCAATTTGTAAAAGGATTTTATTCAAAATTATTTGGGCTCAAAATTTCCTTATAAATACCTCATTTCCATCCCACATCCGAAATTTACTTGAAATTCTACTTTTGCTTTCATATTGTTCCAAATTGTTGTTGTATTTTCTCTCAAAATTTTATAATTTGTTGAAGTTGCAAATTAACAACAAATCATTTTTTAATATTTAAGTCAAACTCAATTTTTTAAAAAATTTTATAACTTATATTATTTTACATAATAATATTTATTTTATATGACTTTTAATTTTGAATAAAAGTATCAAATTTTAATTACATTATATATTATTTTATTTTCTAGATAGTCAGATAATTTATTTTTATCATCTAGAAATTTATCACAATTACCATATAAATTTCGGCAAAAGTATATAGAAAAAAAAAGTAAAATAAAAACTATTTCTCACAAGTTTAATCCAAATATATAATTTAACTCTTATAATTTGATCAACTTAGTCAAAATTGAGTTTCCATCTAATTTGACTAACAATATTAATCTATATAACTTAATCAACTCCGCTAACTCAAGTTTGACAATCAAAATATAACCGACTTAAACTTGACCAACTTGAGTTTAATCCAACCAACTCGAACCTATAAGCTTGTCAAAACAAAGTTGAGTTGGATTAGGTTTAAATTAAGTATTCCTCAAGCAAAGCCCATTTACATTCATCTGGGCCTTGGGGTGGACCAACTCACGTAACAGGCCCAAGGTTTGGTAAGACTCAATGACTTAAATGAATTAAGTTCACTTTTAACTTAAATTATACTTAAGTTGTCGACGACTTATTACTTAATTCTTTTTTTAAGTATTAAGGTTGTTTGATAAAATTAACTTAAAATTTATTTTAAATCATCAAATTAATATATTTATCTTTATAAATTATAATTTGGGTAAAAAAAATCGAGTAATAATAGAAGTCATTGAGTAACATAGGAGATCATGAAGGTGATTATGATAAATGATGATAAAAAAGTAAAATAAAAATATGAATTTAAGTTAGTTAATTATTTTATTTATTACTTAAAATTATTTTTTATTTAAATTAAATTATTAAGTCACTTTAAGTTATTAAGTTGGTTTATCAAATAATTATTAATTATAAATATTTTGTTAAAAATAATTTTCAGAACAAGTATAAAATATTATATAAAATATAAAAATAAATTAATATATTTTGAGTAGATAGGAATGGAGGGAGCAGAGTAGGGTGAATCCAAATAGTTAGCATGTGACATACGTGTGATGTCGATGTCTTTTGTAAGCAGAAATTCACGGGAGGTAATCTTGGATATACTATTCTATAATTTTAGAGTAAGGAATCACCAGTCTGTTTTATTGGCTTTCTCCCCCCTGCCATTACTGTCTTTCCTCTTGTTTGCTCCCTACCTAATAATTTTCCCATTTCACACTGCTATTTCCCATCTGCCAAACACTTCCTCTAAGAAAATTAATTGGGCCAGGACGGAAGTGCTTGCGGGTGTTACTCATCCATTTCTAATTTATACATATAATATTACTTTTTATTATTTTTAATTTTGAGTTAACATCTCACTTTGTCATGATCAAATTTATAATTAAATTTAAGGGGTGTTGGGTAATATTCAATACTTATTAATTAATAATTTAAATTGATTTTAAGTTAAAAAAATTTTAAGTTGTTTATTTAAAATTTATTATTTAATTATTACTTTAAGCATTAAAGTTACTTAATAAAATTATTTTAAATTATCTATTATGGAAATAATGAGGATAAAAAATGATAAAAATGTAAAATGAAGATATGAATTTAAAAATAAATTAATTGTTTTCACTTATTACTTGAAAATGTTTTTTGACTTTAAGTCATATCATTAATTTTTTTTATCAAATACTTAATTTACTTCCTAACTTAAATTAAGTTATTAAATTACTTTAAGTCATTAAGTTACACCCATTTACATTTCTTATGAGTACCGAGAATTTTGGTTTAAATAATGCAAGTTATGACAATAAAAATAAGTTACTATATTAAATATTAATTAAATGTGAATTTATTTTTCATTTTCTATTTTTATAATAAAAAATAATTATTATTTTTATATATGATATAAGAATTCTTATAAACTTAAAAACTGGTAATTTTAAAAACAATTTAAAATTTAAGATGTCAAAATACGTAAAACAAATTTATATTTTTTGTACAAAATATTTTACTTTTAGGGAAAAGTAAGTTATGACTTGATAATTTGAAAATATATATATATATATATATATATATATATATATAAAACTTTAAATTTTATAAATCAACTTTATCAATTTTTATGCACTTTTTCATGAGTCAATAATTATCTTCTAAAATGACCATTTTTATTTACTATGTCAATAACACCAATTAAAGAATGGATAACTTTTTTATTAAAAAAAATTCCTTTAGAAAAACAAACATCCTTAGGAATATTGAATACTAATAAATAAGAAATTTTTAAAAATTAAAACTAAAATACTTTAAAATTAAATACAATTAAAATAAAAAATTTAAAAATAAAGTAAAATATTGACTTCTAATGTATTTCTCTTTTTCAATATCTTTAATTCTTTATTTTTAGCTAGTACTTTACGAGCAAAGTGAAAGTCAATATTTTATTTTTATATTTTTAGGCTTTAAGTTTTTAAATTTATTTTATTTTATTATTGATGTCAATAAAAAAAATTATTCAATTTTATTAAAAAAGATAAGAAGATGAAGAGATTTATATAATATAAAATATAAAATCATTATTAACTAAATAAGTAGAAAAAAAATCTTATTTATCACTTGAGAATATATAATAAAAATTTATAATATATTTATTTATAAAATATATTTATTAACTTAACTTGTTAAATTGGTTTTTTGATAAATTTTATTTAATATTATCACAGGAAAATGATTATCGAATTTATGAAAAAGTGTATGTATTTTAAAATATTTTTAATTTGATGATAATAAAATCGATTTATAAAATTTAAGATTGTTTTTTCTATATATTTTTAAATTAGTGGGCCAAACCCACTTTCTCCTTAGTTTTATATAAAAGTTTTTTATTTTTAAAAAATAGGAAATGTATCTAAAATGGACACTAACAAATTTTATGGATTAGCAATTGTAATTAACATTTCAATTTTGTTGATTTTTAATATGCTCAATCTTTTCAAGTAGATTATTTTAGTTTGTTAGAATTAAGTAAAAAAATTATGGAATGTGTAATTCAAAATTTCTAAGAGAGAAGTTGGAGCGTGCTTTCCACGTGACATATGCAGAGCGTGAATAACTGTGCGAAGTGCATGAAATTCTCTTCCCAGCCAAACAAATGCTGGTAACTAACGCTTTCCACTATGCCCTCCAAATACCCCTATATATATATATATATATAGGTTTCAAACCAAGTTTCTTGCTTGTCCAACGCTTTTGAAAGGCGGTAGTTTGCAGAAATGGGTGTAGACTCAAAGAGAGTAGAAGCAGATTCTTCAGCTGTTTCAACCCCTGAAACTCCTTTCAATCTTACGCTCTCAATAGGCCCAGTGTTGTTGCAGCCTCTGGAGATACATAGAGTTTGTTTGCCACCCCAGAAAACTACATTTCAGAAACTCAAGCACAGACTGTCTGAGATTTTCTTCCCTGATGATCCTTTCCACAGATTCAAGAACCAGACTTTTCTCAGGAAAGTGGTTCTGGGTCTCCATTGTCTTTTCCCTATACTGCAGTGGGTGCCTAGTTACAGTCTCAGTACTTTTAGATCTGATCTCGTCTCTGGACTCACCATTGCTAGCCTGGCCATTCCTCAGGTGAGATACAAAATCAACATGAAGCACATGTTTTTTTTTTTAATCTTTTCTATCTTTTTTTCTTTCTTGGACAAATGAGTGATTTTTTTTTCTATGGTTTGGCAGCTTTAAACTGCATGAACCTTTTTTTTTTTCCTGCATTTTTGGGCTATTATCTGAATTGGTTTTTATTTTTACTTTTTGGGTTATCAGGGTGAATTTAATTAGCTGTTTTTCTCATCAGAATTAGTGGGGAGATAAGAATTTCAACAGCTTATCTTATTTGCTCCCTTTTTCCTTTTCAAGAAAATAAAAAAAAATGCTCTATAATTAACAGAAACTTATGGCACCACCCTTGAAAGTCAATGAAAATTGAGAACCCACACTTGGTTCATAGAAAATAAAAAATTTTGCTATGCTGATATGCTATTGTTGCAGGGAATCAGTTATGCCAAGCTTGCAAACTTGCCTCCTATAATTGGACTTTGTGAGTTTCACTACACTCTCTTCAGCTAACAAATAAGATTCAAGCATTTTTGTTTTCTTTCTTATAAGCTTCTCTTATGAATAAAAATTTTGCAGATTCAAGTTTTGTGCCACCATTAATATATTCTCTTCTTGGGAGCTCTAAACATCTTGGTGTGGGTCCAGTTTCAATAGCATCCTTGGTCATGGGCACAATGCTAAGTGAAACAGTCTCTTCTACTCATGAATCAGATCTCTATCTTAGACTTGCTTTCACTGCTACCTTCTTTGCTGGTTTGTTTCAAGCTTCTTTAGGTTTGTTCAGGTAGGAAAGCTCAAGCTTCAATGGAAAACTTTTTTTTTAATGGAAGAATCGCAATCTCCACTAAACCCCACAGTTATAGCTCACCTAAACATTAATCACTGTCTTGGCTTTAATTAACCAACTTTGTTTTCTTGAAACACCAATCTGGTAGATTTTCATTAGTTTTCAAGCTTTTGGCCGTGGCTTCTCTATGAAAAGCATAGTTTTTTGTCCTCCTTTTTCTCTTCCTTTTTTCTTTCAAGGACCTTGATGTGATTGTTTACAGGTTAGGCTTCATAATTGATTTTCTTTCTAAAGCGACACTGGTTGGTTTCATGGCTGGAGCAGCAGTTATTGTGTCCTTGCAGCAGCTAAAAGGATTGCTTGGGATTGTTCACTTCACTAAAAAAATGCAGATCATCCCTGTAATGTCCTCTGTTTTCGGCCACACAAAAGAGGTAAAGAAACAGAACAAGAGAGTTTAAGTTACACTCAGAAAGTGAAAAGAAAAATACTAACTTATATGGTATGCATATTTTTTATATGCAGTGGTCCTGGAAAACCATTGTGTTAGGTTTCGGTTTCCTAATATTTCTACTAACAGCAAGGTTGACTGTGAGTAATAATCTGTCACCAAACTCAATTTTTCTAAATGATTTTACAGTCAATTTTGAAATGTTTTCTAACAATTTGGTTTGTTTTAATCAACTGACAGAGCTTGAAGAGACCAAAGCTTTTCTGGATTTCAGCAGCAGCTCCATTAACTTCTGTTATTCTGTCAACTCTTTTAGTCTACCTACTCAAATCTGAACTTCATGGTGTTTCAGTGGTAAGAACTTTGTCCTTTCAAATGCTATATTTTCTTTATTTCAGATGATTATATCCTCCATTTAATTGTCAAGAAAATTCAAATAGTGTGATGTTGAATGTAAATCTATCGCCATTGAACAGATTGGTGAATTGCCAGATGGTCTGAACCCACCTTCAGCAAACATACTATATTTCCATGGCCCTCATCTAGGCCTTGCTATCAAAGCAGGCATTGTGACAGGGATATTATCACTCACTGTAAGTAGTATTTTGGCCTTGCTATCAGAACAGTTCATGGGAAAATTGATATTTTCTTTCATTCATAGGAAGGAATTGCAGTGGGAAGAACATTTGCTTCTCTGCAAAATTATCAAGTTGATGGAAACAAAGAGATGATGGCAATTGGTCTAATGAATATGGTTGGTTCTTGCTCATCATGCTATGTTACTACAGGTAATAGTCTTATCCATTCGATATATAGTGTAGTCATTGTGTTATATTCTCCAAGAACGATGCCAATCCTTTTAATCTAATGAATTCTAGGGTCATTCTCCCGATCTGCTGTAAACTACAATGCTGGAGCAAAAACAGCCTTTTCAAACATAGTGATGGCAGGAGCAGTGCTTGTGACACTGCTATTTCTCATGCCACTGTTCTATCACACTCCAAATTTAGTCTTAGCAGCGATCATCATTACTGCAGTGATTGGGTTGATAGACTACAATGCTGCATTTCTGTTGTGGAAGCTTGACAAGCTTGAGTTTTTGGCCTGCTTGTGCTCTTTCTTTGGTGTCTTATTTATCTCTGTGCCAATGGGTCTCGCCATTTCTGTAATCTTCTTTTCCTTGTACTTTTCTCTTAGTTTTCTTTAATGCTCCATTTGGTCAGAAACATTCTTCATGCAGGCTACATTATTCACCAAACCAAGAAACTGAAACAACAACTGTGGCCTCTTGAGCTGCATGACATGGTTAGGGGGCTTCACACACGAAAATCATGCATATACACATGTTTTGTATGATTAGTCATTATCATCAAGAAATCGGGCATTACAAGCATTAGATGGTTTTATGGTTTTTGGAAGGAATTTGATACTTTTCCCATGATTTCAGGTTGGAGTTTCAGTATTCAAGATTCTCCTGCATGTTACCAGGCCTAACACCGTGGCATTGGGGAATATCCCCGGTACTCAAATATACCAAAATGTCAGTCGCTATGAGAATGCTTCAAGAGTTCCATGCTTCCTCATCCTAGGCATTGAATCTCCCATCTATTTTGCAAATTCAACTTATCTTCAAGAAAGGTTTAGCTGTACCTATGTAATTTAAGTCAATCTCTTGTTAAGTTGATATACTTTTGCAAAAGCATATACTGTCTACTACACCTAAGTAGCCTTCTTTTCCATATCATGATTGTTCAAACTTATTTTTCTTCCTGCAGGATATTAAGATGGGTTTGGGAAGAGGAAGAGAGGCTTAAAGAAAAGGAGGAGAATCTGAAATGTGTGGTTTTGGATATGACAGGTATGAGGGTTCAATACACTGAAAGGAAATTTAGTCCTGTATGAGATGGGGCAAAAATGATTATGAGAATAACTCCTTGAAATAACATGAAAAAAAAAAAGATGAATCTGTCTGGACTGGATAAGCCTATGCTAACTCAAAATTTCCCCAAAATTTTCAGCAGTGACAGCCATAGATAGCAGCGGTATTGATGCTATATATGAACTTAGAAAGACACTGCTGAATAGATCAGTTCAGGTAAGGCAGCATGACAAAGACCCTAACTTCCGATTTACTTTCCTGTTAAAGATCATGACTTTGTGTTGTTTTGTGGTGACTATTTTTTCTAGCTGGTGTTGGTAAATCCTGTTGGAAGCGTAATGGAAAAGCTCCATCACTCAAAAATCCTTGATTTGTTTGGAACAAACCAACTTTATTTGACAGTTGGAGAGGCAGTAACTGACATATCATCTTCATGGAAGGCTTAGCCTCACCATAAGCGGAGAATAGATTGATTTTCAACAAGAATCTACACTCTGTGCCTCAAGAGTGTACGATGGAGATTTCTGAAAAATTCTCATCCTGAGCTGACTTGTGGTTTGTAAACTATCCCTCACTCTCAAGTTGGTGTGATGTCCCAAGTGTCTACCATTTAAATGTATGATATTTTAAATTTGCTGCCTAATTCCACTTGTGGATGGAAATAAATGTGGGTGATGGCAGATTCTCCTCTTTTTTTTTTTTCTTTTTTTTTTTTGGGTGTTTATACATTGAAATATCATCAAGAGACTTTTTGTGACATCCTCACATCGAATAGGGGAAAAGTTTCTAATGCTATATAAATATAAACTTTTCTTAATCCTATAAACGCATTTTAAAGCCATGAGAGCCCATTTGGATAAAAAAAACGGACATTATCTACACGGTTCGACCTCGGTATGGGTGTTTGTGACATCCTACATTAGGGATTATATAAGTATGAATTTCTCTTAACTTTGTAGAAGCGTTTTAAAGTTGTTGGGAGCGTATCGTTACAAAAGAACCCTCAATAGGATTTGAATTTGTCTTCACTTGAGTTGTTATGTGGGATACTATAGTTGAAAGAAACTAATCAATATTGATTTTTTTGAATAAAAAATCCTTCATACTTTAATTATAAGAGCAATTATGAATATATGTAACCCCAAAACATAATTCTTACATAAATATCTAATAAAGTATCTTATCTATATATGAATATGATGCCCATAGTAAATTCAAATGATAGTGTGTCAATTTTCATTGAATAGAAAATAAAAATTTGAATTTTGATAGAGCACAAACTCGAATAGAAATGCAATAAAAGAGGAGATGGATATATAGATAGCTATATCTGTACATGTTTAATAAATATAACCTTCTTATGCACTTCAATCGTATTTTAAGAATTATACTAAAAAAAAAAAAATAGGTAAAAACATTTCTCTTTTGTATGATTTTTTTTTTTTTGAATAATGGAATCCATGAAAAAAGTGAAGTGGTAAAAATTCAACTCTATATTGTTTATGATTATTCTGTCTTTATCTTAGTCAATAGATCAAAATCTTAGTGACAGATCAAATCCTGAATCCATTTATATATTTGGGTGCAAAGGAATTCGGAGAGGAAGTTAATGAAAGAGATGGGATTGCAGAAGATCCTGCTATGGGAACCACATAAATAGAGTACTTTGTTAAGATAATGTTAATTAAAAGATACATGGAGTAGGAGGAAACAGGGGAGTGTAAATATGAAAGAAAGAGATACAAGGTCTTAGTGGCATAATGTAGAGGTAGAGGTGTAAGTCTGCAGCCTTACACTGTCGCTTTATTACGGAGTGATTCTGCTTCATGGTTTCTTTACTTCAGCGTTGTTAACAGAAGTGCCAATTACACCACCGTCGTTGCCGATTCAGGCACCTCCACCAATGCCCCCTCCAGCGCCTCCACCCCCACCAAATCCTCCACCACCGTCACCGATTCCTCCACCAACACCACTACCGCCCCCGAAACCTCCTCCAATCCCTCCGCCAGAGCCGCCCCCCCCACCTCCTCCGAAGCCTCCTCCACCACCACCAATCCCTTTGCCTACACCTCCCCCGAATCCACCACCAGCGCCTCCACCAACTCCTTTGCCGATGCCTCCGCCACCGCCACCGCCACCACCACCACCTCCTATTCCCCCACCAATCCCTTTACCTATGCCTCCCCCAAATCCACCACCAGCACCACCACCGATCCCTTTGCCAATGCCTCCCCCCCCTCCTCCATCCATACCACCTCCACCACCTATTCCCTTCCCAATGCCTCCTCCAGCCCCTCCTCCAATACCACCACCACCTCCTCCTCCTCCACCACCTATTCCCTTCCCAATGCCTCCTCCAGCCCCTCCTCCACCCGCACCACCTCCACCTCCTATTCCCTTCCCAATGCCTCCTCCAGCCCCTCCTCCAATACCACCACCACCTCCACCACCAATTCCTCCTCCAGTTCCACCTCCACCACCAACTCCTCCTCCAGTTCCACCTCCACCGCCAATTCCTCCTCCAACACCACCACCATAATGCTTCTTTTCCTTCTTCTTGTGGTGTTTCCCGCCACCACCACCTATCCCCCCACCACTGCCGCCGCCAATTCCACCTCCACCACCAATGCCGCCACCCCCACCCCCACCAACACAATCAGGTTTCCCGCCAATGCCAGGTTTTCCAGAACCAAAACTAAACCCCACCCCCTTACCAAAACTGAAGGAATGCCCAAAACTCAGCCCTTTCCACCCACCACCACCCCATCCTGGATTACCATCAAAAAACCACTCTGGCTTCTTCACTCCTCCATCGTTCTTCTCATCAAGTTTCCTACCCTCAACACATGCACAGCCCACCACCACCAACACCCAAACCCACAAAACCCCCCAACCAAATTTTCCCGCCATGAAACTTCCCATTGCTACACACATTACATGCAACATTTCATCTCTTTATATAGAAACTTCTTCGACCTACCTTATTTAATATTCCCACTGCTGCTTCTTCCTCCTATTCCAATACTTTTTCTTAAAAAAAATTCCCAACAAACCAATTTTAAAAAAAAGTAAGAGAGATTAAATATTGTTGGAAGTTGGGACATTTTAATAATTGCTTCACCGCTCGACAACATGACCATCTACGTGACTGCCATATATCGCATTCATGGCCACCCTTGACCCTTCCCCTCTCATCCCATTTCTCTTTCTTTAGAATTAATGAAATTCATGCTATCCTTCTGTTTGGATGAGAAAAGAAGCATGCCACTTCATTCAAAAATAGCATATTGGCATCGGCAGGACATATCAAATGCTGTGTATTGTTCTTATGCCATTTCAGTCTATCAACCCCTCCACTTAAATTATAGTTCATGGATTTTTCAAAACTTCAATATCCTCCATTCCACCAGTGGCCCAATGCTGTGGGGTGGGATACCACTCCTTTTGCTAAAGGGCAAAAAGAAGCCAATCCAGAACACCGGTTCACGTGTCCTCCGACCCAAAAGATGGACCGAACCGGATTGGGCTCAAGTAAATGCTTGGATGCAACACCTCATGGTAGAAGTAATGATTTTATTGTAAAGAGACAATGCCATTTGAAGCAGATCCATCCACACGCCTTCGGCCCATGTTGACGTGGGCCCATGTTTTGGATCTAGGGTTGGCCTTTAAATTTGAATCAACAAAGATGGATTGGATCGGTCTGCACAGTTTGAGATGAACCCAAGAAAATATGCGTAGTTAAAAAAAAAAAAAAAAAAAAACTTCAAATAATGATGTAGTAAAGATTTTGCACAAATCTTATCCTCAAATTTATTATTTGGCATTAAGTAATTGTCCGACTCTTTTTAGAAATTATAAGAATTTGTAGTAAAATGTGAGTTGATGAGGTTGTTCAATGATTTAGAAGTTGCATTCAATAAAATACTTTCCATTTATTTATATTTTATTTTAAAAAATTAGATATCTGATGAGGGAGTGAGATCAATTTCATGAATGGAGTCAAGATTGTGTACGGAAAATCGTGTTGCCGAAAAGATCCGATGTTTGCCGAGGTGATGGAACCTCGATAGATTTACAGAGCCAAGTAGTCAAAAACCTCGGCTCTCTCTATCTCTCTCTCTCTCCGACCTACAAAACCCTAACAAGACCATCCCCAACTCATGTCAATTAGGGTTTTCTGAATTTCGAGATTCGTTCTTCATATGATTTGGTTTCAGATGACGGTTCCTGAAATTATGAAATCGGAATCTTTACGTTGAAATTAGGGTCAGGTTTTGGTATTCGCAACTCTAAATTATCTGTGACATGGACGATACTGAAGATGATGCTGGGTACCCTCCGAAACGGTACTCCGTCAATCACCATTCCTCCTTCAATACGGCGCCGTCTTCCAACCGCCAGAAGCTTCCCGTGCGAAACGCCTCGTATGCCCTTCAAGTCCCACCTCAATACGACGTCGTAGATGAGGAGGAGGACGACGAAGACAACGCCCAAGAAGAGGATGAATTGGACGAAGACGATGACGAGGAAGACGACGACGAGGACGACGATGTTATTGAACCCGCGGGAGACTCGGGGTTGAATCCGAAGAAGCGGAAGCTGAGGGATTTGGTTAACAATTACGAGTTCGCCCCACGTGTGGTGCCGCCGCCGACCTCGAGGTTGCCGTTCGGCGGACGGAATTCGTCGGCGGAGTGGACGGAGCACGAGACTTTCTTGTTGTTGGAGGCGTGGGGAGAGAGGTTTGTTCAGCTTGGGAGGAAGAGTTTGAGGTCTGATGATTGGGCCGATGTTGCAGAGAAGGTCTCGGAGGGTTCCAAGATTGAACGAACGGATATGCAGTGTAGAAATCGATTGGATACGTTGAAGAAGAAGTACAAGAAGGAGAGGGCTAAAGTGGAGGAAATGGGAGGTGGGAATAGCAAATGGGTTTTCTACAAGAAGATGGATGCGTTAATGGGGTTGTCGCCAACTCCAAGTCGGCAACAGTATGGGCTTGCTTGTGGGGTTGATTCCGGGGAATACGTGTTTATGAATCCCCGAGTTTATTTGAATAGGTCGAACGGATTGGATGAGATGAGGGATAGCCCTGGGAATTCGGAGTATGGTGATGATGATTCAGAGGGCCTTCCTCTGAAGAGGACTAACCCGGGAGGGGACGATGAGGAGGGATCTTCAATTAGGTTGTTGGCAGATTCAATTGAGAAGTTTGGTGAGATTTACGAGAAGATTGAGAAGACCAAGAGGCAGCAGATGATGGAGTTGGAGAAGATGAGGATGGATTTTCATAGAGAATTGGAGTTGCGTAGGAAGGAGATGCTAGAGAGAACTCAGGCAGAGATTGCAAAAATACGGCAAGGGGATGATGAAGACACTGATGCTTCAGATGAGAACTACAGTGGTTGATGCAGGTGGGTTTTCCTTTTTCCTCTTTTGCATGTAGTTAGTGTATTGAATTTCTTTGCTCTTTTGTTCTTAGTTGTGAAGCATAACTATACTTTGCTGTATTATGTTTGTGAGGATAAATAGTAAAATAAGATATTGTTTACATGACTCTTACTTCGATGCCTGATCTCTATTATTTACTTGTTGGATATATATGAATGGATGATTTGTTGGAATGTTCTATTATCATTGCATATCATGAGATTATGCAGCTCATTGTTCAAGGAAGTACTTGACATGCTTTTTGTCTGGTACTTCATATCTCTTGCCTTCGTATCATGTTACTTGGAATTTGAGAAAAACCTATGGCTGTAGATGGAGAGTAATAAGATGGAAGGATTTGTCTAGTCACACAACATGTGTGGCATAGTTATGCAGGTAAATACTTATTACATATTTATATTCATAAAAATAAACTTACAGTGCTTAGACAGCACATATGTGGCTTTCTCATGTGTTGATACATTTCAATGTTGGATTTGGTTGTGTGCTGTGCACTGAAACAAGACATCCTTTTCATGTCCTGAGAGATGAAGAATGAGAGTGGATGCATGTGTCTCACTGCAAGAGGGAGGGTTTTTCCAACCTTCCAAAAAATGTATTAGCAAAGAGGGATTGGAGCACTCAAGTGCCTAGATTATATTTGTATTTCTATTCCAGTATTTTGGTGCTTCTTTAACTCTATTACATTTGTTGCTTACGAGGTCAATAACATGAAGAAGTACCAAGTAGGTGGAATAGCAATTCATTTTAGGTAGATTTTCTAATATTTCTTTGCTTGGATATTAGTATGCTTCTATTATGTTGGCCAACTGGTTTTACCATAAAAGTGCATACAATATATGATGCCTTTACTTGGGATGAATCAACATGTTTCTTGTAGTTAATGTACCTTTTCTTGGATTGGGAGTGAACTCTTCCTAACTTTTTAAATATGTGACTTTTGCTTGAATTTTGGAGGTCTAGTAGATTCATTGGAATCTTTGAATTAAACTCATAATAATTGCACTCTCAATAATCGACCCAATAACTCAAAACGCACCATTCATGCATATTATTAACTTGGCTGCCTTTTTTGGTTCTCCTTGAGTGCATGCTTAAACTAATGCATTGTCATTTTTTCCTGCTCTTTTTGTCTGCCTAGTAAGCATCAAAGTTGGTGGGAACTTGAGTTTTACCTAAGGATTTAATTAAACAGTAGCTATGAGGTGGGTTAGAATTTTGAATTTCAGGATATAGCAGGAAAAAATTGAAACATACATGCATACATATTTTTATGATTGTCATGGAAGCTCTAAGCTGTATGATTTCAAGGGTTGAGCAGGAAGGGTTCATTCCTGGCTTCAAGGTCAGGGGCGGAAGGGGTGAAGGTTTCCCAAGTATCCCATCTCTTGTTTGTGGATGATGTTCTTCTTTTTTTGAGAGACCAGTTTGGATCGACTAAGATATTGGAGGTGGATTGTAGGAGGCTTCAAGGTTGTGTCAGATCTGAAAATAAACCTACAAAAAAGTGAACTTATTCTAGTGGGGGAAGTGGAGGATGTGGGCAGACTGAGATCTTTGCTTGGGTGTAAGGTTGGGAGGTTTTCCACTCCTACTTCTTATTTTATTTTGGCCTTGGGAGCACCTCATAAGTCTTGTGTTTGCATGGGATGATGTTTAGGAAAGGTTCAATAGAAGATTGGCTTCTTGGAAGAAGTAGTATTTGTCAAAAGGAGGAAGATTAGATCTTTTGAAGAGCATTTTCCCAAGCTTACCAATTTATTCTATGTCTGTCCTTTTTTACTATGCCGAGGAAAGTGAGGATCAGATTAGAAAGGATTCAGATTGATTTTTTGTGGGGAAATCTTTGAGAAGCCAATAAGATTGCATTTAGTAAGCTGGTCTAAGCTTTGCAAATAAGAAGTTCAGAGGTTTAGGCATTAAAAGACTGGAGGTTCTTAATTAGGCCTTACTTTTTTTTTTTTTTGATAAGTAAACACAATTCATTAAAGAGGCAAAAAACCTCAACGTATACAGGACTTATACCAGGCAGCAAAGGCCAAAAACAAGCAAAAGACCAAAAAAAACAAACCACCCCTCAACTGGAGGCAATCCACTCCAGGAAATCTAAAAGGGAATTCAGCTTCTCCTCCATATACAACTTAGCCCAACCCCAGATATAACAAACAAAAGAATATTTGAACCTCTGAATTGCTAAACCCCCCCCCCCCCCCCTAAAAGCTAATCTATTCCTTTCCTTCCAAACCATCCAAAAAATGAATAATGGAATGGAACTCCAGAATTTTTTCTTTTTTTTCCCCACAAAAGAACCTCCCCAACTATATAACACCTCCTTTTAATTAGGCCTTACTTGGCTAATGGTTATAGAGGTTTGTCTTTGAGCGAGAGTGCTTTTGGGGAAGATCATCCAAGGAAAGTTTAGGGAACTAGTTAGGGGGTGGAACACTTGTGAGGTGAGGGAGACTTTTGGTACGAGTCTATGGAAAGACATACGAAAAGGTTAGGAGGAATTTAGCCATAGGATAGCTATTTGGGTTAAAAATGGTAGACAAACAAAATTTTGGTGGGATATGTGAGTCGGAGAGATCTATCTGAAAGGAGCATTTCCCCGTTGTTCAAACTAGCTTCCCATAAGAATGCTATTGTTGTTGACATGTGGGAAAGGAAAGGTAGGGGAGGTTAGTGGCTGGTGCATTTTAGAAGACTCTCCCAAGATTGGGAAATGGAGGGGGTTTCTCAATATTGGGAATTTATTTATAAAATGAAAGTGCGAGAAGAAGGGGGAGGTATCTTTAGTTTGGAAGGATAATGGGAAGGGAATCTTCAATGTAAAGTTGTACAATAGTTCATGATGTGCTGAATCTAGGGGACTTCCTAGCCAAAGAAATATGGGGTTCCTGAGCTCTAATGAGATCACATTTTTTTTTTTAACTTGGGAAGTAGTATGAGGGAAGATCTCAACTATAGCTATGTTAATGAATAAGGGGCGGATGATGGTTAATGGCTATAGCCTTTGCAAAAAGAGTGAAGAGTTTACTGATTTTGATCCACTATGCAAGGACAAAGTTGTTATGGATGTTTCTTTTAACAATTTTTGGTCAAAAATGGGTGTTTTTAACTATAGTGAGGATTCTACTCCTAGATTGGAAGTTTAAGGGTTTGGATAAGAAGAGTCGTCATATTTGGCAAATGGTGCTCTATGTTATGAAAAGAGTGAAATCAAATCTTTAATAGAAAAAAGCTTGCAGATTGGAGGTTAAAAGAGAGTTTCATTGAATCCATCCTTGATTGTTCTAAAGTACTGTTAGAGATGGGAAATTTCTTAATGACGACCTTCATAAATAGTTTTAGTTCTGGATAGTTTGGTTTTAAGGTTGTTTTTTTGTAGATACCTGCTATTATTCTATATTTTATATTATTTTTTGTGTACAATTCCTGTATACATATGGTGCACCCTACCACTCTTTTAATAGATTCTTTGTTTGCTTCCCAAAAATATATATATATATATATATATATATATATTAACAGAGCAATGCTTAATAAAAAGAGACACGCCCAATGTACACCATAGTTCAAAGTCGCGGTATCGATCATTGACTCAGGAGGTCCTGAGACACATCGGTCTCGGTATCTTGGATCGGTATCAGGTGATACGCAAAAACTTATAATTTAAGAGCTCAAAATAATTTTAAAAAATTATGAAAATTATTAAAAAATTAAATACAAATAAGTAGAGTAAAAAATTAATAGAATAAACTTCTATTATATTAAAATTATTCAAATTATAGTAGAAGCATATTTTTCGGATGATTTATAATAATATTAAAAATCTTTGAAAATATTTTAATTTAATCACTTGATAATAAATATTTCTTATTGAAGATAAAAATAATAAAAAGTAATTTTTTTTTATAAAAAATTGTTTAAATTAAATAGTTTGATTTTAAAAAAAAAATATTTTAAATTATTAAAAAAATAAAACCATGATTCATCTTTAAAAAAATAAATATAATTTTTCTTATAAAATATATTCATTAATTTTAATTTTTATATAAATATTCATTTCCTATTTATTTGATATAAGTCTAATATTCATTATTCATTTTTTATCATTATAATTTTCATCAAATTATTCAAAACCCAAATACTCATTATCTACTTAAAAAACAAATACATATTATTTAAAACTCAAATCCTCATCTCTGTTAAATACCCATAACCCCCATCCACCGGTCAAACACCTATCTCTCTCAAGATACCCATTTATCCTCTAAACCCAAATAGCTTGAAAAACCAACACCAACCCTAGCAGGAGAGCCTATCATAGAGTAAAGACTAGTGGATCGCTTTGAACTGATAGTTTTATTAATAAAAGTTTTGTTATATTGTATTTAACTTTAGGAAATGAAGCACGTGTGAATTTAAGACAAAATTAATTTCTCATATATACCACGTGTGCAGAAATAGCAACAACTGCCTCCCAATTTCTGAAAACAAAGAAGTTTGGAATTTTATAGAGACAACGGAGAGAGAAGGTTGGGTGTAAGAGCTAGGGCTTTTGTACTTCTCTCTACGATTCAAATTCATTGCTGAATATCTACCTGGTAGGAATCCTCTAATGGCTTCCCCATTCTCTTCATCGGTTCCAATCATTCTAAGTTTCACACTCTCTACATGTTGTTTCTTATTCTCTGTGTGAATCCATGCCTAGGGCTTCAATTCGACTTTCTCTATTTTGCTTCTCTCTCAAGATACCCATTTCTCCTCTAAACCCAAAGGATGAAGATGCAAATAGGGATGAAGATGCAGGGTTCTAACTGTCTGTATTTTTTATTTTCGTGGGTTTTGATCCTCTCATCTTCTCCACCATTTCTACTCTAATATTACCTTTTTTTTCCATTACCAATTACCCAAATAGCTTAGTCTCAACATGATCTTAGAGTTGTCTCAAAGTTTCCATGGGATTCACTCCGAGACTGTTCATTTATCTTCAATTCAACCGAGTTTGTTCACAAGTTGACAAAATATCCAACTCGGGTATCGATCCAGTATCGGCCATAGCCGAGGCGGATACGACTATCTCGAGTTGTACCGGTCTCGACCGAGATTTTGAACCCTGATGTACACAGGTGGTATACAAAAGGTTTCAAAAATAAAGATAAAAAACAACTAAATAAAATAGTCCACAAGAGAACCATGCATTGAATCTTCCTTTGCCTTTTCTTCATCGGCTTGGTTTTCCATCATAGAAGAAGGTTTTTCACTAAGTTTGGATTCTGGAAACACCCACTTTAACCCAAAAATTGATAAAAATAAGATTCCACAACTTTTTTTTGGTCATATTACAATGAATTAAAATGTGATTTGTTGTTTCTTTACTATCTTTATAGAGGCTATGTCTGTTTTCCATCATCCACCCTCTTCTCATGAGGATATATATGGTTAAGATTCTCCTCCCAAACTACTTCCCAAGGGGAAAAAATGGGACTTCCAAATTTCTTTAGTCAGGAACATCTTTTTACTTCTACTCCCACCACATAAAGAACTATAGTTGGACTTAACACAAAAGTATGATAGGACTTATCATAGAAGGAAATGGAAAATACATAGGAAATAGAGGTTTTGTGTTATAGGATAAGACTTTTTACATAAGATATAACATAAATCAATATTGGGAGTATATAATAATGAACTACAAGCATAGTTATTAACTTGCAAAACATATTGTTTGTGCCTAATTGTTGTATTCTTCTGTATCATTTCTCATTATGTGTTGTAATTGGTTTATTAAGAAATAGATGGCAAAATTGCATACATATATGAAACACATGGATATTGAATAAGAAAAAACCATCGTATGAGTACAACCTGTATCAATACACCTATATACCAAAAGTTTTTTTATTTTTTTATTTTTTATCTTTATCGATAATGGAGATAGATCAAGAAACACCAAAGAAGGTGTAACCTATATACACATGAAGTATATTCTAATTGCGCCTAGTTTGACTATACAAGGAGTGATAAGAAAAAGAAAATGGTAAATCTCCTTATCCACATGTGCTACCTAAGCTGATGATCGAAAAAATATGGTGTCACATTTTTTTTTCTTGATTGTAATTTTAATTGCTCACCGTTTGTGATCAATAATCATTCACATGCATTGTTGCATTTTCCTTTTTTTTTTGGCCTTTTGCTAGCAAGAGTTGTGACACTCAACTTTTACCAAAAGGATTAATTAAATATTGGGTACATTGAGGGTTTAAATTTTGAATTTAGGATCTAAAAGGAATTGAAAGGAATACACAAAGAATGAAGGGTTTGTGTTATGGAACCTTTTGCATAGGTCTTATTGAAAAACCCAATCCTTGGAGTATATCAGAAGGACCTAAAAGCTAGTTGTTGAGTAAATGTCTTGAGTATCGTTTTCCTATTTTTTTGTGTTGGGTAACCTATTGTGTCATTGTTGTAATCTTCATTTTATTTTATTTTTATTTTTTATTTTTGTTTTTTGTGTGTTTTTTTGTATATTGGAAATAAAGTAAAAAATATGCGCACACACATGTATATTGCAAAAAAGGGTTAGAATATGATATTGAATATCATTCATTGATATACTTGAATTCAAATGAAGAGGCCTGAGTTGATGTGAGACTTGCTTCATTTCTATGTTTATTTTTAGGCCTACTATACTGACGTTTTTAAACCCGTTTCCATGTATACCCTAGGGTTAGGCCTACATGGTGAGGTCCCTAGATGAGCTTTAGGAGAGGTTATACTTATATAGGTTTTTTTGTTCCTTTTATATAGTCCTTGTAAAACGGAGGTTTGTTTGGGTCTTTTGAACATGTTTGTATATCATAGGGAGGCATCCTTCTCATGTTTTTATTCACTTTAATTAATACATCTTTTTTTTTATATACAAAAAAAAAAAAGAACTTGAATACAAAAAAGTTCCAGCGCCTATGTTAACAAAATACTATATCAATATATATGTAAAAACATAGCATGTAAAAATATATCTACATATCTGGATTCTGTGACGTATACGTTTGAGTGCAATGTGTCTTTGGATATTTGTGGGATGTGTGTACTATGTACATAAAGTAAGCAAGAGTCTTTGTTTTATGTCCAGCATCTTCAGGTTCTGTATCCAAAAATCATCTTCATCATGTCCTGGAATCTCATCATTCAACTTGTATCCATGTGTCCATGGATACACGTGGACTGTGGACAATGTACACCAATTAAGCAGAAGTCTTTGTTTTACACTCATCATCTTCAAGTTCTATGCCCAAATCATTCTCATTGTCTCCTGGAATCTCGTCTTTGCCACTTGTTTTCAGAAGTGTAGAGAGGCAATAAAGAAAAACTACCTTTGATAGCTTCTTTTCCTGTAAAGAAACGTTAAAGCAAAACAGACTCAAGTTTGGAGGTTTTGTAGAAAGAGAAGTTTTAAATTTTGGACCTCTGTAGACTGAGAAGTTTGGAATCTTGTGAAAGTTGGAATATGGCCCTGAGACCCAATCTCAATTCCCCTTTTTACTTGAAAGAAAAATAAAAAGATTTAGGAATAAGAGAGTTTAGTCTTATTGTTTGTGCTGGCGACCCAACTCTATCATGTAATACATCAAAAATATTGTGCAATACATAGTGTATAACAATAATCATATGTTTTAACAACCCTGAGGAGTAGCTCAGTTGGTTCGGCCTTGGGTTTGCTCCCTAATGGTCACCAGTTCGAGTCCCCTCAGGGCTACTGGAGGTTTACCCGGTCGTTAACTTTAGGGCCCCGTGGAATTAGTCGAGGTGCGCGTAAGCTGGCCTGGACATCCACGGTTATCAAAAAATAAAAAATAAAAAAATAATCATATGTTTTAACAACCACACAAGTGGGAGGAAAATTCAACATTTTCTTTTCTTTGTTGAAGCATCAGCTATCAGATGTGTTTATGTATCCTTGAAACCTGAATTTCTAGATTGGAAGTAGATACGACTCAGTGCTATGCAATAATTGCAAAAATTGACTTGAGATAATTCAAGTAAGCCCAACAAAGCCTTAATCCAAATTACTTTGCACTGGCTACATGAATCCTTTTTTTACATTTTATGTTGCATGGTTATTTTTAAATGAGCCAGACTACCTTCTTGTCAGGTTCTAACTTAGGATATTGCAAAATCCGAGTGGAAGCTCTTTTGATATGCTCTCATCAGTAATCAAGTCCTATTATAATGAAAGAATGCAATATATGACTTTGTAGCTACGCATCATAAATTAGTTAATGACCGGGTAGATTCCTGGAGTACTTTGTACATTCACTATCACTGTGTATAAGTTTTTATTGCGAACTTGCAATTAAGAGATAACCTTTCTAGTTCTTATTACTCCTTATCTTGTTCTGGCCTTTTCTCTTTTCTTTTTTATTTTTTAATTTTTTATAATGCCATAACTAATTTTGGTTATAAGACTTGTACTTAGCACATTCACACTTCAGTTTGTGGCATAGCACTAGTAGAAGTGATCATATCATGGAAACAGATTTAAGATTTGCTAGATGGAACAAAATGTGCCTTTCTTGCATGATAAGAAAATTTTCTAGTGGTGTTTACCTCCTGTTTTCCGTTTTTAAAATAAAAATAATATGGACTTTCATACAGATGGTAGAGACTTAGCTTAAAGAGATAATGATCTCTAAAAACTGTTTAAAAAAATGAAAGTATTAAAAATTTTACTACATCAAATTTAAAATTTTGATAGAAAATTTTTAGAATATAATATTAGTCCCTACCTTTTGTCTTAGAGTTACTATATTTTATATGGAGTTGTTATTGTTTTTTGTTTTAAAAACAAACAAAAAGCAGGAAATATATTCAAATTATGACAAATATTAATGTTTGCACAGGATGCAAGTATTGTATTAAATTTGTAGAATGGGATGATCCGGAATCTTTCTTGAGCAGGTCCCCCCAATCCACATATATGGAAGGAGAAGGCTCTTTATTGTTTTCAACTACATAAACTTTGCTGACTTGAACCTGTAGTTTATTACTTTTTCATCCTTTTTTTTTTATATATAAACTTATAAAAATCAGTATAAATATGATTTGGTGAACTGAGCTGCCTATATATAATGGGACTTCCCAAGATATTGATGGTAGATTGACTATTCTATGTCCTTCCATAACATAAGATAATGTCAATAACAATTTGTTTGGATTTTACTTGTTTTCTCAGCAGTTGAAGATTGGACAAGGCATTATAACATCCGAACCTTGCTGAAGTTGCCATGGATAAAGGGCCCCCCTTCTATCAATTCAAACAGAGATTACCTGTTGTTTTTTCTGAGAGTTACAGATTTTATGGAATGTAATTGGCATGGAGGCTTTGTATGATTAGCTTGATTTTCTACTTTGATTGGAAATCGGTAAACCTATGTTCTTTTGGCTTGATTACTTAATATTCTCATGTCTTCAATTTTGACACGTATAACCCTAGACTGTGTGGAGAAGCTGTGACATTCTTCGAGGAAAAAACCATGTACATTCTTTCAAGCTTTCAAATTAATTCAAACTAATTACAATATTACTTTCCGGCTTCATCCAGCATATGCTCTCTTGCCTCCCACAAACCAATGACCTTTGTATGAAGATGCCATGAACATTTTTTGTAATTATTTCTTTTACCCTGGCAACCTACTTCCAGTTTTTTCTACTTCTCCATATATCAGTAGGGAAGCTGTTTAAGTTTCGGCCCTGGCAGAAGTTAAGTTGACATTGGATTCCATGGTCTTTCAGGTAGAAGATTAGTCTTTTAGGTTATGACTTGAAATGCAGCAACAAGATTAGTCTTCTACTTTACAGCAAAGCCAGTGCAGAGTGTTGTAGATTGGCCAAATATGATTTTGTCAAAATAAGACCTAGATGGTTCATGTTTTATCTTTAGTCAAGTGTAAGCAGGTTTGAATTTGTCTAACATTAAAATAATTATTCAAACAAAATATCTGAATAACTCCTAGCTCTTATTTGAGTGAAGAAACCAACCCCATCTCCAATGTGAGAACATGCTTTTATTCAAGTTCTTGTTCTATTTTTTTATAGGTGAAATGGAATTACAGCAGAGATTCTCATAAGCAATAGCCAATAACTAAACGTTTCTTCTTATCTTTTCTAAAGGATAAAGCAAAGCATTTGTGCTAGTCCCCGACCTACCTTCGCCCTGGATAAAGGAACTTTCTGATGGCTTACGCAATAAAAAATCTCCCCTCTCCTGAAACCATAGGAGGATTATTTTCAGTATATGAGCATCCTTTCTTTGTCAGAAGACGCTGAAATCTGGAGGTTTACATGCATAGTAGAAGACAGCATTCATGACTGTGTCCAAAACAAGCACCAAAGAATACATGGAAACCAACAGGGGGCCTTCCCACAAACTCATCCCTGTACACATCCTAAATTCAAACAAGCATTCTACAAGTCTAAATCCCACATTACTCAACAAAGCCATGACTAGGGCTGTATGTCGCCTGCCTTCCATGAGTCTCTTAGCCTTTACTATAGAATCAAACCCGTAACACTCACTCTCCACTACTGATACAACCCTTGCCAAGTTCCCCACAATCATAACATGGGCAAATACAACACAAAAGGGTATCCCTGCAAACCCCAGGACACTAAAAAATCCTAATACCCTCGAACATACCCCAAATGCAAACAAAATCTTTGGCACTGTTGCCAAACTAGCCACCAAAGCTCCAAAAAGGCCAAGTACAATAAGAAACTCCCAGAAACTTGTGTGGAGAAGCTTGACCCAAACCAATCCACTTCTCATAAGTAGCCTTCTTCTGTCTAGGTTGATTCCATGGTAACCATCTGAAACTGCCTGAACAGTAGCAGCTCTTCCAAGGAGAGAGAAAGTGATAATTGAAGGGAAGCAAATGATGATGTGAACAAGGGTTTTGGGTAGAAGTTTGGGCAGGGGAAGAACTCCATGCTGCCCAAGTGAATGGTCTATGGCTTTAAGTGCTGAGATTGGTATTTGTGGAAACTGGTGAATGAGGAAGTGAGACATGAAGAGGGAGATTGGTAATGGTGAGAATAGGAAGATGGAGATGGAATGGAAATGGGTTGGGTGGAGAAATATAATTCTGATTGCTTCTCTGAAAATCTGGGCTGTGTTCATCAGGTGGATTGATTCAAGGACTTGGGTCGTTCTTCTTGACATTGTGGGCAGAAGAGAAAGAAGTATGGAGGCAGAGTGACTGTGAGGTTCTTAGGAGAATTGAAAAGCTTCATTTTTAAGATTAACTATTGATTCGGTTGCTTGCATGTTAATACTTCATGATTGAAGAGGTTTATTTTAGGGATTGGTATACAATAGAAATAAGGTCCGTGAAAATGGGTTTTGGGCTATTTGGCTTATTGTTTTAACCCCACCAATCATTAGAGGACAGACAATTTTGCAGTATGATATTCCTTAAACAGGCCTAATGTGGATAGCTGCTAGGTTATCAAATTAGATTGTTTTGCTTGCAATTATCTTTGCTCATGTTAATTGTTAGCTTGTGTAACTTATAGAACTCTGATTACTTAAAATCAGTCGTCCATGTCATTTAAAACCTGTCAGTTTATGATCTGTAGTGTTGATGATCCATATGGTGTTAGGGCTCAAAAGGCTCTACCGTTAGCCGTATATTCTTTTTCTGTTTTGACAAAAAGCTAGGATTAGGAAAAATGATTATGGGGTTGGAGGATTTAAGGGTGGTTAAGGTGGAAGCAAAGGTTTCATGATTTCCTTGAATGAGAAATCATGATTCTGCCTTCTCTAGTGATCTACTAGTGGAGGGATTATAAGTGTGGATGCAATTATGAGAAAGAGATTACTTATTTGCATACAGAAAAGGGTGAAAGTAAATGTCCAGGTCTAGCCATGTTAACACTGATCTGCGCATGAATGACCAAAAGGAAAAAGTCATCTCCTATGAGCAACTGCAGTAATAAACAAATACTCTTTTGTGCTTTCACATGATTAGCAAATGTGCATGTGACGGACCTGTTCCCTTCCATATAGATATTATTTACTTTGGGCTTTTAAAATAGACAATATCCCTATAATTGGGAGTAAGTTGTTACAAATCATATTAAGAGTCGATTTGCAAGGGGTGTCCATTTGTTTGGCTCCCCAATTCTATGGGACGTAACAAAGACATCGTATCTGCATGAGGGGAGTGATTGTATAAGCTCCTCTTACCCATGTAAATGTGTTTTAAAGTCATGAAAACTCAATAGACTCAAAATTGATAACATGTACATGATTGGGAGTAGGTTATTACAGTACACAACCTACATTTTTCACTAAACCAATGTTCTTTCAACACAAATCTCTACTTCCACCAAATAAAATCCCAATAATTCAGGTCCATAAAATATGTGTGGATCCAATTTTGTGCCAGGGAATGGTATGCTGGAACAAAAATGATGTCATTTAATTGTTTGTAATGGTTTATGGGTATCTTAGTTGTCACAAGAAAGACAATCTAAAATGATTGCTTTGTCCCAGACAACCAACATGGTAGCAACTGGCAACATGGGTTCATAATTTTGTGAGAAGCATTCCTACCCATGAAAAATTCTTTTGGAAAATCAGGATTTTGTGGATGTATCTTAAAGAGAATACTTTAATTATGCTCCATTTGATCTGAAACTTCCTTTAGGAATACTTCAACAGAGAAAAACAAGACTTCAAATTTCTTTTTCTTTATTCCTCTTCTCTATGATTTCTTAGTAGTAAGAGAGAACCTTAATCGAAGTTCAGGTACTAATGGACATGGTCTACAATAGAGAAAACACTTGGAAAAAGGATCCATGCTCTTTAGTTGTCTGTACTTTTATGCAATGATACCTACTTTTTGTAAAAAATTGGATGGTGATTTGAGTTTTCCTAGCCATGTGAATGAATAGAGATCGTCTCAAAGCTTAATATATTGCTTTTCTTAGATTTGTTTGACTAATCCTCTAGTGACATGTTTTAATCTTATTCACGTGCAAATCCATATTACTTTCAGTAATAAAAAGATCATGCCCTCTAAAAGCAATTAGTTCTTCCACATAAATTTCATCAGCCCAATTTGACCCCATTACACTTCAAGGAAAACAAGAGAGAAATGAATATCTATGTTTCCATTATGCTGATCACTAATCATAATCCAGGCATATTTCTAACAAGTCTGTTTAAAGCGATGAGATGGCACATGGAATGGAAGACATTAGCAAATTTCAGAAATGATCATTTCTAGTGCAAACCAGTAGGCATGAAGTCATAATTCTGTTTCATTACACACATCCTTGAAAGTTGAAAGCCTACTCTTCTGGAATACATGAATCTCAGTTGGTGGTGGAATGTGAATGATTGATTGCAGACTCTTTCTGCAGACAGATACACAAATTCAAGTTCCAACCTATGAAATGATATTAAACCTAACAATGAGATTTCTTATCTTGGAGGAAACACATCAGAATCTCTGTAATGAAAATGCCCTCATGGAACAAGAACATGGTCCTATTAATAGATGCAACCTCAGGGCTAATGGATGGATTTCTTCTAGGAAAAAGTATACAGACAGAAAAAGGAAAGGGAAAATGACTTAATCTGTTGGGATTACTATTCTTAAAACTAACAAAACTACCCTTTCATCCAATTTCCTCTACAGGTCTTCATCGGGGAATAGCTCGTCTTTGAGTGAAGGGGCTATCCACTGTATCTGAATGTAGGTAATCTCCCATAAATCTTCACCTTCCTTCTGGACCAAAATCTGCTTTTCTTTCATAATTGTGATCATCTTTCTCAACAAATCTGGGATTAGTTCTTGCAATGTGGTTTCACCATATCCTCCCAAATCAGCTTTCATGCAAGTATCCATTCTTCTCAACACTCCTAACCAGAATGTCCTGAAACCTGAATTTTCCGTCAGTGGTTTCAAGAACTGCAGGAACACATCCGTCAAGAGCTCCATTGCAATCTTTAAAGTCCCCTCCATACTTCTCACCTCCCTCTCCAAGTTGTCCCTTCTTGAGTATTCCACCATCTTTTCATGTAGATCATCAACCATTGCAAAAATCACAAGGTTAAAACAGTTGATACAGCTCACTGACGTGAAATCTAGTTCATCAGCTAGTGTGAAGCTTCTCTGAAGAGCTACTATGGCATGGTTTCTTATCTCTTCCCGCCGAGCTAAGCTTGTCCTCCTTAGTGCCTCACCTAGCTTGATAAACAAGTTCATGGAAAAGTTAGAAGGGTTGAACTTTGAATTATCCTCAAATGAGGAGCTACTTGTGCTGCTTGCTATGCTAAGATTATTCCCAGGATCTGAGTAGCCGTTTTTGGACCACTGGATCAACAAATTCACAGAATCTGCCAGTAGGTCCAATAACTTCAAGTTCTTCTCCAATGGACTGTTCTTGAGTGCAATAAAACCAAATGCACAATCAATACAGAAGGGATAATTTGACCTTGAAACATGGAACCCGTCCGACATCAACATGATCAGGGTCTCAACTGCCTGATCATAGGTTTCAGGGTGCCTGCCAGTGATTGATAACAACTGGAGAACTGACTTCCATCCAAGTTGGCTCTGCAAATTTGCAGGGTACTCAATGAGAATCTTGCTTACTGATTGTGTGATGTACTCACAGCAGGTATCAAGAATTTCTTTATCAAGCTTCCACATCAAATTTATGGACTTGAATATGAGTTCCTCCAAGAGTTTATCGGATTGGTAGGAAGAAAGGACTTTTAGACAGATCTTGAAAAGACCTAGCATGGCCTTCTCCACAAATGGGACAGGAGAGAATAGCGGAAACTGGGCAACTGCAAGAAGATAATCATGGAAATACGGCCAAAATGTTGAGAATCTGTGAACATTGGCCAAAGCAATGGAGATGAGCAAATCCCAACAGAATCCAACAGTCTCTTCTTCTTCAATTGGGGTGCTAAACTTTTGGCCCTTCCCTGCAGCTGCAAATATAAGAGAACGCCCAAGATTTGGCAATGCATCATCAGGTAACTTTGAACTATTGCTGAAGATGTTTCCAATCCGGCATTGTTGGATAATTTTTAGATTCCGTTCAAATTCACTTCCGCCAAGTGTTAAAGAGTCATCTGCAGTCTCCATTGATAGAAAGTGCGAAAACCGACTCATCATGCTAGAAGTCTGGCAGTTGCTGTCAAATGAAGATTCATAAGAAGGAAAAATCACACCTGAGTCGGATCTTGTGTGCATTTGAAGGTCAGATGATGAGGTGGAAGCGATTTCGGGTTCCACGACAGATTGGGGAAGTAATTTAAGCCTTCTGAGCTTCAACAAGCAGTCTACAATGTTCCTCCAACCCCCTTTGATTGAGTGCCCAAAATTATTAGCAATGGTGAAAACCGCAAGAGTTGCCATTCTTGCCTTCAAATCATTGCTAAAGGCATACAAGGTTTCTTCTGCAGAGGCATAGGGATTCAACAGTGTAGTGAACTTGCAGAATGAGGCAAGGAGCTCATCAAGAGTGTCTTGTAATCCATACTGGGCAATCCTAGCCACTGAGATCAATCCTTGCATGCATTCATTTATGATTTCATCTTCGTCAGAGTGCTCAAAGATTGCAGAGAGAGCTGCAACTGTAGGACCGGCAATGGCAGCAAACATATCTCTCCCTAGCCGATGATCAAAATCACATTTTATGAAAGGCTCGCTGTTTCTGGATCGGTTTATCAGCTCAATCCATCTGCTTGGATTCATTTCCACCGGTTGTCCAGACTGACCAAAAAGTGAGATTGCTTTGTTTGAAATGGATTGGAAAAGCTCAGAAAGGTACTCTCTAGGAAGATCCTTCCCTCCATTGATTGCTCTGTTGTTCTTGATAAACTCTTCTTCTGTCATTTTTTTCTTAACTTGTGGATTGTGCTGATCAGTGTTGAGCATAATGAGGGAATAGCAAAGAATGAAAACTGCATCCTTACTTACAAAAATTTCTGAGGATTGTTGATCATAGAATCTCTCTGAGAATGCCTCAAGGATCCTCTGAATCTTCTGGGACTCACCCGGCAATCGGAAAGTCTCTAGATAAGTTCGGAGAGCATTGTCCAGAATCATGCCAGAAAAGTTAAAAGTTTCTGTAAATTCTTTAAGAACTTGGAGGTTGAGCTCATCAGGACTGCCAAGATAATCTCCAATCATGCTCTTGTCCAATCCGGGAGTATAACGGAAGAAGTAAGCAAAGGGTTTGGGATCTGGAGGATCAGGAACCAAATGGGAAATTTTCAGGTAGTCCAATCCCTTCTTTTCATCTCGATTAAAATGGTCCCCAGCTATCTTTATTTTCCTTTTCTGCGCTTTCCTTAGCCTTGCATGGTCCGCCCAATCCTCCGAATCATTTGCCTTGAAATTCTCATCCCAGAAAGGCCTATACTCAGTAATCTCAACTGGGTATGGTCCAGATGAGCTTGAATCATGCTCCCCATCAACATGATCAGAAATATTGTGAATCATAATTACCAGACCTTCAAAGGCTTGGATCTGTAAAGTGGACAAAGGACTCCCTGTTGGAAATGCATGCTTGCACAGCAACCTCCCTATCTCTTCAAACACATCCCGGAAAATAATATGGCAGTCATAATTTGCATATGCTTCAAATATGAATGTTGGCTGCCTGCAAAAATTTATTACTGCTTCAAGCGCAACTTCTTTGAGTTGGAGTGAGCTGCTTGCTTGGACAGCCACTCTAAACGACACAAATGTGAAGAAAGCTTCAAGTTGAAGACGAATGAACCTGTGAAAACAAGGATGCATTTTGGTTACTTCACTGGTTTGAATTGAAATCAACAACATTGGGGTTGGGCTTCTTCAGATGGGTCAACTCTAACCTGCGAAGAAAGTTGTAAATATTTAATACAGTACTGCAAATCATGGACAGAACCAGTGGGCTAGAGCACATTCCGTAGTGGATTAAATGGTGAAATAGGTCATCTTCTATCATTCTCAAAAGCTTTGGCTGCTTCCCAATCTCATCCCCGCTTAATTGTATAGCAGAGTTGATCAACACCAGGGCAAAAAGCTGAACGTCTTCATCGGCAGTTTGAACTTGGGAACCGTCCATGTCCACAACTTCTACTACGTTCAGCAGGGAACACAAGAAGCTAAAGATATCAACAGCACTACGAACCCCATACCCGGATTCCATTTCATTGTTGATGTCACCGTCTTGGAAATCATTCAGTGACTTGTCTCTATCCTTGTTGATTTCGGGAAACCTGGAAAATATAGTCTGGATGAGCTCCTGCATTGTATGCCTAGCACCCCGCTGCAGCAAATCTCCTCTGATGGCTGACTGTTGAACCACCTGAAAGCATGTGTTAACAATGGTGCAGACAGCATGATCAGTGAGCAAAATGGAAGCTCGCTTTTTCATAATCTCTGTCAAAACATGCAGGATTTTCATCAAGATGGCGTCTTCGGAAATAGGATCAGTTCTCTCCAGGCGACAAGTTGTGATCCCAGTGACAATGGAATTGACGGCATCTCTAGCTCCTGGGGTCTTCTCGTCAAAGATCTCAAGCTTGAGGATCATGAATATGGCGGAGAGAGCAACCCCTGTTGCTGTAGCTGGGACATCATCGCTTTGTACCACGTCTAGGAAAGGCGCCAGGTAAATGGATGGATCAATGGTTCGCCATTCTTGCTGAGGATTGAAGATAAGGGCTCGCAGGGATTTCAAGGAATGCAGTAGAGAGGAATCGAAGTTGTCTTCTTGAGCGGCGAGGAACTGTGAATTGGTATCTGATGGACGCCTTATCACCGCTAGAACCGCCCCAACTTCTGTGTTGAGCATGCATGAGAGCCCCAGCTCCCTCCTTCTCAGTTCCCTCACATTCTTAGGCTTATTTTCCTCTTCTTCCTCTTCACCATTATCATCTCTTGTTTTCTCCATTGATTTCCCTTTCCAGGCTCACGGACAAAAAAACCCGTTTTTGAGATATACATAAAACGGTTAGGAATGTTGGGGTTGAGGCGAAGGGGAGTCATTTCAGAAATACAGGAGGGCATTTTTGTAATGATAACGTTTTGCTTGAGACTCAGACCCCCACCCCAAAGAAGTGGGAGTGAAATCGATGGCCGGATTGTTTGCTAAACAAGGGGCTAATTTATTTTATTTTATTTTTACAACTATTGCTTAATTTGTACGGTTAAGGTTGAATTCTTGAAATTTTCTACCCTTAATCACTGCTGATTTTGTTCTGTTCTGTTAGGCAAAGTGCTCAGAGTGGGAAAAGGTTGGGCCTCTATATTTGTTCAAGTTGGGTTTGGACACCACAAAAATCCAGAAAGTGGGCCTTGACGTTTCGAATTTTAAGCCACGGGTCATCAAGCTATGGTGGGCCCACCACAAAAATGGTCGACACTGGCCAGACAAATCATTACTACCGTAGATTTTATTTGGTAACAAACTCGGGGAAGGAAAGGCCCATCCTGTGTAGCTCAAAATGTAAATGCGTCTCGAACAATTGGAAGTGCAACTCGAAAGAGTTCGAACGTGGAAGAAAAAACGCTGTGTTCTAAGTTTAAGAATCAGTAGTTCTAATTCACCTATTTCTTTCACAGCCTCTCGTCAATGTCCGGAAACCCGAAATGAAAGAAAGCTCTTAGGCTATTAGCATCAGGAAACAATTTACAGTGCAGTTCTTTTCCCCAATTTACAACCAAATATCTAAATTATGCACGTACAAAGTCATGGATCTGAACTGCCAAATCATTTCAAAATTGACTGCTTCAGGATTTCTAAGGTGCAATCTGTGAATTTAGTGCCTTTCTTGAGTTAGTGGATTGGCATGAGCTCTTCATCTCATGCCACAGGCAAAACAATGTATCCCAGGCATCATCATCAAAATTATGTTCTCCAAGCCTTGAAACGGTCAATAGGGCCTTCAGCCACTCTTCATGGAGAGTTGAGAACTCTGATCTCTGTTCACTTGTCCTGAAACTTTCTCCGATCGACTGTTTCATCATTCGTCCAGCTGTTGAAGCTGCTTCAACCACCTCTTTTGGGACCCCAGCCATGAGTGCCACTTGTAATCCATAACTCTCTGGGCATGCTCCGGATGTAAGCTGGTAAAGAAAAACTAACTCCTGTTCACCTCCAGAAGACTTTTCACCCTTCAGGTTGAAAGTGCAAGCCATGTGTTGTAGTGTGACATGAGGATGAGAAGCAAATTCCTTTGTCAGTGGGTGGTAGTGTGTAGCAAATAGCAACCGGCAGTTGACCTTTTCAACAAGATGGCGGAATACCTATACAAAATTTTAGTATGTTTTATTAAAATGGGCAATGTACACATCCAAACTGCAAAGAAAATAGAAATGTATGTGTAAACTTGCACACTTTTAGAAGAGGTGAGGTGAATATTTGACATAATTTTTTTTTTTGCTTAAAAGTAAGAAGTTTATTGTAGTCTGGAAAAGTAAAAACAAGAGTATCAGCTAAGAAGGTAAATCAATTAATGGTTTGAAGAACTGTAATCTCACAGCATATGCAATGGCATATCCATCAAAGGTGCTTGTTCCTCGACCCAGTTCATCAAGCAGAACAAGAGAATCTTGAGTGGCATTTCGAAGAACTGATGCTGTTTCAGTGCACTCGATAAAGAAAGTACCTAAAAATAAATTGAGACTGTTTCAGCGTCTTTTTCAATTTCAGATGTCAAACGTACAAATGGACTGCTATAAGTATTGGATGAATTCTCCTACATGACATGCCTCAGAGAAAAGACAGATTTTGGATCACCAAAAGCAATTGTAACACTCAAATGAAATCCATAAACCATTAAGCTGTTAAGGAGAACTTACTCTCTCCAGTCATGATTCGATCAGTGGCACCAAGCCTTGTGAAGACAACATCCACAAGGGAGAGTATACACATCTTACAAGGCACATAAGAGCCCAGCTGCAAGTCATGGGGGAGTTAAAAATGAGGAAAAAGAAACTATTGAAGATCAGAATATCCCTATGCCCTGAAATTTATGAAAGACATTAAACTATCCATTATGATAATCTAAGTTCCAAACAACAAAACTAACCTGGGCCAGTATAACAGCAAGACAGGTGGCACGCAGAAGGGTTGATTTTCCACCCATATTTGGTCCAGTCAACAGCAAAGTGCGTGGATGATTGCCATCTGTATCCTCACCAAGGTGTATGTCATTTGGGACAGGCAGTCCTCCATTCTCCCCAATAGCAAATGGATGCCATAGACCTCTGATTTTAAGTAGAGGTCCTCTAGTCTCTCCAGACAAAGTTGCTGGTTCTGAATGAGGCAAAATAACAGGTCTAGACATAGCCCCACATGAAAAGTTTGCAATGACTGCAAAAGACCTTAGTACATCGATGTGGTTAATAGCATGAATGACTTGAAGCCACTGAGTAGTTTTCTCAATAAATAACTCAATCAGAATAGAGAGTATTTCGGCATCTGAATCTGTTACATCATGGTTCTGCAATAACATACCAGTGTTAGTTACTAGCACAAAATTATTTACAAAAGAATAGAAACATACATACAAACTCACGCAGAGCCCATAAACTGTGGAGTTGAGTTTTGGCTCACTTGGGTTCAAAGAGCTCATTAAAACGCAATTTTTTTAAAACAAATGGTTACTAAGAGAAGTACTGGATTTTGAGTACATGGCATTCAGATTCAAAACAACATGAATCAACCAACTGACCAAATTGGTCTTGATCTTTGAACACAAAAATTTATCTATTGTAGAAACAGGAGATTCAAAATTGGAACTTAGCAAATGTGAGCTAGACTAAAATCACTATAGATCACCAGATTTTACAGAAGTACCCATACAGGTCAGGCTGCACTGAGGTTCAGAATTTAATGTCAGGCTGAAATAAATGACCGAACTTGGCTCAGTTGACATTCATTCATAGCTCAGCCAGATATATATCAACCACATTGTTATCAGGCTGGCTTAAGCTCACTTTACAGCCCTAGTTGGGCCCCCCTTCTTTCCTCCTATCTCCCTTTTTAACATATTTCTATGGTTTTGGAAACTTGGAGTGGGAGAAATGAGTTAAAATACAAAATTAAGTCTAAGCTGATATTCATGATGGATAAATTTATGCATGCAAGTGATGGTTAAGCTCTATTAGACGTAGTAATGAACAGCATATTGAAACAAAGGCAGAGAACTCTTGAAAAGACCAAAGACCAGCATTGTTCAGAAAAAAAGCAAACCTCATAATTGGGGAAGTCACTATCTATTGCTGCTTCGAACTGAGTAAGGAGTTTATCAACCCCACTACTACCACTTAACATTGGAAGTTTTAAGACTTCTGATAATGATGGCATTATGTGCCCTTCCTTCTGTAGCTGCACTAGCAAGTCTATTGCAACGCGCAAACCTTTAACAAGCAACCCAAACACTTTTACCTGTGCCACAATAATAAGGAAAGTTATATATTTTGATTTAAAACAACAAAGTGATACAAAAAGGTTATTTTTTTGCGACTAAAAAATAGATACCATAATTATCTGATAATTAGCAATTTTAAGATTCATTCTGAAGTGTGTATATAGGCCATAGAGTTTTTAACACATATTTAAGCATATTGCTCTTTATAACAGGTACAAAAAGAAAACCCCAGCTCTGAAGGGGAAAATTAGTGTTCTTAACACCGCAGAGCAATGGCTAAGTGTGTTTAGACCAGTATAGGTGTTTTTCCAGCCAAATATAAGAGATAGGCAAGCCAAATGTTGGTCATTGAGTTTCTTATCCATGAGAAGTTTGTGTATGTAATGTGACGAACTTTTTTTGCTGCACTTGAACAACCCCCAACATACAAGATTTAGGTCTGAATTACATAGTTGCATGTAAAATCCCAAGTAACAATGCCAAAACACAGGCAGATGATTCTAACACTTGTGCTCCCTACAATTAAGATGATTCATGTAACTCATCAGAAAATGCAAAAACTAGACACTTTTTTCCATGGTGAATAGAGAATGCAAAAATGAGAAAGAAGGCCAGGTGCGGTAACAATATCTTAAAAGGAAGAAAAAGGATTAAAAGATGATATGTTTTTGCTAAACAATGCAATACAGAAGAAGTGCAAGGTACAAGGACTTCAGCTATTAGTGGAGAAGACATACCCGCTGTTTCAATAATTTTTTGCCAAAAAAAGGCAGCAATAGTAAAGCTGATGACTGAACACTAGCCTTGACCTGTCCAAGTAACCTTTCCAAGTCTGGAAGCTTGCGAAGACATTGAGCAATGAACGACATAGTTTCTGTATTGGTCATTAGATGCTCCACTACATTAAGCCTATTATTGATTCCCTGAACATCTTTCAGTGGATGACAGATCCAGTTCCGCAAAAGCCGCTTACCAGATGATGTTACACAGTTATCAAGATATTTGTATAGAGTACCTGAAACTCAAGTAAGACATAACATGTCAGCATTACAGAACTAAGCAGTACAGGATGGATAAAAGTGCCTAGGTATTTTCCGGGAAGCTAAATAGTGAACACTTGCCTGATGAGCCACCATCAGCATTATTACTGAAAATCTCAAGATTGACTAGTGTTTGTCCATCCATCCGGAGGCAACCGCTATAGACTTGGTATGGTAAAATATCTCCATTACGTAAAGTATCATCCAACTATTTAGAAACGTGAAAAAAGATGTTGACTATTATAAGTATCACATGCATACATGCTCCCAATAATGAAAAAAAATTAAAACAAAAATGGGCATAGAAACAAGCTTACCTTCAACCTGGACAAATGACCAAGAAGTCCACCAAGAGCGCATAAAGCAAGATCATGGTGCATGACACCATCAAGTGCATGATCCCATGAATTATCAGAGCCTTTAAAGTACCCCTTCAAATGAATCAGATTTCTTACTTTTGAAGCATCCACAAAATCAGTGCACAGCGGAAGAGGAGTCAACTTCAAAGCAGTGAAGCCTGCAATGTGAACAAAACTTAGGCACAATTCCTGCTTATGACAAATGGCTAAACAACATAAATTCCAAATAATGTCAAAATAGTGCTTCAATTGATGATACACTATGAACTAATAAACAGAAATGAGCATTTCAGATCAACTAACGAGGAGGATAACACAAATTGATGCATGGATTGTACAAGTTCTTGATATCATGTTAATGGTACAGATGGCTAACAAGGAAAACAAGAGCAACATCAAGAAAGTGGCAGGCCTTCTACATATAAGAAACTCAAAACACCTATTTGAGCATGATCAAAAGAATGACTCATTCTCTAGTCAAAGAAGAGTATTTGATCACAAGTAATACAGAAAGCCTTCCCATAGAGAAAAACCAAAAGAACAAAAACAAACAAAATAAAACCAAAAAGTGCTAAACAACATTCAGGTGTTGTCTAAAATTTGAAAGATACATATGAGTAAATACAAGCAAACAAATACATTGATACATAAACCACGAAATCAAGATCCAGGGCTTGTGTTCCCATATTCCCATCACATTGTTTGTCACCAAGTTCTCTTACAGATAGAGTGCCCTGAATATGCCTTGATTTATCATCATAGGAAATCAGTGAAAACCAACAGAATACAAACCCTCCCCAACCCTTCAGCAAAGCCTAAAGGGGGTTATGTTTGGGTAGACTAAATGAGCAAGTACCAGTAATTGTTGAAAAGAAATGGTACAGAAAGCATAGTTGCACAGGTGCCTGGTTTCAAGCATGGACCTCCTTTAGAAAAAAGGGTTACCACATAAAAAAAAGATCGGTTTGGTACTTTTTACTCCAGCCACGGGCATCATAAATGTCTACTGAATTTCTGGCACACAACTAAAAGCAAGACAGTCTTTAAGAATTAAATTAACATACAAAATGACAGGACATGAAGAAATGACTTCCTGGACACTTGGCATGCTGAGGTTACATGGTCACAATGTTAAAAATAATAATAATAAATAAATAAATAAAACAACATTGAACTTAGAGCTCGTGCTTACATATAAAAGGCACACCTATGACACACCTAGGCATGGTGGCCCTCCTGTGACAAGTATACAACCAACAGGTTACCAGTTGGTATTTTACACTGATGACTTTGATTTTCTCCAGAATAGGATCAGGCAGGCTGAACTAAAGGGTGGCCAAGAGCATGGTTTAGACCATCCAGCCAGTTTTAATCAACCTTTCAGTCTGGATAATATGAAAATTATAGTGGATCTCATTATTCTACTTCAGCATAAATTCCTATCTTGTTAAAGTTCCTCAAAAAACAAGAGAGAAAAAAAACAAACAAACCAAGAAGGAGAAATAATCTAAAATCTTTATCATGATATTACCAAAGTTAATTACTCTAATAACTAGCAACAAAGATCAAATGAGAACCCAAAAGGAATATTTTCTTGACTATTATAAGTTTCTAGAAACTAGTTAGAAGCACTCTATAATATGTTCCTTAATTGGAAATAAAATTTTAGGTACAGGGAAACATTTCATGTATCTATGCAATGTTCCCCATCTCTAGAAAATGAGACATGCACTAAATAAAACCACAAAAAATAAATAAATAACAAAAAATTTTGGGTACTCTTTGAGGCCTCTATTGGTGCATCAAACATCCATTTTGATGACTCTTGAGCTCCTTAAGGTACTTATCAAGTTAAATCAGGTTTACCTACAGAATTTAGGGGGACATGCTCATATTCATATCAGCAGAATGAACAAATACCATACATCCATTCCCAGCCCATGGATACCTCCATGGTCAGCCTATACAATCATAAATACATAAAATGAACCATGTTCTGCAATGAAGCAGGCATTGATATCACTTAGAAAAGAAATACTTTCAAGGAATAAACTGAATTATATTCTCTTCCAAAATCATGACAAAGACATGCGTAACTTAAAGTAGGAGAAAAAAATTTGAATTAGATGAACAAAGAGTTTTTTCCTAGTCTTACTTCACTATGCATGTGACTTTTATTCATGGTAATCAGCTAGTTTTTTACTAGTTCTGAAGATGCAGAACATATTTTGTTTTCTACATCTAAAAGCACTGATGTTGTTGATAAATACAGGCACGTAGAACATGTTTCATTTTAGTCAATATGAATGAGGTTAATGCAATCCTCACCTGATAATGAATACTTCTTGAGTGCTTTCTGAGCTTCTTTGGACAGCTCTGCAATAATCAGCATATTTAGTTGCACGAAGCAAAAAGTCAGTATGCCTAAAAAAATAAAGATAAAAATAAAAATAAATATCTCACCTTGGTTTTCATATATGACTTCCTTAGGTGACACCTAAAATCATAACCAAATAAGAAAATAAGAATGTTTCTTATTCTGATAGGTAGAACATTAGGATAGAAGTTTAAATAGAAACAAGAGGTAGAAGAGCATACTTGCATCAACAAAGCCCCCAAAGCAGCACAAGAAGCATCGTCACTTATGGATCCAATCCAAAATTTTAAGGCCGCACAATCAACAAAAGCAAACCCATATATAACTGAACCATTCTCCAATATGTTGTTACCCTAAAAACCAAATCCGATGCAAACCATTGATAAGCGTTTGTCTAAAGAAAGCCTCATGGTGAAATCACGAGAAAAAAATAAAAAAGATAAAAAAAATAAAATTAAAAAATAATCAAATTGGACTGGTCAAGTTCAAAAAAATAAATTTATGATAGCAAGAAATTAATACACAGAAGATTTAGTAATGCTCGGAGCTAGGTAGATTGTATCCATGAAAAAGGAATGGAAGATACCATGATATTGCATCCAAAACATTAAATCATTTGAACCAGCCATTTTATGAAGGGAAGGAACACGGTCCCTATTCTCACATCCAAGGTCCTTTGGTCATCTGAGCATATCCAGTCTATGACATAAATAGACACAATTTATTGGATGATAATTGGGAGATTTGAGTCTGCTGGCATGGTTAGTTCTATAGGTTTATCCGATTTAATAATTGTTCAGCTGTTTTTTTATTTCATTTGGCAACAATTAGTGGACAAGGACACCAATACAACATATTGGCAGAAATATGGGGTGTTGGACACAACTCTCAAATTATAAGCATGAAAATAAGGCTACATAGATGTGTCATATATGCGCTTCATGGAATGTATATATTATTCCCGTGTTGGAGATTCCCTTCCCCTTTGAGCGTCCAATGCTTTTTGCTCCTGTTTAAATGCAGGTTTTTATGACAAGAGGCAGTTTTTGTGGTTCTAGTTTTTGGTGATTTTCTACCATCTTTTGTACATCTTTGAAGGATTACTTATCCTTCTTGTATATATCAATTGTTTGATGAATGAAAATGTTTGTTTCTGATAAAAAGAAAAATGGAATGTATATATTACTGCATTGAAGAACCATAAAGAGTGGGCCTCTAATAGCTCAAATCCAAAAAATTATTAACACACAACAGAATAAAGAAAATAAAAATTTGGGAAGAACCTCAGAACAAAAAGCACAAAATGAAATACACATGGTAGCATGCTTCAACACATTCCAGAAGCAAATAATGGCTGGTAAATTTGAATGCACCCAGAATGGTTTCAGACATGTGTATTGTGAAAATGCCCAGAAGACTTGTTACTGGAGGCAGTAAAAATGTCCTAAAAATTAAACAGGACAAGGTGCCCCTTGTATAGGATCAGTAATAAAGCAAATCCGAACATAATGCACTTACTCAAAACAAAACATTGCACAGTCAATATGAATTTACAACTCTGCAAAATTTTCCAATTCAATCTCCAGAAGGCTGAGGAAATCATGCAAACATGACCAAGCACAGGACCATCTAAGATTATAATTATTAATTTTGGGCTTAGCTTCAATGAGATTTGAAATGAAATCAATTCATATAAAATGGTAAAAGTTCATGAAGCTTGACTCATATCATAGTAGGTGAAGGTATCCATGATTTTAGTCATCAATTTTGAGTAAAACTTTGCTTACACAATTAAGTATTATTAATATGTTCCTGAGTGGAATTTTTAAATTTGAAAGATGAATATCTCCCCACACCCATATAAAACACACTGAGGGAGGAAAATGAAAAAGAAGGAAAATCAATGGATAATATATATGTAAGCAACAACCAAGGCCTAGATATTCAAAATAGCACATGACACTAAAACTGGAGAGCAACTAACAGAATTTAAAATTTCATGCACAATGCAAAAATAAAGATATGTATACAGGTAATCAATAAAAGCGCATACAAACCTCCTTTACAGAAAGAAGATGAACAGCATCAGGCCCAATGTTGCCATCGCATGCAGTTGATGGTGTGACTACATGAACTAGTTTTCTTTGAATTACCTGAAACCCAAAATTACTAATCACACACCGGACTTTGATAGCCATACAACCAATGCCATAGCATGTAGTTAAAAACATCTGGTTCTAGTAACAGAGGAAACATACACTTCAAATATGAGGCTAAAGGAACAAAGCAACTAGAAATAATTACAGACTTTACAGTCACTAAGGATAATAGTATATGCGGAAGAATTAGGGCTTGTTTAGCAACATCTTCAGAATCAATTCTCAAAAGACAATTTCTAGAATACTTCTTAAAAACCATTCTCAATTGTTTTCAGAGAAAATTTCATTTGGGAACTCAAATATGAAAAGTAGTCTTCTCATATTATTCTCTGTGGTACTGTGCACTCGTGCACAACGCAAAAGTTCCTCCATATTTTCAATTGTTTCCTAGAATACTCCATAAAAAAAAAAAAAAAACAAAACAAAAAACAAAAAAAAACCTGAAAGTACCCCAAAACAAATCCTCAAAAAACTGTTTTTGAGTGAAAAATTTGTCAAATATTTTTTTTAAGTTAGGAAACTATTTTCTATTCTTTACAATAGAAAACTATTTTCTATTCTTTGGAATAGAAAATTGTTTCCAAAAACAGTTTGCAAATAGGCCCTTAGTTTTTACATGCTGCTAAAGTTCCCACATTAGCTAGTTTAACATATTAAACAAGAATCGCCAGTTGAAAATTTATAGGTATTCAATGAGTCACTTTAGCTACTTAAACAAAGTTTATCCAAAACATACTGGTTATTACCAAGTGAAGGCTAGTTTGGTATTATGGGCCTTAAGAGGGAACCATTTACAGAACCATATCCCCAACTCCCACCACAAAGAAAGATAACAAAGACTTTCTCCTTTCTCTTTAATAGGTAAGAACCATTCTTAGTGGACTGTCCCTCTTGATTTCTCTATTTTTGCAGCTCCTGGTGTAAACCCAAGATGCCTATATTACATTAAGCAATATCATCACTGTTCTCATATGTAGGCAGCAGACAAGGTAAAGATATTCAATGGACTGACTGTAGTAGGTTATGTAGGGTCAAGGAAAGCAGAGTAGTAATGAAATAAACATGGTATTTTCAAAGATTTAACATTTTCAAAAATAAAATAATAATAATAATAACCATGTATATTTTTGGACCATTTTCAAATTTTAAAGTGTTTGTATTCTTAAAATGCAAGAAAAAAATGATAATTAAAACTATTTTCTAACAACTCAGTTCCAAGAATGTTTCCAAAAAACAGGTTTTACAATGCATTACCAAACATGTTTTCAATATTGTTTTCATTTTTCTCATTTTGAAAACAGAAAACAATTCTAATTGTTGCAACCAAACAGAAACTTTATTTTCCTCCACTTTCCTAGATTTTGCCCTTGCACAGGATCCATGGATTTCAGCTCATTACCAGAGTCAAGAAACTAGGAACTTGTTTTTGGCAACCACGGTTAAAGCAGCAGGGCAATGGCCTTAAGATAACTATTATGGGTCCAAATCACAAATGGGGTTAAGAACATGAAATATATTAATTCCTCTAATGGTGAGAGGAATAAAAAGTATCTTCAATTGTCAAACAGCCCTAGTGATAATAATTCTATCAACATCTAAAAGATTTTGGCTCTGTAGGCCACCTTTGGCAAACTTACTGAAGTTGAACCTCTGGCTTTTGCTTGTTCAGATGTCTCCAACTGCTCCATTCGTCCAACTTTATATCTTCAGGAAAAACAAAACAAAATAAAATAATGATAATAATAGGTAAATAAGAGGAGCAAGTGCTCAACCAAGTATCAGCTTAACCAGTGTGCATGAACTATATGGAGCCATATAAAAGAAGACCAAGTGCAAGCCATAAACAAGTTTAGGAATGCCCCTTTTACATTCTCTACTAGCTTGTAGTACAAAAAAGGAAGAGTTTAGTGTGTATAAAAGTTGTACCAATATTGAGAGATAAGCTTATAGTGAATATTTGCTAATGTGGGTACTTTTCCTTCTTACAAAAACTCTATTTTAAAATGAACTTTTGCAATATCGTTCCCTTACCCACGAGCAATCAACTTCTGCACAGCCTCATCAATCCCACTCTCAGAAATACCAACCTGATTAAATAGTGGGATGTCAAGAAATACAGATGACTTCCTTAAAGACATGGCAATAGCTTATAACAGGCTGAACAAAATGGAGAAAGAACAAACAACATAAAATTTGAAGCTACCTGTCGACATTTCCCCACACCACTAAATGTCATTTTCCAATCAAGCTCCTTATGGCCAATTTCAGCATCTAGTTCATAAAGCTCATAGAATTTTCCCTACATTGTATTAAAAATTGCGGAATTAAGCATGCATGAATTCAAAACAAATGAAGTCTAAACTAAAAGAAAAACTAAAATCAGTCACATGCAATTCCTACAATACAGGACTTCTGTATACAGATATTTTCTTAGTTATAAGAGGAATTTCCTAACAAAAAATAAAATAAACATAAGTTTGAAGCACAAGAGGCAACATTCTAAAGAGTTACTTTTTTCAAGATGCATTTTAAATGTTTCAATATCCAAACCAACCACTGTGGCCCTGTGGAAGGATGCACAATAAAAGCCCAATTCAGTGCAACTTTTTAGATGCCTAAAAGCTCTTTTAACTGTTAAAAGGGCTTCACAAGATGTTTGGTTACAACTAAAGCATTTTAAAGTATAAGAGATTTGACACTTTGAGACTTAGTATATCTTTTCAGTAAAGTTTAGTGGGATCTTTTACAAAGAACTTTCAGGAGGATATTCTAGAATTTAAATTTCTTTATATAATAAATAGAAAACCCATATTTACACTTTTTCTTTTTTTCCTTTTTAGGGTTGGGGGGCGCCACAAGGGTGGGTGGTCAAACCCTTACTAGAAGCTACAGCTATGATAAAAGAGCCCAAAGCCTTAACTTGTACACATGTTTTGCCATCCTAGATTATGAAATACAAAGTGAAAAAAAAAAAAAAAAAAAGGAAATGAACAGCAGAAATCAGAAATGTGGGAAGCTCCTACTGTGCTTTTCCGAAGGGCTAGGAGGCAGGCTTCACTTTGGGCTTGAATGTAGCCAGTAGGGAAGGAGAGGATGTGGACATTCCCACCTCTTTTTTCACTGATGACCCCCTTCTTTTTTGTAAGTCTTCTTCCGAGCAGTAAGTCTTTCAGTTCTTTGGTTTCAGGCTTCTTTAGGTTTGAAAGTTACTCTAAATAAGAGTGAATTAATTCCTATGAGAAGCATCCCTAAATAGAGGAGTTAGAATCTTTTATGGATTGTGGAGAGAAGAAACATTCTGCCACTTACTAAGGCCTGCCCTTGAGAGCTTCATTTGAATCTTCAGAAGCTTGACACATGATGGAGGAGAGGTTCAATGAGAGGTTGACTCACTGGAAACAACAATACCTTTCAAAGAGCAGGAGGCTCACTCTCCTAAAATGTGTTCTTTCAATTTTGCCCATTTAATTCATATATTTGTTACTTTGACTTCTTGCAGCAGGACAGAGCTCTTGAGGAGAACTTGCACCTTGTGAAGTGGTCATCCATTTGTATGGATTAAAAAAAAAAGGATGGTCTTAAGAGATAGGTCTAGAGAGGGAGCCTTTTTAGAGATGGGTTATTGTGGGAAATTTTATGAAAGAGTCATGAAGGTGGTGTTCCCATGCAGAGACCGAAGAGTTGGTTTTATGTAGGCAATGGAGAAGAGTCAAGTTTACGAAAAATGCTTGGCATGAAGATTCGCCATTGAAAAAATTTCCCCATCTTGTCTCTTTTGCAACTGTAAGCAGGTAGGGATGGCTGATGTTCAGGAGGAAATGCGTGGGCAGGTGCTTTGGACCCTCATTTCATAAGACAATTCCAAGATTGGGAATTGGATGGTGTTCAAAGTTTGTTGAGGCATGTTCAAGAGTTAGGGAGGCACAATGGGTGTGAGGCTGAATGGCACCAAGAGGCAAATAAGAGTGGGATTTGAAGTTGGATGGAAGTGTGACTTTCCTCTCAAAAGAAGCATGCAACTCTTGGCTCCATTGAAGGTGGGCTTCTTTGTGTGAGAGGTTGCTTGGAGAAGAATCTTAACCTTGGATCAGCTCAAAAGAAGAGGATGGTTTTTGGTAAATTATTGTTGCATTAGTAAGAGGGCAAAAGATTCAGCTAATGACCTGCTCATCCATTGTCGGAAAGTAAAGGGTCATGGCATCTTTTGTTCTCTTTATTCAGCATCTATTAGGTACTCCCTTCTTTGGTGAAAGAGTTGCTAATGGGTTAGCATGGGGCTTTTGCGAGAAGAGGCACAGGAAAGCATGGAGGATGGCTCAATTGCACTTGTTTTGAACAATTTGGAAAGAATGCAATTGAAGATCTTTTTGAAATGCAACACTCAAATCAATCCCTAAAAGATCCCTTAAGTGTACCCTCTTCCATTGATCTCGTCAGCCACTACAATTTGGTTCCTCATCAAATGCTTGGGCTCTACATGGTGGAAGAGTGTTTGTGGCTGCTGGTTTTGTTTCTTTCTCACCTTTAGCACCTTCTGTACACTACCCATGTATCAAAAAAATAAAAAACAGACATATATATAACAAGAACATGCCTATATCCCAAAGTTCATGTAATACATGATAACTAGTATGGATGAGAAAGAACAAAAGGCACTACAGTTTTTTTTTCTTTTTTTTTTTTTTAAAAAAAAATTTATGGGTAACAAAAGGCATTACAATTATGAAACTTTGACTATCAAATTTGTCATTTGACACAAATAATGATTTAAATTAATTTTATACCCAAAAAGGGCAATCTATTTAATATGCCTACATTTCAAGGGTTACATAATATAAAATAACTCAAATGATAAAGAAAAGAGCTTGAAGCATTACCATTACAAGCGTGTACTTTATTTTAAATTTCTTAAACTATAAGTTGGAGGCAGGATGAACCGTAATCACATTGTCTCATTTAATTTCTAGTTAGATTTTGTCTTGTTTACACTAGTGAAGGAAAATATAGCTAATAATTTACTTACAATGGTATGCAATGCTGTGCAATACAGACATCCTTAAGTATATAGACATACAATCAGACTCCAATACTTTTAAGAATTATTGAGAACATCATTAATTCATATAGAATCCACTTATCAATAAGTCAATAGCATGTAGATGGCATTTAGTGGTTTATTTCCCACATCATGGTGGATTGTTATGTAGGAATCCTGTCTTCCAAGTGCTTTCAATTATCTTCTTAGCCGCCTGCCTCTACTAACTCCTTGTTTATTATAATCTTAAACTAAAGCATAACAAAATCTAAAAACATTGTCTACGTCTGAAGGGAATTACTTCAGTTGTCTATTATAATATTATGTACTCACATTTCAATTGAAGAAGATAGTACCTGACTGCATAAACAATAAAGGCTTTTGACTTTACTCAGATGCTCATATATGCAATAGATCATCATATATATTATCAATACAATTGACTGCTGATCTAAAGTTTTTTCCTTACTGCTGGATTACAGAAGTAACAAAAGTTCAATCAGTATATACATGAAACATGAAAGCACTTATTATGAACTTTCAGATAGTGACAAAGCACAATAGTGAAAGCCCAAATCTCAGTTGAATAAAACAGAAAGCATAGACATACCAATTGATGTTTGATGCACCCTAATAAAAAACAGAATGCATCTTTTAACTAACCACTTTGAAGAAGAGAACAACATCCATATATTGGCATTTGATACTCCAATATTGTTTCTGACTTGCTGACATTTTCTGCAAAGCATCAGGCGGTATATAAAGTGTCCTTTTATCATAAAGAGCATCACCAGGCCTCCTCCTATTAGCATCCCTTTTTCGGGAAGGATCAAGCCATTCAAACTTGCTAGTTGTATCAGATACTTCCCCATAGTTTTTGTTTCCAGTTGTTGAATTCTGAAGAAGCTTCAGTCTTTTGCTAGAATCCAGCAAGGAACACTCATTCTTATTCTCAAAGTTATCTTCTTGAATTCGTTTCAAACGGGGGACAAAAGGTCGCATACCAGGTGTCTCAGGCCCAATGATATCATCATCACCACTTTCACTATGAAGTGAACACACTTGATTAACTTGCTTGGTAGAATTAAAACCACTTTCCTTTGCATCACTGTGAAACACATTTCCTTCTTTAGGGAGCACTTCACAGTCACTGTTAACAGATGTCGAGCAAGTATTAGAGGATCCACTGTGCATTTCTTTCCTACAAGTGTGTGCACCAATTGATACAAGACTCTACGCATTGAAGTGTGAGAGTAATATAACATAAATGTAATGGGTAAATTTCACTCACCTGCCCTAAGGTTTGAGCTAAATACACTTGGGCACCATGAGTTTGAAATTTCATCAAAGGGGAGGTATTTCTTGAAATTTCAAACTAATGATGGTTAAGTATATTTAGCCCAAGCCTCTGAGGAGGTGAATGAAATTAACCCTAAATGTAACATCGTCAAGGAACTATATGCCCATGCATTTTCCTGTGGGAGTAAAAACAAATTAAGATGCATTTCGTACAATCAAAACCATAATCTTCCCATACTATCTGTTAGTAACAAGTCATAATTTCTAGAAGTTAGTTGAGATCAAAAACAAAATTGAAAGAGAAATGCATTAGTGGACAGCGTTTCGGTTGAGGAAGTTTCCAAACTGATCAAGTGTTAATTACTGTTTAACTTTAACTTTCTAGAGAATCAAGAAATATCAATCTTCCATAGGTTTTGGGGATCACAAATCAAAATATAAAACAGCCAACTATTTCTGCCCAATAATTCATAAGAACTACACATAAAATAAACTCAAATACAAATAAAAAAGCAGTCTCCATCATCCACCTTCCAACTTGTTTTGCAATATCACGATTTGGTAAAGTCACATTCAAGACTGTCATCTACGCTTGTGCAGTAGAACATACTGTATTCTTATAACTTCTTGAATCCACAATAGCATTGTAAATAATCAGCAAATCACAGTTGCTCTAGTAAATGTTTCAGCTGAGTTAAGTCAAAACTGTCATTTCCCAAGAAAATAAACAGCATGAAAGGAAATTACATTTCCGTTCCATCTTTTGGCCACCGAATCGAGGGACCATCAAAACACATAAAGCCCGAAAACTTAACCCAATCAAACCTTAAAGTAAAACCAAATGATTAAATGTCTATCAAACAACATATTAGTGACCAGATCAATGATTATTCAAAGAACTGATAAATACCCTAGAGATTCAAAACAAGTACCTCTCGCAAGAGCTTTCTCTTTCATCAACTTTCACAAACTTATGCATGATACTTGAGAACAAAGAAGAAGAAGAAGAAGCAGCTTTTCTGTCGTCATTTGCGGTGAAGCTGGCCGGTATCATCTGACGTGGCACCTTCTCCGGCGGAGTGTCCGTACCTGTGATTTCCATAGACGAGTGCTTTGGGATCTGAAATGTAGGTTGATCACCAACAGCGAAGTTTTGGTTCCGTTGCTTCGCCGGAAACTGAGAAACGCTCCGGCCCGCGGATGTGTCGGCGGCTGATGAACCTCCGCACTTTTGGTCCTCCGGCGAGGGTTTTTGAAAAAAAGATAATATAGATTTCTGACGTTGCATCGTAAGATTGGCGTGGACACAGAGAGCTAGAGAGAACGAGAGATGATAACTAGAATCTGCAGATGAAGAATTGGCGCCAATATTTCTTTTTGCCCCTTCCGAGTTTTTGAAGGTGACAATGTCCCTCAGTCGAGTGGTTTGATCTGAGCCGTCCGTTGTATAAACTTTTGTGATTCAAAGCGCGCCAAAACAGAGGCATTCACTTGACTACAATATTAGCTTGCAACATACCTCGTGAACCGTTCGATTGAATGGTCCTCCAAACAAACGTACGTGGCAAAAATCCGACTGGAGGAAGTCCAATCGCAGATGGTATCTAATTTAGAATGCCAAAATTACCCTTCTTTGCTATTAAGAAGGTTCCAGATCCGCCCGGGTCACGTCTCACGACCTCAGTGCAGAATAAATGGGCCTATTTCTAAAGCAAAGCCCATCCCGATAATGACAATATCGAACCTTCCAGAGAGATCCCCTCAGCTTTTTAAGAACCCCACGTCTGCTTTTTCCCTCAGCTATCTCTTTGTCCAAAAATATCTTGCTGTCTCTTCGATTCTCTAGGATGCCAAACAGATTTCCAGGAGCCTTGAGCCAGGATTGGGAGCCAGTGGTTCTCCACAAGTCGAAGCCCAAAGCGCAAGAGCTTCGTGATCCAAAGGCCGTGAACAAGGCTATCCGGTCAGGCGCGCCAGTCCAGACCTTGAAGAAGTTCGATGGCGGTGCGAACAAGAAGGCGGCTCCGATCATGAACACGAGGAAGCTGGATGAAGGAACGGAGCCGGCGGCTTTGGACAGGGTATCGGTGGATGTGAGACAGTTGATACAGAAAGCGAGGTTGGAGAAGAAGATGAGCCAAGCGGAGCTGGCTAAGCTGATAAACGAGAGGCCTCAGGTGGTTCAGGAGTACGAGAACGGTAAGGCAGTGCCGAACCAGGCGGTGCTTGCGAAGATGGAGAAGGTTCTAGGTGTCAAGCTTAGAGGAAAGATCAGCAAGTGATGTTGGTTGTTGTTCTTACTAGTGTCTTGTCCGTCGCTCGTGATTTGGATTTGGTGCCTGGTTGTGAAAAAAGGTTCTAAATGTTAGCAAAAAATAATAATAATATGATAAGAACTTTAGAGTGAGAGAAAATGTTTATCCATTTTCTTATTGTTCTTTCAATTATTGGGGAGTTTCTGGGTTTGATCTACCAATCTCTTAAAAGGGCAATTACGATTTCAAAAAAAATCCGGCTTTTCTTTTGTAAATGCTTTCTTAGGCCGAGGAATTTTTTTTTTTTTTTTTCAAATTAAAGAATGATATGGTGCAATTTTATGAGACGCAATGACCTTATTGTGTTTGCATATGATGTAACTTGGATGTCCCTTGTTAGAAGAGAAAATTATTTTATATATATTCCCTTAATTGTGTAGATGAATAATTCTCGGTACGAGTTCGTTTGTTTGGTCCAGTAATTATATTTGACATAAAAAATATGTTATATCTACGTATATGTTATATCTAAGTAAGGGTAATTATTAATATCTCATATTGGATAACAAAAATGTATTGAGTTTTTTTTCTTTTTTTTAAACCATGCAAGACAACTTTGGAGTCATGACCTTTAAACCTAAATAAAATTGATATGATTGGAAGCAATATTATTATAAATGGTATCATAATTGATTATCGAATTTAACATGATAGTTTGTTTGGTTACTCACAAAAAATGTTTATCTATTTAACCTTATAATCTCGTAAACACAATAAGAATTTTGTGTCTACACAGGGATGAAAATATCGTGTTTATATAAAGGTATTTTATAATATATATATATAAACTCCTCTTAAATATAAATATGCCTTAAAATATTTAATAGAACTAACAAAGAAATGAAAGCATTTAAAGATGATCACAATTCCAATTTTTTAAGTCCACTAAAAAAAAAATAGAGGCTTTGATTGTTAAAGGGTCACTCTAGGAATAAATTGTCTTTTAAAATTAGTTAAAATCTAAAACTTTGATTTGACAATTTCAAATCATATTTTAAGTGTATAAAATTTACCTTAAATATTTTCTTTCTAGTTTTAACAATCAAACATGAGACCCATCTCTAAGATTCCTTTTCAATATTGGGATAATCAATCTAAAACTTGTTAGTCAATGATCAAGCATCAAAGGATTCAAGTAAAACCTTTAACCATCCTTTTATTGAGAACTAACTAAATAGAAAATATAATTTTTATAATAAAAACCAAATGCCCAAATTAAAAACATATATGGAATAATGTTCATTTAGATATGAAAGCATTTTTAATTATTTCATAGATTCTCCCCATATTTCAATTCCAGTGAGTAAGATCATGTAAACCATCCCTAATATTACTAACATTAGTCAACATTGAATAAACTATAACAATTTGCTCTCAATTATATAAATATTTTTCATCATCGACCTAAGTGGCCCTGATTTTAAAATGTATTTATATGGTTAAAAAAATTTCACACATATATAGAGTCAAAAAAAAAAAAAAAATCCAACCTAGTGTGAGGTATCACACAATCAACCCTTTATACATATGAATACTTTTTACAGTATTAAACAAATTCTCATATTAGGGCAAGAGATCGACTTTAATGTCATTTATAATGATTTGCTCATTTTCATGTAGATATTATTCGTTATAGGCCCAATAAACCTTCATGTCTCTAAAACATCTTTATAAGGTTAAGAGAAACTCATAAATATACAATGTCAAAAACTTTTCTCCTATGTGACGTGGGATATCATACAATAAAAATAGTCAACAATGAGATATTTCAAAGCTTGATTAAAACAAATAAAAAAATTAATACAATTTTATGGATAAAAAGTTTTCAAATCTAAATACAAATCAAGAGGTATAATTTGACAATCATTTTTATAAAAATTCTTGAAGTTATAGGACATTCAATAGTTTCAATTGACATTATTTATGTAAATAACAATTTTATATCAAATCAAAATAATATTATTTCAAAATATTTTTTTATTCAAACTATAAAATAACAAATGATGGTCAATTCAATGAAACTTTGCAAATAGGTGACTAGTTTAATTTAAAATATTATTCATTTTTTTAAGGTAGATGGAATCAAACTTTTTAATACTTGTAACATATAACCAAACCTCGGGAAGTTGAGGTTCAATGCAATTACATTATCCACCAAAGGAATATAATAGCTAACAGTAATTTGTCACAAATAAAACCCTTGATAATTTTAAATATTAATTATGATAATACATTTGATAATTAAAGATTTAGATTTAAATTTTGAGTTTTATTATTTAGAGGTTTAGGATATAATAATTTTCATATTAATGCTAAATAAAAAATGTAATTATTTTGTAAACCTTATCACAAGCAAATAAAATAAAAATATATTTGTCACATTATTATTATTAATATTATTCTAAATTTTAATTTTTCACTTCAAGATTATAACATGATTTTAGTTTTTGCTTATGATTCCAACTTTTTTGCTTTGGTAAAATTTTTTATTTTATATTTATATAAAATAATATATATATATATATATATATATTACATTTTATATTATTTTTTTCCTAATTTTATTAGCAATTAAATATTTCATAAAAAAAATTCACTTGTTATAATTTATTCTCTTGAATTAGGATACTCCACTTCCTTGATCCTTGATCATTTTCCACTTGTTATCAAACTAATATTAGGTTGCACATTATGTGAAGAATTTACCTCCATAAGACTTGTTTGTAGAAAGGATATCCATTAGTAACTCAAATTATGAGTTTATCATTATTGGAAATAGAAGTCCCTACCCAAAAAAATTAGTGGAATATACTATCTCCACTAACAAGGTTCTAGTTTTGTTGGGTGCCTAGTGATAAAAATGAGCAGCACCTATGAAGCATGTCAAACATGAAGCAATAAATAAAATAAAAAAACATTTGTTATGTTGTTTTATTGTTTGGTGTCTAAGTCATAGTGAATGATCATAATTTTAATTTTATTTTTTATAGTTCTAGCTTTTTGTTTAGTTAAAATTCTTGAGGGTTCAATATCAAATTTTTACTTTTTGAAATTTATTTTCTTCCATTTCCATAACCATAGTCAATTTCCACTTGCTAACAACTTAATATAGATGGATGACTTTTATTTTAAAAAAATGACCCCATTTCACTCTTTGTCTTCCAAAAAAAATTTGTGTTCTCTCTACACTTTCTCCTATTGAATTTTCGATGAAGTTTAAACTTGTAATAAAGATGAATTACACTTCCTCTTATTAAATTTTTCGAAACAAAGATGAACAAAGAAAAATCGTTAACAACACTTATCTTTCCTCTTGCACTTATCACGAAAAATAAAAAAGAAAAGGGTGTTTTTAGTTCCCAATTTTTTTTTTTACTGTTCCAATACATGGCTATATCATTTTTTTTCCTTAAAAAATCTACTAAATATTATTTTGAAATCATTTTAAGGGATTTTTTATAAAAAAAAATTAAAATCTATTTTGTTTGAAACAACCATTCAAATTCTAGAAAGTGCTTTTAACTTTCCCAAATTACTGGCCATTAATGACTTACCTTACAGATATAGCTTGTATGCCATGGCATTAGTTCCAATTTGATGTAGTAGATACAGATTTTAATTATTTGTATCACTCTTTCAAAAAAAATATTTGTAAAAAATAATAATTATAAAAATAATTTAAGAATTTTTAAAAGTTGAAAAAATGTTTCCAAAAATAATAATTTGCTTCGATGTAATAACATCATATAAAGATTACCTTTCAAAAAACCAGTTTGAATATAAATTTTAAAATTTAAGATTTATATTCTTTAGAAGACAATTTTAAGATTTTCACTTCTTTTTTTTTAGAAAGAAACCAACATTCATCCACAGATGCTCCGGCCGCATATAAAACTTGACAAAGAGATGAAAGATTTGAGGATCCAGAATTCGGCTTCTCCTATGAATAAGATTTAGCTCTAGGTCAAAAGTATCAAAAGTAAAGGCCAACGACAAAAACAGGGCTCCATGATAAAAAAGGACCTCGACAGCAAAAATATACAATCCTCTAATAAATTTTCTGGTGTTTTAACTTGCAGACTATTGAGTATGGTAAGTGGGGGGAGCAGCAGCGGCGTAGTCATATGCGTTGTAGCTAGTCTGTCCTCCATACGAGCCACTGGCCCTCATCCCACCAGCTCCCATATCATCCACAGAGAGTGAGTAGTGCTGTTGAGGAATGGTGGGCGTTTGGGGGTGAGGCCCACCGTAGGTAGATGCATAAGGGGGTGGGGTGGGACCATCATAGACACCTTGAGCAGGGTAGCTGAATGGGCCAGAATATCTCCCCGCTGGGCTGTGCTGGGGAGGAGGAGCTGGGTTCCTTCTGCCGAAAGACGGGTAAGTGGAGTTTGAAAATTTAGGTGCTTTGGCTGGACGGAAAGCTGAAGGTCCACTACCCCGGCCACTGCCACTCCCACTGCCACCACCATGGGCTCGCTTATTGGGAGGCTTGCTTGCACCTGCTGAACTCTTCTTTCTCTCTACCTTGGCTTTCTCTAGCTGGGTTGCCCGTTTCCTTAAGCTATCAATGGAGAACTCTGATTCGAGCTTGTGGTCTTCCACACATTTGATTATGGTTTTTATCGAATTTAACTCTACGTTCCCGGACTCTTCCTGAAACATCAACCAGATTAACAAAATTTGCAGATGGTAAATCAGTATTGAAGAAACTATTGGGAATTGAGAAAGATAAGATGATGCAAAACACACCGTTGCTGCAGTGCTATAGTTGCCATTCTTCAAAATAGTTGTAGCATTTTTCCTTGAGTTATGGAGATAAGACTTGAGCAGAGAGACAGGAGAAAACCGTTCAGTCAACCCAGACTCAGAAGCAAAATACACTGCCTCAATCTCTTTACCACTTTTCACCAATTCATCAATTATATCTGTGAAAACACAAGTTCCTTCAATGAAGCATATTCAGTGAAATGCATCCTAATGAGACACATCTGTTTAAGAAATGAAATTAGAACTGAAAGCAAACTATTTGTATTTTGTTGTTATCCTACCTCATTTTTCTCTAACATAAGTAACTCAACAACACACAATAAACCAAACCATATAGTTCAACCATTCATTGTCAACTATACAATCCCCATGTCCAAATTGATGTCTTGCACTAAGCTAAAAGACCAGAATCTCATAATACCTTGTTAGCAATGCCAGAAACAAATATTCCAACAAGTGAATGTTTTTCCCTTTTTCTTTTTTGATATACAAGACATAAAATGTACCAAAGCTTCTGCCCTCATTCCTATTTCTTCTTGTTAATTTATCCTCAACTAGAGTTCCTAATTAACTTTGAGAAATCTAGTTTCACCTTCTAGGGTGGGAATTGAACATAAAGTCAATCATATGACAAGAATATACATTTCTTTGGATTTAGCAGACATTTGATAAATCCAGGTGGCAGGTGGGAGAATAGATACAAACATTAGTTGACTATAATTCAAGAAACAATGCACCCTTGAATTTAATTTCCAGCCATATTGCATTCTCTATTTTCCTTGTGTTCTTAATTTCTCAAGGTTTCATTTTCTTCTACTTGACTTTCCCCTAAATTGTAGTCATATGGATTATAGCACATTTACGATAGGCAAATATTAATATATCACCAGTGCCTACACTAGAGGGCACAACAGCATACATATAGATAATAGCAACTTGTTAAAATCCATTCAAGCATATTAATTTCTTGACCCAGAAAGGCTCCATCAAATAATGAATAATTACATAAACAAATGGTTTGCTTTTGTATGAAGAATGTTTCAACTTCAGATAATAAAAAACAAAAATTTTAAAAATAAATTTCATATTCATAACACCAACCATTCTCACTATAATTATCAAAACATTTTTAATTCAAGCATCTCTATTTATGTGTTGCTTTACATTATGAACTGATTCATTGAAGTAGTGGTTATCACCAAAAAAAAAAAAAAAAAAAAAACAACAGAAGGAAAAGAAATTAATAAAAAAATCTATATTTTAGAACTTCAGATGGTAGAGGTGAGGTTTGCAGAAAGGAAACATGGAGCTCTTAAATGAGTTTGAGAAATGAATGAGCTTATGGTAGGAAATAGGAGGACGTCACATTGGCATGATTTACAATGAGGAAAAATACCTTTAAAGTTGTGGCTTCAGTCTACCATTTCTACTAAAAAAAGGCAACAAAATATACAACCAATGGACAATAACACACTAAAATCAAAGATTTCAGAGGTTGCATCATTATTTTTTATTTTTTTGATAGGCACAAACATTTTTATTCGAATAGAGCCTAAACAAAAAAAGGTGCAAACCATGCCCACATGGGGTATAAAAGGGGCAACCAACTGAAGCACATATGGGAGGGAGAGAGCAGGAATTTAGAAAGGAAGTAGGTCTTTGAGTTCTAGGTCAAGTCCTTTTTTAAAAGTGGAAAAGAACTTCTCAGGATGAACATGAGGCAGCATGCAATGATACTATTCAGGCAGGAAATAGACTTTCTAGAGTACAATTACTCTTAAAGATCTCTATGTGATTTCATCTTTGTGCATTTGTGGTTTCATTCTAAACTTGACTCAAAATCAACAACACAGAATCAACATTTTATCGACCACAGCTAATGCTTAATTTCCATCATGTCAGCTAGGCATGAGATGAACATCAAATCATTCAATATAAAGATTTCCAGCAAAAAATTTGGACTAAACCAAGTTTGGGATGGCTGATGCATATTGGTTGTCATCAGTCTGGCTCCTTATCAAATTAAAAACTCTAACAAGATTATGGGATTTGCATCATAGAGAAGTGATAAAATAAGCTTGTCATCACATGCAAGATGATAGATGCTTCTTTGATAAGCAAAATATAGTAAAAACACCAAAAGTTGGCAAACTCAGCACATTTGGAAATAAGGGGACCCAAAGAACGGACCAAGGTCCAACAAGGGTCCCAAGCATGAATTCAAGCCAACGAATGGCTATCCAAAAAAAATTCATATCACACCTTAGGACCCCTATTGTGACAACAGCTACTACGCATCCTACATCATAAAATGCTATCAACAAAACAAACCTTTATCAAGCATATCATCATGACCTGGTACAGAACCAATCTTCACTTTTCGACATCCATTACAGATTAAGAAAAGCGTTCTAACAGCAGTTACACAGCTCCTGAATGTGTTAGATAGCTGTAAGTGAAAGAAGGGTACTAAGTTGCTGGGAATGTGGCCAGCTAGTTTACTTGTTTGTACTCCCATCTGAAATACCACTTGAAAGTCCATATTCAGAAAGAAGAAGCAAGCTACCAAGTTTATTTACCCTAACTGCTTAAACGAATCAATCTCCCACTTCTACAAACTACAATGCTCTAACTCCAATCTACAGAATTTAAATGAAATCAGGGTGGACCTTAGGGCTCCTGTCTCTCATGCCAATGCAGAATTGGGGGTTTACAAAAACCTTTACAAATTTGTGCAAGAGCCGGCAGATCATCCACTCTTCTCTGAAGCAAATAAGGTTAACATTTCAAAGTAGCGTCAAATGCCTAGGTTTGTAGAAAAAAATGAATTAGAAGATGATTGCCTAGCAGAAGCAGCCCTTAATGCACATGATTCTAGTATATGGTCACCAAGGAAAAGAGCTTTCAGCCACAACATAGACAACTCCAACCATTCAAGAAATTTTCAATTACACCATCCTGTTGTACCAAAACAAGTATAAGGAAACAACTTTTTGTACTTTCCTCTTCCTTTTCTTAACAAAAACACCTTGCCAACTAAAAAGAAACCCTATGTTGAACAAGACCAAACCCAGAAAATTCTCAAAATGGGAAAAAGAGAATCTCAGAGTGCTCAAGTTCCAACACAATAAAGCAATATATGCTAACAAACTCTTTGTTTGACAATATAAACACCCACTAACCAAGATGCACCCTCTTCTCATCAACTGATTAATGGTTAAGAATTTAGCCTGAGATGCCTCTTGCACAAAGAAACATGACTCAAATGAGATGTTTGGAACTGAAACTATCAAAGCCACAAAAGTGGGAGTAGTGCAACACCAGGTGAGCTTGAAAGAGGTGGATAAAGTGGGTAGTTACTTAAGTCCTTGTCCTGGACAATCATCTAGTCATCTTAGAAGTCCTGGTATGGCGTAGGCAAGTATCCCTTTTCTTGATTGATTCCTTACCCAGTTAAGGGATCTTCTATATCATACACCTTTAAAGAGAAAAAAACATGCCATGCTAAAATTGCATTAGCTATACATGCAAAATTTTAAAAAATAAAAGATATAAAAATTTGACACTTCTTATCTACAAAGATATAATAACTACTAAGGACCAAAAAGTTCCAATGTTCCATATTTTAGGAAATTCAATAAAACATCATGTAGTAATGCAATTTCACAATTCACATCATGATCCTTCAGCTCATATAGGACTTCATGCAAAGCTTTCTCAATTAAAAACCTAGAAAAAGCAAGCATCATCAAGTTAGAAGCGTCAAAACAAAAAAGAAACTAGAGAATAGGCTAGAGAAGATTCAATGTGATCTCTTATCAGGGAGCAAGCATAAAAGAGGCAGTATCATCTGGTCAAATAGTTAGCAATTGCTACTATAATCACAAAGCTGATTTAGGTATTGGGAACCTTTCAATCATTAATAAGGTCTTGTTTGGGAAGTGATTTTGATCATGAGCAGGGAAGCATGACAGCCCAGGGAGGCAAGTTATCACAGGAAAGTTCGGAGAGATGGAGAGAAATGGAGTTCCAAGGAGGGGAAAGAGAAGTATAGAATGGAAACCTATAGAAAGCTATTGGGAAGAGTTAGAATATTTCTGACCCTTGCTGCATATTTAGATGGGTAATGACCTGACTAGATTTTGGCATGCTGTGTTGTATTGGGAGTTAGAGCCTAAAGACTGTTTTCCAGTTCTTTTTGGCACCAGTTTTTAAAAAGATGCTTTAGTGGCAGATGTTTGGGTAGCTTAGAAACCTAAGCTTGAAAGCGGCATTTCTATAGCATATCCTGTCTTCAGATGATAAAAGGGGACCCTTATTGGCTATCTTTGAGGTTGGAGTCTTGGGGAAGGATCCTTTTTTTTTTTTCATTCAAGTCCTGCAACTCTCTTTCCTTGGGCTCTCCTTGTTCGTTCCCGCTGAGGGAGATTTGGGTACCAACAGCACTGCTAGACGTTGGCTCTTCTTTTGGTAGGTAGCATTGGAGAGGATTCTTACATTTGATTAGCTTAGAGGACAAGGTCAATTGCTTGCTAATTAGCATTGGTTGTGCAAAGTTGTGGAAGAGTCTACAAATTGAAGCTAAGGAGTTGTTCCTAAAAACCTTTATTTGGTTGATCTAGTGGTTCCGTTAAGTTTCATAGAACATTTCTCAGTATTTGTCTTAGATTTTATAGATAGTTTAGGAGCAGTTGAGGCTAGTTAGTGATTCCTCTAGTTCTTTTTCATGGTTTTTTTTTCTTTTCTTTAGTGTCTTTCTATACTTCTTGAGTACTAAGGTTGTGCCTTTTTTTCAAATATACCAATTAACATATTTTTCTAATTTTCTTACAGAAATTTGAGACGTTTCATTTTCAATAATAAAATTGAAAACTCTGTAGATTAACAACTAACAAACAGTGGAAACTATGGTAAACCATATAGATGTACTTTTTATCACAAAACATCATGAATGAACTTGTCCTTGCACAATAAAAAACCGCAATCCAAATACTAACAAGTAAACCTTGTAACAGACCATAACCACAACCAAATTTCAACCAAACAAAGACGTTAACATTTAAGTCCACACATATATACATTGCTCGCCAAGAAATAATTAGCAAGTCAGAAGCAAACCTCCCATTTTCTCCCCAAATCCTAATGCAATGGCCAGCTTCGGCATATCCCTCCTTGAGGCAAACTCCAGCACCTGTTTCCTTAAAAACTCCTCATCAAACTTTGGCTTCAACCCGAACCCAGCTACCATTTGCATAAACATAGCTGCCTCTGTTGGACCAATCATGCTCCCTTCCCCTCCATCACCCATCTTTCCCTTCCACAACTCAGCAACTCTGGCCGCCCTCTCCACCACGCTCCTGGCAAATGCAGGCTTTGGCACCGTCTTCCCACCCAACTCCGCTGCAGGAAACAATGCCTGCATCAGCATTCCGCATGCCCAACGCTTGTCCGGAATCCCAACTTTCCCCGATTTCTGTGAAACGAATTCTTCCACTGCATCTAACACCAACCGTGCCGAGTCCACCGACTCCTCCATCGCGGACACAATCTCCGATCTCAACGACATCGACTCCTTCCGCTTCGACACCATAAACCTCAACAAACCTGAAGAATCCATCTTGCGGCAGTACGATTTCAAACACTCCGATAATTCAGCATTTTCAGGGACGGCCTTCTCGAACTCGGAGAGCGCCGCCTCCCTCTGCTCCTCGATGCGGGCGGCAGCAGATGACTCGCGCTCGGGTATAGAATTTTCGCGCTGGTCAAGGGATTCGAGGGTTTTCTTGGAGTCAGATTCTAGGGCTTGGAATTTGGAGTCAAGGGAACTGGATTTCTGGGAAAGGGAGTGCTGGAGGGAAGAGAAATGATTGGAGAGAGTTTTGTAGAGTTGGGTGCATGTGGATAGAATCGTCTTTTGGGCTTCCAGAGAGTCGAATAGTTTTTGAACTCGGTCGGTGTCGATAGCCATTGGCGAAGAGTTGGGAGAAATTTGAGCTTGCTGCTGGTGCGAAGATTTTCTGAAGCAAAAAACCCTAAACCCTAATCGCGAGCAGAACAAGAGTAGTGTTCATTTTTATGCGTTAATATGTTAGTTATATCCTTCTCTCTTTTCTGCTAAATTGTGGGGGAGTTTGATGATACGAAACGACGTCGTTTTCAGGATGTGAAAACAGTGCTTTCTTAGAAAACATGGTCCGAACCCAAATAAAACAGTGGCATGAACCATCATGTGCCGCTCCGGCCAGAGCGCAAAACCTATTTACTTAAATACATAATCAAATAAAATTGTGTAGCCATGTGTCAATGTTCTTGTGGAAACATTATTTTTGTCGACAATTTGTTGCGTCCTTGATTATTCTTTTTCCTTCTTGGTTCTGACCATTTTTGATTTTGAAGAACCTCCAAGGAGTTGGAAGCAAATTTTGCCACAATTAAAAGTTTGGTTTAGCATTGAATTTGTTCAACCCCTAGAATATAGTGTTCAAATCAAAATGGAGAAGTTTATCCTTCCATTCCTATATTATAGACACCTTACAAGTTACAACTCCCCCAAAAAAAAAATTACCAAGCAAAAAATTTTTTTTTTGTGAGTCAAAACACCCTAACTCAATAAAAAAGGTTAAGATGTATGAGTCCTCTTTTTTATGATCCCTTAACTTGTTCCACTGATGTCGTGAAAGATTATGTTAGTCAAAGAGAGGTTGGTGGGGGAGATGTCCGTCAAAAGAAACAAAGTTATCACTAATAAGGACAAAGTGGAAGCTTTTATAAGTTGAATCCCACTTTCCAATAATTTTAGCGTAATAGAGATTTTGTTGAGAAAACTCTAATTTTGTTAATCTAAAGGATATTGATTCGCCTCACATTTCAATCATGTCAATTCCATTTCCACCGTAAATCATCAAAATCACCTATCTTTGAGGTTTTGTTAAGGAAATCTTATTATAGCAACCGTCAAAGGTGATTAATCACTCGTAACCATGAAATTCCACAATCGCTCCTTGTTAGTGTACATTTCCTCCACATGTTTCAAACTTAAGCACACCTCCGAAAAATATATTTAAATAAGGTTATAAGCATGATATTTGGTAACATACTTTTTAGACATGCCTTTTTGTGGTTGAGGAGGTTATATGAGATTTGATAACTTGGACAAATCTTTAAAGACTTATGAGCATGGTGTCATCAACTTAGCGAATATAAAGTATAAATCCCTCAACGTTACCTATACTTTTCTTGAGTTGCTATAGTTTGCCAATTTGTTCTATATCTTTTTCCTTCGGAATCCATTGGTGTTGCTTCAAATTTTTTGTTATGTACATTAGTTGCTACCACCATTTGAAAGACAAATGTTGTCAAGTTCTCTTGTGGGCTAGCATATTTTGTAGGCCTTGGTAAAAGTCTCTTCTATGATAAGTGACTTCATTTTAAGAATAGACATGTACAAGCCTGAGCTCACTAGCAAACCATGCTTGAAGGTTATCTAAGTTGTGACATTGTCAAATTTTTCTACTTGGAACAAGGGCATGATAAATTACTTAACATAGTCTCTTATGCTCTCACATTTATTTGTTTGAATATTAAAGTGGGAATTCATGTCTCTCGTTCGGTGAGAAGAGCATATGTATTAGGATACAAATTCCATGCACAAATCTTAAAAAAAAAAAAAAAATGATTCATTAGAGAGATTGTGAAATCACACAAAAGCAAGCCCTTGCAAATCGCCTTGCAGAATAGGGCATCATTTCTTTGTATCAAAATCCTAAGGTGTCAAAAATGCATTAGATCCCCTATCTCATATTAAGGATGAAACTTAGGGAATATGAGTCGACTAATGTGTTTGCTTCAACAATTTTAGTAATAAATGAACTACTTCGTTAAGTCTGTCAATCTTATCGTGAAGTTGGCATATTAAGTACACCTATGATTCTTTTATTTAATTATGTTTTCTAAAAATAATGAGATAGGCATCTCATCCAAGATGTAAAGATATTTAAAAATTGTAAGGATAAGTCTTGATTTAAAGAGGTGATTCTAAAATGATCAAGGTATTTTTATGTTTATGGTTAGAAAAAAAAAAGACATATCTAGAAGGAAAGAGGAGAAGAACTAATTGCTTATTTGGAAACACTTTTTTTTTTTTTAAATGGAAAAATGATAGTAAATCTTATATGAAAGTAACTTTCACATGGGATACAAAACTCTTAGAAAATTATAATAAAATAATAATAATTTTTTATTTTTTATTTTCTAAATTGGGACATCAAATCATTTTTACCATCTCAAATTTTAAAATTTTTGAAAATATTTTAAAAAAATATATATAAGGTAAATATACAATGTTTGTATAAATTTTTTATTTTTTATATAAAAGTTACTATTAGTTTTAAAAATTAAAAACATGAAATTTATTTGAATCGATAGAATCAATCATACATATTTGTATAAATTAATATGTGTACTGTTGTGAATTAAATTATTGTATTTTTCCAATTATAATTGAGTGTGAAAGTCCATTTGATAAACCTTTTGTTTTCTAAATAAAAAATAATAATTTTTTTTTGTGTAAAATATAAAAACCGTCATAAACTTATGTTGAGAAAGTAATGATTTTAAAATTTTTGAGGTATTAAAAAAATTTATGATTTAAATTTTTTTTTAAATGTCAAAAAAAAATATGAATTTTAAATTTTAGAATGAATTGAACCAAATCAAACCAACGTTAATCAAATCAATTTGATTGAGTGATTAAATTAGTTTTAATGAATTCGAATGATTTTAAATCATTTTCCTAACAATTTCTTAATTGAAGTGGGCTATTGCACGAGCACTTGAAGTGGAAATTTTCATTTCATCTTGAACTCAATTTCAAATGCATGAGCTCACAAAAGGGCAAATTGATTTGGCCAGCAGATGGAGTGACGTGGGACGCATTCTTTGTCATTATCTTTGTTGAGATTCAAAGGGTATTATCATTCTATGATGCCCAAGGAGTCAGCATAATTTTTCAAAGAATTTGTCAGGTTGCAACTTGCTCCAGCATTTACTTCCTATTAAGAAACCTCTAGACAATAAAAATGGAATGAAAATGACTTTAGTTAAAGTAATCAGGATCTAGCCCACTGTGGTTGACTAAGAGCCAAAAGAAGCTAAGCCATTTCCGCAACTAAAAATCAACCAACACCCAGTTAGCTCAAACCTGCAGACTGCCTGCAATGAAGCTGCTACTGCAGACCGACCTGGATCACAAAGCAGGGAATGACCTATGTTTAATACGGGAAAGGGTCACTAAAATGAGGATGATCGAATGTTATAAAAGGCTCAACCTACCTCACGGATGAAAGCTTGGCTCGATCTAAGAGCCAAGCTCTTTTTTCCAAGGCTAACCCCTTTCATAGCATGTGAATTCCCTTTGGAAAAAGGAAAGAAAAATACTGAAAGATTCCTTAGGCTTTTAATGGGATGTGTATCTTTCACAACCTTTTTCCATTTTTTTCTTTAAGAAAAGGCTTAGATGGCAGATGCCCAAATGATGAATTTCCTCAGGGCATCTCAACTTGGTGGATAAAGTGTGGGAAATGGTCAAGAACAATGAACTTTTCTACTTTATTTCATATAAAGTCTGGTTAATTAATGAGCTTTGTTCTTGATCTTGGTCAATTCCAAATCTCTCTGCTTAAATCCTACAAACAAAAGCAAAAGACTCGCAGAAAATCCAAAGCAAAAAAGGAGAACATGCTTGTCAAGAATATGCTAACACACACTTCGAGAAATGGAGAAGAGATCATTTAGATCTTGAAAAACAAGAGAGCATGCTTGTTGATTAAGAATCATCAATCAAACTCTGAGAGAATATATAATACTAACGCATTAAACTCACTATAGAATAAGCTTCCAATCAAATGATCAAAAACAAACTATATGAACACATGAAGTTCTTTTGAGCTTTCCTTACATCGTCCCTTCCTTTAGAAAGATCCTGGAAGGAACAGCATACCGAGCAGAGAATGATCGAGAGTGGTAATCAGGTTCATCCCAGAGTGACCCTTGATCAAAATTCTGAGAATAAGAGTACGAATCGTAGGTAACCTTCACAGAGCCCCAAGGCTGAAACATCTTCTCCTTTTCTTTCTTAAACTTTCTCCATAACACTTTCCACCTTAGCTTGCAGGATTCAGTGGCTGAGGAAGCTAATTTGGTGGATCCCATATCATCCAGGCTCCGCCCCAATTGAATAGTCCTGCTGCACAAGCTGAAGCAGTTCCGAATATCCATGGCAGGACAGGAGCAAGGCTTTGACTGTCGAAGCATGGACGCTGGTGACGACCAGATTGGTCCAAGTGGTTAGGCCATAGCTGTAGCTGGCTATGGTTGATTATAAAGCTAATGTTTTGAACTTTGAAGTGCGCTGGGCTCTGTTTGACTGGAGGAAAAAAAAATGACCTAAGCTTGTTGACAAGTTGAATGGCTGAATAACAAAAAAATAGCAAAACAAATCATGGGTATATCAGTTGTTTTTCCCCGGATTGTATGGATCCCACTCTATATATTATTACGATCACGTGACAGTTTCAGGGTTGCACTTGCACGCCACTCCCTCATGTGAGAGCTTTCTTTGAAGCCCACCCTACTCACGTGACTCCAAGGGCGTACGGGTTGGGCGTATGTTTTTATCTACCCACCGAGTAGCCCTTCACGCGAATCCATCGGGCATGTTTGGAACAGTGGAATAGGGAGTGAGAATGAATCAGTATGTTTGGATAGGTTGTTTAGTAAGTCAGAATTGGGAATGAGAGAAAGAGAAATGGGAATGATTTTATTCTCATTCCTATTTTACGGGAAGTAGGGATGCATTTCGGTGATTATAATTAACAATGAGAATGAAAATGGGAAAAAAAGGATTTGATAATAATATTCTTAATTTCTTATATAAAGTTCAAAATAAATTATTAAGAAAAATAAGGGCTTGTTTGATTGCTGTTTTTTAGAATAGTTTTTAAGAACAGTTTTTTGTGTTTTCAGAAAAAAAAAAAAAAAAATTATGTTTGAGAACTGAATTCTGTAAAATAGTTTTTGTTCTAAATATATATATATATATATATATATATATATATATATATATATATATATATATATATATATGTTTAGTTGAGTTAATAAAAATAAAACAAAAAAACATATTTAAAAGCTATTTTTTTAATTAATAAAGTATTTTCTTTCATTAACTTGATATTATAAATATATAAATAATTTTCATATGCACAATTCATTTAAATTAAAAAAAAAATTATTCAATTTTAAATTTTTATATCTATTATAATTTTCTTAAATAAATTATGATTTTGTAACCATGTATAAGTATATTAATTTCAATAATTTAAGGAAAAAGAAAGAGTTTGTGGGTAGGGGTGCAATAGTTGGGTGAAGCTCATTTTTGTGGAAAAAAAAAAAGAGAAAACACGAAAAACAATCTATGTTTTGAACAGTGAAAAAACAATGAAAATATCTTTTTATTATTTTTAAAAAAGTAATTTTTGAGAACACAGGAAACATAAAAAATAAAAACACTTCCCCTTCCCCAAACAAGTTTTTTATATTTTTTGTTTTCAAGAACAGAAAATAGTTCTTGAAAATAGAAACCAAACATACCTTAATATTTATTCAATAAATAAAAATTAATCATAATTTTCAAACGTAAAATAATAATTTTAATATATTTTATATCATTTCCTACATTATGGTAATCAAAACATCTCATAAAAATTAATTGAAATCTTATTTATAAGTAAAATTTCATATATATTGGAATCGGTTTTTATTTCAATCGTTAATTATCATTCCAAACATAAAAATGAATGAGAAAATAAATTAAATGTTCATTCCTTGTAACAGGAATGAAGTGTTCATTTGTACTTCTCATTGTCACACATTAAACATGCCATTGAAGTCTCAAATTAGATTTCATTCCCTTAATCTTCTATTATCATTGATTCATTTGTTTCTAATTTTACTTGGTCATTGATCCCTCTATTTCGACTTAACTTCACTTCAAACAAAAGTTGAACTTTACTACATCTCAAAAATAAAGTAGGGAAAGGGGTGGTAATATGACCGGTTTTGAGATGCTTATCTCATCTACGTTTAGGGGAACAAGTTTGAAATTAAAAATAAAGGGTTAAAAATGAATTATAGGATTTTTTTTAAAATCCAAGGCAGGTTAGGCAATTAATTTTTATAATTTAAATTATTCCTTTTTAACACAAAATAATAAAAAGGGTTACTTTTCAACAAAAATAAATTTATAAAAAAATATTTATTTTATTTTTATTATTAAGAGGTGATTGAGAATTAACTTATATGAAAAGGATAAGATCAAAGTGGAAACAACTTATCCCGAGTCCGTCCTGTTACCATCCCTAAACAGGGAAGCTTGATAAATAATGGAAATGATGTGATCATATAAAATAAGGTATTGTGTTCTATATATTTTGAAGTGCAAAGAATTGAACAATCTTCTTTATGCCAAAGGCTACCCTCTTCTCTGCCTATCTTTCATCAGCCTCCTACAGCTTCTTATCTTTCTTTTTAGCCAATCTTGTGAGTGTGTTGAATACAAGACTTTTGATAATATATAAAATTAAAAATTAAATATGAAAATTGTTTTTATGAAATTTGGTCCAATTGTTCTTTTTCTTGTTCCTCTTTTAATCTCTTCAAATAAAGTTATAACATAGCTGGTCCGTTTATGTCAACATAACAACATTCTGGGGTTTAACTTCTTTGTAACTCCCCCAACAGGAGACACCCCTAAATTTCAGTTCCCACCAAGAGGCCATCTTCCAAGACTGCTATCCCAACCCTCTGAAGCCAAAATTGAAACATACCAGAGACATTGTGTCCAAGAATTGTACAAACATCTAGGCTTTGAACTCCCTCTAGGAAAGCATTCTTCTAAGAAAGATGTTGGGGCGCCATATGATTATCCACATGTCCAGAAGACCAACTTTACATACTTGAAAGACTTCCGCCACATTTTCTCCAGAGGGGCTGGCAACTTCTTCTGTGCAAACCGCTAACCTGCATGGATAACCACAAGAATAGGTGGATTCAGGTCAAGGCTTCACCAGCTTTGTTCAAGAGGAAAGAAATCTTTCCATAAGAAAGAAGAAAGAAAATCCTTTATATAATCCAGGATGAGAGAGAGATTATGTTTCGCATATTCCTAACTCCACAGACAGTAAAAGATTGAAAGCCATTTATGGTTCAAGTGTGTGCTACACAACCCATTTTTGAACTGGAAGTATGTGAACATAAATTTTATGATTCAGAGAACTCAGAGCAGATCTCAAAGAAAGGTAACCTGAACATCAGCAAGATTTTTTCACTTTAAAAATCATTGACTGGGAATCTAATTAAGGAACATTGAAATTTTAATGGTAAACATGTATGGTACCTACCTGCCACTAAACCTGCAACCAGAGTTTCCTCTTTCAAATTCCAGACTTTAAGAGACAGTTCTCCCATAGCAGATCGATGCAATATACAGATTCTTTGACCATTTATCCTGCCACAGATAAGAGCAAGCATTTACATTACAAGAGTTGAGCATCCTACTGAACAGTCTTAACTAAACATTTTGTGTCAAACAATCAAAATAATGCCTGATATTCTGTTTCTATAGCAGTCACTTCCCAGCTGAGATGTTTCATCCAAAAGAACTGCATTAACAAAATCTCAAACCAGTATAGGTTACTAAACTCTTGCTTGGGTTTTCTCTTTTCACTAGGGCAGCAACATAGGCTGGTTCCCTTTGAGCCCAATCCAACCTTAGGTTGGTTTTTCAGACTTGATCAACCCGAGCTCATCACGAAACCTGACCTAGTATACATATTTTATATTAACATAATCATAATTTTAAAAGTTAGATTTTAATATCTTTGTAAAACACATTCAAAGAATTGTAGTAGTAATAAATTACTAATAGTATTTGACATTTTTAATAATGCTGGGTCAATTTTACCTATTAATACATGAAATAAGACAAAGAAAAGCATATAGTAAATACAAAGTATATAATTTCTTCTTCACAAAAATTAATAATTTATTCAACCCATGCAACCTGAGAACCCACCCACACCTGACCAAATCAGGCTTAGGTTGAAAATCTCTAACTTAAACCCACCCAAGTTGTAACCCTGGGTGAAACTACTCCAAAAGGCAGGGAAACAAGAGGTGAAAAAAGAAGTCAAAAGTCGAAACCCAACAGCATAAGAAACTAAATAGGCTGGAAGACAAAATGAACTCCTCCAAAGTTGAGGTGCATATCATTGGCCAGGAAGTTAGCCTCCATGATAGTTAACTAATGCCCCAGAGAACCTTGAATGCATGGTTCCCTATGGTCAAAAGATTTCTTTGGTAGGAGGAGAGGAGGAGCTGAAGGATATCAATTTTCAATGGATATGATATCCTATGAAAAATCCTGTAAGGAGATCTGGAGACCCATTCCACTTTATTTCAAGGACCATAACTCAAAAACTAAAACACTTTCATTTTTCAGAATCTGATAAATGATCTTCCATTTAATAACAAAACAAACCATATTTCAAGTTTTAAGGAAACAAAACAGGAGGATTCAAAATCTAATTAAAACACGCTTAGAATAAAGTTCAGATTCCCTGAGATGATCCTCAAATGGATGATAAATCATCAATTGATTCATCAATTTGAACTCACCTTAACATGGGTGCAAGGAAAAGCAGATGTCCGGAGAGTTTCTTGCGTCACATCTTGTGTTCTCCTCTTGGATGTACTGAGTATGAATGCAGCTTGATCTGCTGTTGCAGCGGTTGAGGTAATTCGATATCCACTCTCCCATCTTCTGTGGATCCCTTCACTTGGATAGAGGAAATCGAGCTCAACAACCTGAAAAAACAGGGATAGCTAAGTGCTTTCTGCAGCATTCTTCCAGAATGTGAGCATAAAAATTTGGAAAATGTACTACCTGATTAGAAAAACCTGCATTTCGGGACATGACAATGCCCCATCTGCTGCCTGCAGTGGTCATGGACGTAACAAAAAAGCCTTCTTTCCACTTCTTATTTATCCATTTGAAAGGAAATACATCGCTCACTTTATATGATTGTTGATTATAAGGGGTCCCTGAAAGAGAAGAGATAAGGTTAGCGTAATTATCATTGAACTGCTAGGAGGCAATTGTAGGAAAAAGATAATGGAAATCTCATCATTGCTTATAAGAATGAAATATGTCAGATTAATTTGTCTGAAAATTTACAGATATATGACAGCAAAGGAATCATGTAACTAAACCCAGATATTGATTCATAAAGCTCATAGAGTGGAATGGCATACAAGGATCCATGTAGCCAACCCTACATAGTTGGAATATTGGATTTGTCAAAAAATTGGAGCTGGATGGAGGGTGAGGACTTGTGTTGCTAAGGCAAATGGTATCCAATAATCTAGAATTGTTTTTGCCTAAATTTTATTTATTTATGAACAATTATTATTAGATTAGGGAACATTTTTCTAAAGAGGCCATCTTTGGACAAACACATTTACCAATTTGTAAAATGGAGGCTACAGCCATCTAAACAATGCAGTTCCAATAGTATATTTTCCTGAACCCACTAGTTACACCATTAGGCATGACCCTCAAGATTGTGAGACCCATGTGATTCTAAATAAAATTACAGGGAATATAAATAATCGATGTGTTGGCCACCAATCAGAATTGGAAATGTTCTGTTTTCTGTTGAGTAAGAGGAACATCTGTATTTGAATATGAGTTTGAATTAGTGCATCCTACCCTTTGACAAGATTCATATGATACTTTCTACATAGGAATCTGTACTAACAAACCTCAGAGCTCAACTTACCTTCAACCTATCCTCAAAGGTGGTAGGTCTATTGCATGGCATTACTTCCCAACTCCCATCAACCCAGGAGTTTGATGGTGAAACCCCTCCATATCAACCTTAACATACAGGGATGTTCTTTAGGTAACCTGGGCTATGCAGGTATAGCTATTATTTTGAGAAACAAGTGGCTAATATCATACTGGGTTTCTGTAAATCTTTTGAATTTGGTGATGTAGTTAAAGCAGTGTTGAGACATCCTTCTAGATCTTAAGGAAGCTTTATATCTTGGTCACCATAAATAATGGTAGGTGGCAACAAGTTCAATGTCACCCAAAGGAGGTCCTAGGAAATGTTCTGATATCTTGAAAAGGCTATTTCTTATCAAAATATATGTTCAAAAGAGACCATTGGTTTTATCTAGACCCTTAAATTGCAAACTAAAATGAGTTCTAGCTCAGCAACATCCAAGGTGGATTCCTAACGAAACAATCGAGAGGGGACACTGATACCAAAACTGGCCACCTCACATGCCACTCTTTGGAGTTTGGAGAACTACAATAAACTAAAATGTAGAAAAATGAATTTGAAGGAAAAAATAAATTCTGAACTGCACTTACCCTTTGACATTACCACCAAAGCATTGCCATTGCTTGCACCAGCAACGGAAGTGATATAGAAGTTCTTATCCCACTGTTCCATTATCCACTCCTGAAAATGAAATCAGAAGGAATAAGCTTTTTTACCCTGGATATTTTTTGATAAATCAAACTGCAAGAGGTCATGCCTCATGGTAAAGAGCTTTGTTAGCACCCACCTTGTGTAAGAAAATGGTTGAGAGTTCATAAACCTGGGATGTGAACCCCGTTCCTGCATCCATAATGATGGCCCATAAATTTGTTGACGAAGCTACACAGCTAATATACAGTCCATCTTCCCTTCCTTTCTCCACATGCTGATGAAGCCTTGAATCCATTACATTGTAGTGATATCTGCAGCAAAACCTCTCATCCCTTAGCTAAAATATCAAAGCATCCAAAAGAAACAAAAACTTATAGGGAGAACCACCCTCAGAAACCTTGCCATCTAATAGTATTCATGTTTGCCCTGTGCAGTGTTCAATTTCAATGAGGTTCTGAGGCCTTCTCATATTGTAGCAATGATAACATCTAAAACAGTGGTTAGGTGGGAGAAGTAGATCTTGAAATTTGATTTTACATTCAAAAAGAAATAATAAAAATGTCTTGTACCAACTTGAATGAGAATAGTTAAGATATGAATATATCAAAGTAAAACAAATTTGGGCCAAAAAAAGAAAAGTAAAACAAATGGCCAAAAAGGAAACAATTTCTAATTCAGGTATGATGGGAGAGAATGGATTGAAGGTGGTGGGTTTAACTTTTTAATCCTATAATGCTTAACTACCATCATTTACCTCTGCTTCATCGACGCTCTGGAGTTATAAACTGATATCCATTGCATAGCTGGAGAACCTAGCCGAACTTTCTTCTTAGGCTGACCACCATCTTCTTGCTCAGAAAGCCTTGCCCTTTTTTGACCCACCTATAATTCACGAGAAATTTAATAACAAATAGAAGAAAAAACAGATGAACTTTATAAGACTAATAATTTGACTTGGGTCACCGAGTAACAACCTTTAAAGCACCATCTATTCTGATAGGCCGCAAAGATGCAATGGAACCAATGCTGTTATCAAAAAGGGAAATCAGCTTTATGTAATTGGGTTCTTCATCAAATCTCATGTTGGTCACCATCTCAAGAAACTGTTGAAAAGGGGGAGGACATAAGCAACAAAGCATCTCAGGAGAAGTTGCCATCTTCTTCTTACAAACAAGAAATCCTTTATTCTCCCCCTACAGTTTGAGAGTTCATCAAGGCAATGAAAATTATAAATAAGAAACTAAGAGGTTACAGCAGTGAAGTTGCAAATAGCAATGAATGGTTGAATCCTGAATGAACTTACAATAAAACCTTGCCAGGGAAGCTTTCCTCGGAGGAGGAAAATTAGCGTATAAGCTAATGATTCAAGGTCATCCCTTCGGCTGCCGGTCCTTCCCAAATGAGCATGTACGCTTGCATAACGTACAGTTCCCCTGTCAAAAACAAAATGCATATCTAATCATTACATGATGTAGAAGCATGTATTTTGATAGATGTAGAAGAATGAAATCAGAAAGCTGTAACTATATAATATTGTAATTAGGAAGTGAATTAGGAGAATCCTGTGATCAAAGGGATTGGTTGTAATTAGGTTAGGAAGGTTACTAATTTTGGTGCTAGGAATGTATATTGTGGAAATCCGTTATAATTTTAAATGATGATTGGTAGGATAATAGGGAAAGATTGAGACCCTAATTGTGATAATTTGTGTTCTTCCATATTTGTATTTTTTTCCTTTTTAATTGCTCTCTGTGTATTTGTTAAATAGGGATACGTTTATGTAAAAAGATATAGTTTTTGAATGAATTTTCAAATCATTCTTAGTTTCTTCATGGTATCAGAGCCTCGTTTGCTCTAAAACCCTAACCTGTCCATGGATGCCCAAAGAGGAAACCACCATGAAAGAGTGTTGGAGATACACTTATTTGAGCAGAAGAAAGTAGGAGAAGTGCCATGCTTGAACCTCAGAATATGGAAGACTCAGCTATGGTTGCGAACAAAAGCAATGATCAAAAGGCTAGCACTATTGATAACAAAAGGACTGATCAGTCAAGGGCTTCAAATCGTGATAACAAGGATAACTTATGGTGCACTCACTGTTAGAAACCTAGACATACACGGGAAAAATGTTGGAAACTTCATGGTAAGCCAACTTCATCTAGCAAAGAATGGGGTTACAATGGAGGCTAATAAAGGAATCATGGGCAAACAAACTTGTCTTCTGCTCATCCAATTGAAGAAAAATCCTTGGAACAGGGCGGAATCAATCAGGAGGAGATTGAAAAAACAAGAGCTTTGTTAGGAACTCTTAAGAAACCTTCAAGTACCTGCTCACTAGCATTTTCAGTTAAGTTTCCTATTTCCATTTAATTAAAAGTCTCGAATGAAGCCTTTGTCAAATCATGGGTTATAGATTCAAGCACCACAGATCACATGATCCATTCGTCACACCAATTTAACACCTATAACCCTTGTCGAAGTTGTAGGAAAAGAGTCATAGCAAATGGTTCCTTAACCACTGTCGTAAGTGTAGGAGATGTCCAAATTAGTCCTACACTCACGCTCAGAAACGTGCTCCATGTTCAAAAGTTGTCCACTAATCTTGTTTCTATCCAAAAGCTTACACAAGATTTGGGTTGCATTGTGACCTTTTTCCCAACTTATTGTGTATTTCAAGACTAGGACTTGCAGAACATGATTGGACTTACTAAGGAATGGAACAAGCTATACTATCTTGAGACACCAAGCAAGTAATTTATTTTTATTTTTTAGCACCATATTTTAAATAAAGAAAAAATTTGGCTTCATCATCATAGGATTGGACATCCATCATTTCAAACTCTTAAGTTTTTGTTCCCTTCTCTATTTAGTAAATTAGATGTTGAGAGTTTCCATGGTGATGTATGTGAACTTGCTAAACACAAGCATTCACCCTTTCCCACAAATAATAAAGGAAGTTTAGAACCTTTTCATCTAATTCATAGTGATATTTGGGGTCGTTCCCCTATCCCTAATATATCCGGGGCGCTTTGGTTCGTGTCTTTCATCAATGATTGTACCAAGGTGTCCTGGTTTTTCTTACTTAAACACAAATCTGATATGAGTTTTATTCTTCCAAATTTTCATAACATGGTAAAAAACCAGTTTGGTGTCACTATCAAGAGGTTTCAGTTCGATAATGCCATAAATTATTTCAATCAAGTCCTAACTCCATACTTTCAACATAAGGGAATAATTCATGAGTCATCATATGTCAACACCTCTCAACAAAATGGAATTGCTAAGAGAACAAATGGTCACCTCTTTTGATACAACATGAGCTTTTTTATTCCACAATCATGTGCCTAAATCTTCTTAAGAGGAATTTGTCTTCACTGCCACATATCTCATAAACTAATTACCTTCCAAAGTCCTAGGTTTCAAAAGTCCCATGAAAATACTCTTATCATTCTATCCTAATATGAGAACCACAAGTCATCTCATTCCTAAGATATTTGGGTGTGTATCTTTTATGCATGTTTACAGTCCAAATAGGGGAAAATTGGACCTAAGAGCAGTTAAATGTATTTTTGTGGGATATTTCTCAACTCCAAAGGGATATAAGTGTTATCATCCACTATCCAAATTTTTTTGTCTCAACCGATGTTACTTTCAATGAAAGCCAGTCTTATTTTTTTGCTCCTTATCTTCAAGATGAGAATTCCATCAAGGAAGACAAGGATCAGGATTCCTATCTCATTGATCTCTTTCTTGTTTACCCTCCTAAAGTCATTGGTCTAGTATCTATACCCTCTATCTCTGAACCCGAGTTGTCGTCACTCGTTGATCTTATCTCTGAACCTGAGTTGTCGTCATTCGTTGATCCTATCCTTGAACTTGAGTTATCATTCGTTGATCCTAGCCCTGAACCTGTGTCATCACCCATTCATCCTACTCCTGAGAATCGAATGACGGGCAAAGTATACTTAAGGAAGAAAGCTATAGTCCCTAGACTTATACAAGTCCAAGAATTTGAACCGGCTTCTAGGAATGAGATAACAGTTTCTCATCCTCCCTTACCAACTGAATCAAAATTTCCTATTTCCATTAGGAAGGGAACGAAGGAATGCACTAAACTTCCCTTGTATGATGTATCCACTTTCCCATGTTATATCATTCAAAAAGTTGTATCGATCCTATAAGGGTTTTCTTACAAGTTAGAACAATATTCATATTCCTACTACTCTATCCGAGGCTTTATCTAATGAAAATTTAAAATAAGCCATGAATGCAGAAATGGAGGCCTTGGAGAAGAGTAAGACTTGGGAGTTGGTAGATCTGATTGCAAGAAAAAGACTAGTGGGATGCAAGTGGGTTTATACTATTAAGTATAAAGTAGATGGGTTGTTAAAGAGGTATAAGGCGAGATTGGTGGCTAAGGGAAACACTCAAACATATGGTGTGGATTATGGAGAGACCTTTGTCCCAATTGCAAAGATGAACCAGTAAGAATTTTGTTATTATTGGCAACTAACTATAATTGGGATCTACAACAATTCGACATCAAAAATACATTTTTGCATGGAGACTTGGAAGAAGGAATTTACATGGAAGTTCCTCCTGGATTTGAAAGTAACCTAGCCACTAAAAAGGTATGTAAACTTAAGAACACTCTATATGGACAAAAAGTCTCCAAAGGCATGGTTTAGAAGGTTTGCTAAATTAATAAAAAACATGAGATACAAACAAAGTCAAGGAGATCACACGTTGTTCATCAAACATTTTTTTTTTTTGATAAGTAAGCATATAATATATTGAAAAGAGGCCAAAAAGCCACACGCATACAGGGAGTATACAATCAAGCTAGAGCCTCAAAAAACACAGGAAAACAAAAACAACAAAAAGCCCACCAGCCCTTATATGGCGGCTATCCATTCCAGGGATCCTATAAGAGACAACGACCTCTCTCCACTATACATTCTCGCCCATCCCCATAAAATACAGACAAAAGAATTTTTTAATTTCTGTATATCTAACACCCCCCCCCCCCCCCCCCCCCCCCCTAAAAGCAAGCCTATTTCTTTCCTTCCAAAGAGTCCAAAAAATGTACAACGGTATAGACTTCCATATCTTTTTCCTTTTTTTCCCTACAAAAGGGCCCCTCCAGCTTAATAGTACCTCCTTTACAGTTTCTGGAAAGACCCACTTAATACCAACCAAAGCACATATCATATCCCACAGAATTCTTGCCACTGTACAATGTATTAGTATGTGATTAACAGTTAGATTCAGGGGGAGTTACTACTTTGTTGGTTTATGTAGATGATATAATCATGACAAGAAATGATGAAAAAGAGAGACAAACTTTAAGGTAGTGCTTAACTAGGGAATCTGAAATTAAACAATTAGGAAGGTTGAAATACTTTCTAGGAATTAAGGTTGCACATTATAAGCAGGACATTTTTATTTCTCAGCAGAAATATGTAAAGGACCTTCTCAAGGAAACAAGAAAGTTGGCATGTAGGCCAGCAAGCACTTCAATAGATCCTAATCATAAACTTGGAGAGGCTGAGGAAGATGTTGTTGTAGATAGAGGAATGTATCAACATCTGATAGGAAGACTCATCTATTTCTCTCACACAAGACCGAACATAGCATATGTTGTGAGTGTGATTAGCCACTTTATGCACAATCCAAAAGAGGTACATCTACAAGCTGCCAATAAAGTGCTACAGTATCTCAAAGGGTCTCTAGGAAAGGGTATCCTATTTAAACAAAGCTCGAGGCTAATACTAGAAGCATACACAAGTGCAAATTATGTTGGATTTGTGATTGATAGGAGATCAACCACCGGGTATTGTACCTTTCTCAGTGGAAATCTGGTAACATGGAGAAGTAAAAAACAGAGTTTAGTGGCTAGATCCAATGCAGAGGCAAAATTTCGCACAATGGCTCAAGGAGTATGTAAACAACCATGATTGAAGATCATTTTGGAAGATTTCAAGATTCAATGGGATGGCCCAATGAGACTTTATCACGATAATAAATTTGCAATTAGTATTGCACACAATCCAGTGCAACACGATCAAATGAAGCACATAGAGATTGACAGACATTTTATTAAGGATAAATTAGATAGTGGATTGATTTGTATTCCTTATGTGTCTACTGATCGCCAACTTGCAAATATACTCACCCAAGGTTTAAGCAGTACAAAGTTTCAAATAAGTATATCCAAGTTGGGAATTAAAAACATCTATTCACCAACTTGAGGGGGAGTGTGGAAGAATGAAATTAAAAAGTTGTAACTGTATAATATTGTAAGTAGGAAGTGAATTAGGAGAATGTTACTAATTTTGGTGCTAGGAATGTATATATATATATATATATGTATGTATGGGTCTTTGTATAGATTAAAAAGATCAATCAAGGAATTTTCTACCTTTTATTCTTCAATCTCTCTTCTACAATAGAAAATAAAACTGGGATATGAGTCCATGCCATTCAAGCTATGCAATTAAATTGAGGAAATGCCTACATGAGATTGCAACAGAATGAATGAAGAATACCACGTACATACAGTGTATGGTGTGATCATATAATACCATATCATCATAAAAGGAAGGACAACTGGTTATGCTTTATAGTGGAAAAAGTTTGTCAGTGAAGAAACAGCATGTTCAAAAAATAAGCATTAATTGAGTAGCAAAATGACAGCTTAAACGAGAAATAATTACACTTGAGAAAGAAAAGGCAGCATTAATTGAGGACAAGATGAGGGAAAATTATCTAAGATGCTTCAACTATATGCAACAAGGCCAAGTAAACCAGTAATGTGGACTGCAGAGGAATAATTTGGCTCAAGTTAAAGGTGTCAAGAGATTCAGTGAAGAGAAGGAAAGACATGGACCAGTGGCAGTGAGAAAAGTCATGATTGACAAAGATCTAAGAGATATAGTTCTAGACAGTCGAATAACAAAAATGCTGCGTACAGCTGAACCCAAGTATTTGTGACTAACACTTTGTAGTATTAAATTGAGTAGGCATCTAGAGACAGGGTATATCCTGAATAAGGACCCAAATTGTAGAGAATTACAGAATCCATTTACTCAAAAAGCAAAAAGAAAAAGAAAAAGAAACATTTGTCTAATGTTGAATGATCTACACATAAATAATGGTGCAAGTTTTCTGGAAACACTTCCAGTCCTGGACATTCCACCATGGAAAAAGCGGCATTACAAAGGGATATAATTACCTGAAAACATCGGGCTTTTGGTCATAATCCACATGATGACCAGAGGACGCTTCCCTCCATCTTGAAGCTGAAGTATAAATAGAACTAAACACATTACAGCTCTTTCTACAATTTGCTAATTATAGTCACATGTCTGCATGCCAACTATCAAGTATACTTGGAAGTCATCTAAGAAAGAAGCCATACCTAAACCAAGATCAATTAAATACAACTTCTTTTCATTAGGTGATCCAGGCAGACCAAGCAAAAAGTTTTCTGGCTTTACGTCTCCATGCACAAAACTGAGGGTATAAACCAAGTAACTATGAACATTTTCACAAAGAGAAGAAAAAAGAAAGGGAGGGAGGGGGGAGGAGGAGGGAACTGCGTAAGTACCCTCTTAAATGAAGCTGCTCTAATATTGATATAGCCTCAACAGCTATACAGGAAACCATCTCCTCAGACAGCCTAAGCAACGAGAAAAACCAATAAGAAGCAAGAACAAAGAATTAACATAACCATCTCAAAATTAGAGGGAAAAAATATTAGTTTGTGATATGTAATTTCATACATCTGGCTGTTAGAGTTCCATACATCCCATAAACTCGGTCCTAGCATGTCCATGACCTGAATTTCAAAGAAAACAACATAATGGTGGAATCAGAAATAATTAGCCATCAATGGCAAAGATAAAGGACATCTTCAAAACAGAAAGATCTAAAAACAAATAGTAGGGAAACTCACAAGGATATAGTAGTCTCCTTGGCGACCTTTATAATGGACCAAGGGAAGTCCATAACAACCATTAAGAGTGCTTCATGATAAAATTTAAAATGAAAAGTCCAGTTAGATATTAAATGACAAGGAAAAAAATGAAAAAACGAAAAAGAAAAAGAATGAGTTCAGAAGACAATAAGAATGAAATTTAGTCACCTGTAGACTTGCCACTCATAAGGTGGGCCATAACTGCAGCCTTTACCATTCCGATGCTCAAGCTTTAGAGCAACCTACATATCAAAAGAACAACAGTGTCATTAGCAACAGAACTAATTCCTAGGGAGTCTACTGAAACTACATGAGAAGAATATAAATAAAACCTCAAAAGCATCAGGTCCAGTGCGCCCTGTGCCACCAGTTACCCTTCTTCCAACATAAACTTGCCCAAAACCCCCTTTACCCAGCTTTCTGTCTAGCTTGTACATAGGGGAATTGGAAATCTGTACCTGAAAGATTCAAACAGAACAAAAAATATTTCAAAAATAGGCTTCAATATAATGAAATACAGGGTATAGTTGATGCATAAAAGTTCATTAAAAGAAACCCTCAGGCGCAAGGTGCAACACAAGGCGTGCACTTGAGTGAAGTGAAATGCAACTGGTGGTGCATATCAATTTTATCAAATATGATTCAAAATCTAATATAATCAATTAAAAATTTAAGATTCCAAACATTTAAAAGAAGCATTCATTAATAAAGTAGTGAAATTATATAAACTTCGATATAAAATTAGAAATTTCCAGAATAAAAGTGTTTAAAAAGGAAGAGGAAAGTAGACAATGTGTGACTCTTCCACAAGGCGTGACTCTTTATCAAGGCACATGTCTTGGCAAGCGAGGCCCTATAACTAGGAAGTGGTTGTGCCTTAAGCCTAGGTGCACTTAAAGCGTGCCTTTTAAAACTATGCACGCACAGAAGAAACCTCTACTATGAAATTCTATTCTTGTCTTTATGTGAGTGAGTTGGCTCTTCTATAGACCAAGGGTAACCACAGCTTTTATTAAATGAAGAATAAAACTCCAAAAAAGAGAAAGCTAGAAACTGACAATAAATAAAACAACACGATACTTCAAAATGTGAGATTTTAACATTCCAGAGACTTTTTAAAAGTTTTACACGTTTATTTCACTTGCAACAGAAATTCCCCCTAGTTCTTAGCATAAGGGGTCAAAGCTTAATCAAACATTAAGCTTATCCTCGGGTAAAATAGGCAAGAAAACAAATTAGGGAAGTTCCATTTATTCATTTAGAGGAGGGAAATAGTTCAGAACATATTAGATTCATCTAACTAGAGCTCTCATGTGACTCAATACATGCTAGAGCAAGGCTGTCATACCTCTGCTAAAAATCAAACAATAAATGGCATGCATAAGTGATCAAATGAGTGCAATGTTGACCATAATAGAGATCACTACAAAATGGAACATAAAAACATGAGATGAGAGGCAGATAAAATCAGTACGTGTCAGGCAATAAAATAGTTTTAAATGCATCTGAGGTTCCATACTATTATTCTTCCCTTGAAATTTAAGCTTCTTGGTTTGTAAAGTTTAGGCTAACAGCTTGCTTCTAACCAAATGTGAAAGAAAAAAATAAAATGAGGAAAAAAATATATGAGTGAAAGGCACAGTGTAATTTTAAGGTATCAGACCCTACTTGTACAAGTGGATCAGATAGATACATTTTTAAAATACGCAAGTCTTTATTTGAGAAAACTTCAACCCAGGGGTACGAGTAATCGTACGAGAACTAAGAAGCTGCTAATTTAAAGATAAAAGGAAAAAAAAAACACAAGTAAATAAGGAGAAAGGTAATTCTGAAGAAACTTTGTATCAAGTTTCCAATATTCCAGGTTCAGATGTTCCATGATTAGGATAATATAATCCAGCAACTTGGAAACCTCCCAACCAACATTAAATGCTGATTTTGTGATGTCTATATTTGCCTCTGACTAATATCGATAGATTTATCCCTTCTACTTGTGAAAAATAAATAAATAAATAATTCATACTCTACTTTAAATATGTGGATTAGTAGGTAATGTTCCATATATTCTTTGCACGTGGACTATGGATGGAAGTTCTGCAATACGTTGACTCTTGAAATCACACAACGTAAGGCAAACCCACTATTGACCATTTAGGAAGGAGGGGTAAATTCATTCCAAATTGGTGATATATGTGCTACAAGGATGGGAAGAATGCCGATTATTGGTTGCATAATTGTTTTCTGGTTCAATATTGGTGGTAATGTTTCTGCTTTTGATGTTTCTTGGGTTCTTTTGATATTGAGATGGCATGATAAATTTGTGGGCTGGAGGAGAAGGAGAAAAAGAAGAAGAAGGCCGTTGACAGCATCTTTTGAGTTTAGGTTGAAGGTTGCAGAAGAAGCAAAGATGGAAGAATGTGAGAAGGGATAAAAGAACAGTTTGGAAGCTCAAAGAAATTGCATTCCAATCCCTTTTTGTTTGAACGTGGAACCTAATATGGTAGCAAGGAGAACTTTCTTGGATTTTATAGATAATTAGTGGGAGTTGAGGCATAGGGCTCGGGTAGGTGGGGTTTATGCTGGCTTTTCAATCTCTTCTTTCTTTTTGTTTATTTATTAATTTAATTTGTATATATCTTGCATATTTTATGTACAAAGAACATGTGTCTATCTAGATTTGCTGTGCAGTGAAGGAGCCACAGGTGGCGTCTTGAATAAATGACTCTAGAATATTTGATAATACAGAAGCTGTGAGTAACCATACTGAAAAATAGCATATTGATGCCCTTTATTATTGAAGTTAGAGAGAGAGCGAGAGAGAGAGAGAGAACAAGGGTCATCTAGTACTCTAAAGAGAGGAAACACATCCATCTAGATTTGTCGGCAGTCAAGGAGCCGCTGATACCATCTTGATCAGATAACATTGCTGAGGAAGCTGTAAGCTACCATACCCAAAATGTACTAATAAATGAAGTTGAAGTTTCTACTTTGAGTGTGATTTGGAGTTTCTATTTATGAGAGTGGTTTGAAGTTTCTATATAAGAGTGTGGTTCGCAGGTAGGGACGGAGGGACGGAGGGACGGAGGTACGGAGGGAGAGAAGGACGGGGGAGAGAGAGAAAGAGAGAAAGCTTTCTCATTATCAAAGATTCTAAGTCATCCAATCAATATACACTATCAAAAATTCCAAGTCATCCAATCAATATGCCATCTGTGGCTGCTTGCCAAATCTAGATAGACAAGTCTCCTCTAAAGCATTGGATGACCCTCCAACAGAAGACCCTTTAGACACTTGTACAAACTTCAAGATGTACTTTATGTAATTTTTTATCTCTTATATTTACTAGGTCATCATGCTAATATTTCATTGTTGATAATTATTTATAGAGGTGAGTTTTCTGACTTTTCGTATGAGTACTTCCATCTCTTTTGGTAAAAGAGGAACAAATTTCCTCACACAACAAAGTGAAAACTTGACTTGTTTTTTTATAAGTAGAACATTAATTGTATTAACAGCACTTAAGGAGATGCAAAAAGTATACACGACATATACAAAGACATCAAAAAGGCCAAAAACAAAGTGAGGGGAACACCAAAACACCAACCATGCCTTACGTAGAGTGCATTTGGTGGTGATTCTAGGAGCTGTTTTTGATCTTTTTAACACTTGAAAATTTTTATTTTTCAAGTATTAGAAAGACTATAAATACTTTCTAGAATCATAGCTAAACACACTCTTAGAGCCTAACCACTCCACAAGGTCCAAGATGGACAAGGAGCAGTCTCTTATAGACATCCCAACCCAATCCAACAAAAGGTACATGAAGGATTGTTTAATAGTTTGGTCGCCACCCTCAACATTCTTGAAAGCTACCCTATTTCTCTCCCTCCTTAGCGTTTAGAATAAGCAGCTTTCCAGCCTTCTTTCCCTTCTTTCCGACAAAAGACCTATGCCAACTCAAAAGGGCACCTCTTGCCGTAGAATGCATCACCCAATGAGCGCCAAAAGGGCATGGATCAAGTGCCATAATATAGCTACTTTTGAACAGTGGAGGAGGATGTGGTAAGCCGTTTCTTCTTCTTCTTTGCAAATGTAACATCTATTTGGGATCCTCCAACCCTTGTTTTTGAGCTAATCCAAAGTAAGAACCCTGCCCCACATTGCTTCCCATCGACAGTGAGAGGTGCAAAAACATGAATTCACAATTATTGTACTTGTTTTTTACCATCCATAGGCTGACACTAGCTCAAGTATGTGAAGTGATCCTCCTTACCAACAGTAAATTTTTTATGTGAAACTGCTAAATATGTGGTTTCTTAATAATTTCAATTAGTTAGATACCAGGTTTTGTTTGCTATGAGTCTTGTTGGCATCTGATTTTAATACATGATATACAAATTGCATGGGATGCAGATTAAGCATATCTTATCAAGAAATAAAAAGGATACAATCATACAGATTAAACAATCATCAAGAAGGTAGTCAAATTTAATAAACAAATCAATGGCGAAGCCATATGTAGATGGTAATAGTAATGTAAAACCCCGATAGATATAGATAATATCAAGATAGACCAAAGTAACAATACCTTCTCAGGAAGTGGACTTGCGCTTCCTTCCTCCTCCACAGCAGCCAACTTTTCTGCACCCTTCTCCGCAACCACTTCATCTGGAATGGTGACCACCTCTCTAGCAGCCAAATCCAAGCCTACACGCCCCCGGCCACCAACTCCAGTACCAAAAAGCTTGCCATTCTTATCTTGATTCATTGCTCTAGCCCCTCTACCTCTTCCAGCTGGCCTTGGCCTTGGATAAAAAAATGCTGGATTATATGGCTTTGGTGAAGGTGATTTTATGGCTTGAGCTTTCGAGTCATCACCTCTTCCAGCACCACGCCGGGTAGCAGGAACTAAAGCGGCAGCATTTTCTTGGATATCGTTGATTCTCTTTGATCGGCGAACTCCACTTCTCAAATCTGGCATCCTTTTCCCATGCAAAAGAAACCCCCTTTTAACTTTCTTGCGAAACCCTAAGACACTTTGAAATTAAACCTAGAAGTTTCGACCAAACAAGCAAATAAAGAGAGTGAAAAGTTAAAACAAAATATATATGTATGAAAGAACTTTCTGAGGTTAACCATTTACACAACTGCCAACTTACCTAAAAATGAGTTCATAAATTTAGCTATAAAATACATCTCAAATTGGATGTTGAAATGGTAACATCAAATCCAAACCAATTTCAGAACTTATTTGATCATCAATAGTGAAAACACTTATCAAGAGAAAACAAAAGGAAAGATATCATGCACTCAAGAAAATTTTCAGAAACAAAAGTTAAGCAAAAAAAAAAAAAAACCCAAGAAACAATTTGGCAAAGCAATCTCCTACAATCATTTAAAATTGTGAATATTCCTGAACCTGATCATTATAATGTGATGGCACCTCATGTTCATTTATGGGGAAAACTCTTCAAAACTAAAATCAGACACGAAGTATCATTCAATTCATACCCAGCTAAAGTAAATTAAACAAAAACTAAAATCCCTTAAAATAGAAATTTTTTTGTTTTGGAAAATATATAGGAAAAACCCTAAAACGAAATTAGAACCCGGAATATTCAACCCCCACAAATTCAATTTTATGCAACTATCAGTGAGCCAATAAAAAAACATCAGTTACAAACACAAACACGAGATGCTTTACACATGCACGCAGAATGGAAACAAATTATTGAGAAAAATTCAATAGCCCAAAGTTCATTATAAATGTACCCTCAAATTCTAATCAGACTGCATACAAAAGCCCAATCGTTGATCCCTTACAGTTGAATTGCAGACTTGGATCCATCATAAATAAAAAGAAAAGTAAAAATCATCTGAAACGAAAAATGCTGCGAGGCTAGGTTCAGTCCAAGCTGTGGCTGAAAGCCTGAAACTTCAATATCTATTCATTAGTATCATATGTTAAAACCATCTATCATCTGCGGCCAACCAAAGACTCGATCAGGACTTCAAAGGCCAAGAATTTCAATACAAAAGGAAACTAACCAACTCAATTCTTAAAAAATCTAAATAGAAAATCACAATCAGGTCCTAAAGTTCAAAACTTTTGCCAGTGAAATCACTTGTAGCGAAACCTGAAACTAGGATAAATCAAACCCATGTCAATTTCACCAATCACCGATCGGATGATCATTCACAAATCCATGCAAATGCATCAAAAACAGAAACACACAAAAATATCTTAAGACGATCAATACCCATTAACAGATTCATCGAAATCAATGCAAAATCAATACAAAAACACCAAATGAAAGACAATCATTGAGACATGGTGACTTGATACAACTGTTATATAAAGCCCCATTAGCAATAAAAGACAATTACGATTGAAAAACTCGTATACACATAAAAAAACCATTACCTTCTGAAATGAAATTTAGATGATCAATCACATGTATTTGAAGAAGATGAATTGTATCAAATGGGGGTGGTTTTAGGGAGAGGGAGAGAGAGGGGGTGGGGGGCTCTAAGCGAATGAACGAGTCGGTGACACGGTGGTGTGTGCGTGAGATATGGGCATGGGAAAGACGGTGCACACCCTACCTACGTGCGTACGATAGCAGACCCTGAGAGTTACCATGAGAGTGGGTGGGGTGAGGGCGTAGCTTCTTATCATGGGTACACGCTACAATATCAACGCCCCCACTTGCTAGTGTCACAGGTGTCTGTGACTTTTTCGGTCACAGACTCTCCATCCACGCTTGATTAAAAACGAAGTCTAGGATGGGGAGACCCACTCACATTCTGGTTAATAAAAAATATATATATACATGAAAGCTGTGACTCTAGCAATTGGTGGATTTCAATAGAATTGGGCCTAGACCCAGTCACTCCTGACTGGGTTAAGCCCTGCCCAACTCATATCCACACTCCTTCCACACCCCCCACCACATCCCCAACCCCCCCTCCCCTCCTTCATTCATTCACAATTAAAACTTATTCATATATAATTGGAATAATATCTACACATAATTATGAGTAAATATCAAGAATCTTAAAATCTATTGAAATAATTATTACAAATAAAACCATTTTGATTACATTTCATATAAATATTGAATATTTCAAATCATTTTTCATTGATATTATGTCTTAAGTGGTGTTTGTTTTTTGTTTGAATCAATAGGTTCGATTTAATTATATTGGTTGATATCAACGAGTTATTTAACAAACACTACCTTAATATTTGTATATGTAAGTGTTTTAATGAAAATATTTTTAAATAAAAAAATCTTAAACATGTCAAAATTAGAGACTATAATTAAAAATTTCTTAAACCCATCAAATTCAAATCATAAATCAAATTATACTTGAACAAGCATTACATCAGTTTTTTCATTAATCGTTATGATTAATAAATTTCGATATTATCTTAAAATCAAGGGATTTTTTTTTTCAAACTTTAAAGACATAAGAATTTCTTTTTGTAAGAATCCAAAGATTGATTTCTCCTTCAATAAAACCACGTGAAAAAAAAACTTCGGCATATAATACTCCCAATTGGTCCATTGGTAGACTATGAAAGGCAAAAAGGGTTTTACCATAGATTATTTAGTTTATGCACCTAATGGTATTTAATACTAGGGATGATATGCTTTTCTTGTGGGAAAATTTAAGCTTTAACTTGTTTGATAATGCTCCATCATGATTCAGCCCAATGCATAGTTGTAGGGTTGCACAATTATTTTCCCTATTAACTCTATGTTTATATTTTATGATTTTGTAATTTTTATAATTTTATTTATGGGTCCTACTAAAGGGAGATCAGCGGTTGATCCTAGAATTGGTCAATGGAAAGATTGGATCCATAATTGCCTGCTAATGAATCTAATGATACAAGCAACAGTTTCTAATATAAAACCCTTCACCCACATCTCAAAGCTTTTTCTTTTTTTTCTTTTTTTTTTTTAATTCAATGGTTAATAGAATGGATCCAAAGGAGTGGGTGTGTGTTTGGAAAGAGAGAAAATGAACTTCAGCCATTTAGGGCCGTAGATCGAAAGAGCGGTTCATATTTTTTGCATGCTTGCAGGGCCCGTGGGATTGGTTGTTCATGTTTTGAATCAAATTATTAAAATGCAGTCAATGGGTCAAGAAGTATAAAATAAAATAAAATAAATTAAAAAGAAAAATAAATGGCTTAAAATTCCTCGATGGTGTGGTTGAATGACGGGAGACCTTTTCATACTTCTTCACATATCTATAATTATTTAACATGTTCTTCTTTTTATTTTTAGAAAACATAAACATTTTTGGTGTTTTAAATTTTTTTAAAATATAATTAAAAAACATTTATTTTTCTATTTTTAGAAAATAACAAAGGTGGAATTGCCTTTATATAAAATTTTGATAAATTAATTTGTAGACTCGTTGCTATTATTTGTTGGAACTCCATTTTGCTTGTATCCAATTATTAGACAGGAATCGCATGTTGAATCATATGAAGAAATTATGTCAAACATTTCTATAAAAAGGGAACATATAGAATTTGAACTAACCTGATTCTATTTTGAGTGTTGAAAGAACAAGGTATGAATCTTCTAAGGTTATGGAGGGCACCACCTCTTTCTGAATTCTCTCTGACGATGGGAGCGGGAGAGAAAACAAGTCTGTTCTTATTTCAAATGATGTGATTAGACTGAACAGACACTTAACCTTTAGTTTTATACTCTCCTGTCTTATGGACCATACCCTTTGGCTATTGAGCCTCACGAGTTTTAGGCCCATCATCTAAAGCCCGTGATGGCAATGGGCTCTACACATAAGGTGTTCCATACTATGGAAATTGATACAAAATAAATATCAAAAGGCGAATAGCTTAATCATGCATCATTGTTAAATATGTATGAGTCCATATCTTAACATTATTTTCTTTTTATGAATTAAAAATTGTAATGATTTGTTTTCAATTATGTAGAGATATTATGTTTAACGGGTCTCTCACACCTTTAAAGCACGGCTATTATGAAATCTCATATTGAATAAAGGAAAAAAAAATCGACACTATATACGTATATGTTTCTCTTAACCATATAAACGTATTTTAAAGTAATGAAATTTTTTTGGTTCAAAGTGAACAATATTTACACGTTTTAAAATAGATCATTACAAATGATATCAATGTAATCTCCGACCTCAATTAAGGAATTTGTTTGACTCTATAAAGAGTATTTGTTTATTTAACCCTATAATCTTATGAGATAAGACAATAACATCATGATTACATGAATGAGTGATTTTAATGTTTTAACCACATAAATATATTTTAAGGTAATGAGGTTTTTGGACCATATCAGATAATATTTATATGGTCGTGAATGAATCGTTATAGTTGTCATAATCTTCGAAATTGAGAAAGGATCATTAGAGTTGTCCTAAATAAAACTTCAATAAGAGAGATGATAACATGTAGATTTACTTATGGTGAAAGTTGAATGGTTGTAAGTTGAATTTAATACTTATAATAAATAATAAGGGGAATTTACATTGTGGTAAATTATAAATAAAAAATGGAAATCAAATGGCTTTATGTATTAAATAAATGGATAAAGGTATTTTAGGAATAAAAAATTGTGAAATTCCTTTTACTTTTGATAAATTATATTTGTGTTGTCATAACTCCTTTCCCATTTGTGATTTACCATTTTAATACTTTTTTAAGACATAAATACCCTTTTATTGAGATCCCTAAACTCCCTTTAAACACAAAAACACATCAAGTTCTTTCCCTTTCTTTCTTCATTTCTTTTATTCTAATCTCTCCATAACCCCAACAAAATTTAACAAAATAATTGTGTTTTCATTAATAGATAATCAAATAATCATTTTCAATGATGGTACAAATGCAAAAGTGTGTTCTTTGTAATTTTATTTTATTTTTTGTATTTCTTATAGGATTTTCCAAGTTTAAAGAAGAAAGTGTTATGAATGATGTTTGAAGTTATACTGTTAAACATTTTACAATTGTCCGATATTGTACTTTCAGACATTTTAAGAATGTTCGAAACTATACTTTTGAATATCTTTTCATTGTTCGACCTTTCAAGTTCAGACATGAGGGTATAATTTTTTATTTTTTTTATTTTCTCTTCTATTGTACTTTTTTCACAATTTTCCACTTCTAAATCACTTTTAAATTATTTCAAATTGTTTTTCAATTAATTTTAAAGCAAAGTTTTTATTAAATGAGTTAAAAATAAAATGATTTTCTCTAAGGATTTGTGGTTGGGGAGCAACAGGTTAAGAGAAAAATGATGCAAAAGACGAGTTTAGTGAAAGAAGAATGAGAAGAGTATCTTGAGTATTTTTAAAATTATAGGTAGATGTATTGATAGGCTTTAAATTTTTAAGTAAGTGGATGTGTAAATAAAATGGATACAAAAGGAGTTTTGGTAGATACAAATATAATTTTCTTTTACTTTTATAATATTGTAAGAATAGTTTAGAAAAGTGCATAATGGTAGTTGAGATGGGATAATAAAAAACTAACATAGATGAATGGTCATTATGTTTGAAAGATACAAATTTAAAAGACATACGATAAAACTCTTATAAAATAATACTCCCATAATCAAAAGAAATTATTATCTTAATGAGGTTATTGATTTATCGATAAATGAATATTTTATTAATTTATAAAGAGTATTATGTTTCTATCTGATATTAGACTTATAAATTTAAAAACAACGAACATGATAAAAAGTTCACACATAAAAGCCTAAGAGACTCTAAAGAATAAAAATTGGTTATTAATTGTAAGAAATAGAAAGATTTTTAGTGGGTGTTTGGTAAATCAATTTAATAACGACTTAATAACTTAATTTAAATCATTAAATAAATTAAGTATATTTGGTAAAATAACTTAATGGTATAACTTAAAATAAAAAAATAATTTTAAGTAATAAATAAAAATAATTAACTTATTATTAATTTTATATCTTCATTTTATATTTTTATTTTCATTTGTTTTAATTACCTCCACGATTTGTTTTGTTACTTCATAACCTCTATTATTATTTGACATTTTTTACCTTAATTATCAAAAAGTAAAATCTATCAAATGACATTAATACTTAAAATAAGAATCAAATAACAAGTTTTAACTCAATAACTTAAGTATAATTTAACTTAAAATCAACTTAAGTCATTAAAATAAGTATTAAGTTTTACAAAATACCTCCTTAAAAAAAAAGAGATGTGATGTTAAAATATTTCCTCGTTCCCTTAAATATTTCTAAAAATATTATTACTTTATAAATTTAGTACACTAATCCGAGTTAGGATCAAAAGTTTTATTATTTAAATAAAAATATTAATTTATTTAATACTCATTTACCCAGATTTTATACATTCCATATTCAATGAACTTTTGTTTGACATAAAAATTTGCTTTTTATACTCTTTTTTTTTTTTTAAATCTTAAATCATTCTAATTTATCATTTTTTTTTTGAGTTACATGTTTATTAAATGGTGAGGGAATCCCAATTTTGTAGATAACATAATGAATATTAAGGATATTAATTTTAAACAAAATTTTAAAATGAGAAACATTAATTTTCATAATTAAATTCCAATAATCATATTAAATATACTTTTAACGTTGGACAAAGGCTCATATACATATATAAAAAAAGAATACTGCAATTTCTATTAGACAATATGCAGAGAAATACATAAAAAAAATATTATTAATACATCAACATTCTCGAAAAAAAAATGTAAATCAATGGACAAGGTATGTGATAACGAGGGCAACCACGAGGAGGACAAAAGCGATGCCTTGATCAATCGTACTGCCGTCGCTGAAGGGGCCCTGTGGAGCAGGCGAAGGAGCGATTCCCTGGCCTCGGCTCCCTTCCAATAGGGCCAACAACACCAACCCAACGATGGGAAAAGCGTAGAATTTGATTGGGTTCATCGTCTTCGATTCGTAAAGTGCGAGATTTAAAAAAGAAATCGGGAAGAAAAGATATAAGAAATGGCGAGGAGGGGAATCGTAGAGAGAGAAAAATCGTGGAAAGGGCGTTTTGAGGAGAGGATGGAGAAGGGGGTTATGGTATATCGTGTATATATATATGGGTGAAGTGGAGGATGTGCCTTCCAGGAAAAGAGAGTGTGAATTGGTGGAAATTGTAAAATAACGCGGGAGAAACGCGAGTTTTAGACTCGACTGGCGGCTTATTGACTCGTCCCCCGAAAGCGACTGCGGCTGTAGCCGGGGGGACTGAACAACTGCCTCGTGGCGTTTAAGTTTCGCCTGTCCAGAAACTTGTGTTTTATTTGGTCACATCATACGCCATTGGCCGTGGACTTTGGTTAAGGGTCCAAATCACCTGTTCTAGAGCGCAACCATTTTTACTCTACAGGTTCTAATTGGATTCTCCTTCCTAGTGCCTCGATAGGCATGTGAACACAAGGGTCCTTTTCCAAAGGGGAAGTGGAGTACAAGTCAAATTAGGAGGTCAAAAGGGGGAATGCTATTTGATTATGGGAAGCCAGTTTTGAATGGTCTTTAAAAACTGATTTTATTACCATTTTCCTGCACCTCGTGCCATCCTACTGGTTACCTTGGATGTCTTCTGTCATATAGTCTATTCAATTGCATTATAATATCTTATGTACGGCTCCACAATAATATATTGATGTAGAAGAACTGGGCTACATTTTCTGTCAACCGAGGTTGGGGCCCATACATGGGCCCACACATTTCTTTGCAACAAATCTATGTTTATGCCTTTTTGTGAAGGAAATTCTAATCTCCGGTCAAACTTATACACTGGGCAGCCCCAAACGGGCCTTGTTTTTGTGAACTCGGGTTTGTCCAGCCCAAATTTAGAAGCAAACTGGTCCATGACTTCTTCCTTCGTCCCTTGAAATGGGCCGCCAGGTCCAAAGGTTAATGGTCACAGACTTGGGTCGTTTAGCAGGGACATTTATCACAAATTTTTTTTTTTCTGGTTTTCACTGTATAATCTGACTGAGAAGGGCATCGTCATGGCCTTATCCTCTTCCAAAACGCCGCGTTTTGGGTTCAGGCCCAGCCTCAGCACCCAACTGAATATAAATTATTGAGTAGAAAAATACGTGCCAGAGACAGAAAACAGAGACTGTACCACCAAAAAGTGGCTGAGTGCTGAGTCAGTAGCACTAGCATGCTGACATATAAAGGACGTGGCATAGAACTCCTGGAGGTGGTTTTTGTTGGTAAAGAGCTTCGAGGGACAAATGTATGGTTTCTGTTTCACAGTGGCTGAATACGTATTTGGCTAATCATGAATATGAAAAACAGGTCGTTGGTGTTATAATAAATTTGAAAATTAGATATAAAAAAAATTCTAAAGAATTAAAATTGTAAGCGTTCAATATGTGATATCTCAACTGGATAAAGAAAAAAGTTTCTTACATTATATATACATGAACTCCTTTATCTTTTCAGACGTATTTTAAAATCATGAGAACCCTTTGAATCCAAAGTAGATAACATTTATATGATTGAATGTGAATCGTTATAAATGATATTGGAGTTGATCTTCGACCTTTGTTGGGGTTTATTTGGTTCGGGGTGTTTGTTTGTTTAATTTCATAATTTCATGAGATACAACGAGTGCGTACTTGTAATATTTGAGAGAAAATTTTTGACGTTATATATGTATGAATTTCTTTTGATATTGTAAACATATTTTAAAATAATAAGAATTCATTTTGATCCGGACAATATTTATATGGTTATATAGAATAAGTATAATAAAAAATTATTTAATATTATTCTAGGTTTAAGTATTAAATTTCAATGGAAATAATGAGAATTTAAAAATGATTTATTTTGATAAACTTAATTTCATTATAATATATTGCTTAAATGAAGTGATTAAATTTTCATTTAATAATAAAATTTGATATGTTATCTTTAAAACTTAAAAAAAAATTTATGGTAAACAAATTATCATTTTTTATTAAAAATTAAAAATTTATTTTTCGTGATTTACCATAAGCGGTTAATGCGTTTTACAATTCAAATTTAACGATTTAAATGGTTTAAAATTTATCTTTATCTTTATCAGCCCCATCAAAAAAGTTGACCAATGATCAGTTTTTACTTTTATTTCAAGCTATAAGTCGTCAGTGATTTCATCACACACGCCCCACACCTTCACAAGCGGCTCATGCACATAGAAACGCTTCGTTGAAGACTCGAAAGAGAAAAAAAAAAAAAAAACTTTCTGGGAATCAATCTAAAAGCCCTTTATACCCAACTTTACTTGCCCACCTCTCCTTGATTCCTTTTGTTTCTATTCTATATATTTTTGTAGCCCACAGATTCTTTTCTTTTCAAACTCTTTTCTCACCCAGCAAACAACAAGGAGGAGGAGGATCAAAGATGTGTCACCCGGGTCTTCCTCAGGGTAGGCCTGATCATCAGGAGTTGGCAGCACAAAGAAGATGGCTTCTTTTGCAGTTGGCTGCAATGGTGGCGGAGAATACCGTGCGCAGTGAAGCAGCAGCGTCGGGAGATGCCCGGGAGGGCACAGTAAAGCAGTGCTGTCTATGTTCGCCTACACGGCATCCGGGGTCCTTCCGGTGCAGGCTGCATCGCGCTAAGTACGTGTGGGGTGGCCGAGTTACGAGAGAAAAACCTAGTGATTAGTCTACATCTTGTAAGTATATATATGAAAAATGAGAGAGGTGTGTCATGTTTCTCTTCTCATCAATTGGATCTTAATGGTAAAGTTTACTTGACTCGCATGGTGTTTGTCTCTTACCGGAAGCGTTTCTTTGATCTTTCTGTGATTTCTCTGGATAAAGGTCAAGGGATAGGAATAACCCAGAAGGCAAGGGAACAAATTAGCTTTGTTCTTCCACTAATTAGGATTCGTCTTTTCAATTTTTTTGTTTTTTGTATTGGGATAGATCAGAAAGTTATTTTAAGATTGAGCGATGCCAAGTAGAAAATCTGGCTGTAGAGTTTGGTAAGTTTTACTTTTGGCCCACTTTAGCATTGATCTTAAACAATTCATAATTTCGTCTCTAGTGCGTTCCATACACGTAGACACCGTAGGTTTTCCTCACGAAAACCGCTGCGCGGTTTAAATGCGAAAATAGAACCGCCATCCACGATCATGGGCTGAGAGCGTTTTTAGTTAAATAATTTTGATCTACCTTTATGCATATATCTGCTTTTCTTTAGGCTCTTTTATTTGGTGCATTGATGTTGTGAATGGATCAAGGATTAAAAAATTTGATAGCATTTATTAATTTTTAATAATATGTAAAATAGTAAAATATATATTTATAATGTCGATGAACTGTCAATCCGTGAATCGATAATTTTTTCGATTCAATAATCGGTCTGAATTTGAAAACATTGATTAAATATGTAAGAAATACCACCACTCAAGTCTCATCCATATATATATATATATATATATATATATATATATATATATATATATATTAATTTTTTTAATTTACCCTTACTCATAGATTTGTAATTTTTACAACCATCAAATTATTTTTTTTTTTATAAAAATTATTATTCCTAATCTTGAAATTTAAATTAGAATTTAATCAAATATTCCACATCAAATGTCAAATAAAATATTTGACATTGAAAAGGGTAAGCTGTTAAGGGTTTGGAAGAAAAAATAGGAAAGGTTGACAGAAAAAGGCATTTTAGTGGCATTTTAAATAATTTTGTTTTATAAAATTAATTTCTCATAACAATTTATTAAAATTACTTTACAAATAATTATATCATATCTAATTATAAACAACTATAGATTAATTTCATGAGTAAAAAAGATTTTAAAAAATATAGATAAGGAAGGTGGGGATGAGAATTAATATAAAAAGTTGTCAACATTATCTATCCTTTAAAAATACATTCAAAGTCTCCCAATAAGCCAAAAACGTGGCCTGCGGCTTAAAAAATAAAAAATATATATAAAAAAAGAATTATCCAGTGTCCACGTGTTTCACGTATTCTATTGAGTATTCTACAAGTGAACCTGTTCCATACTTAGTTTAAAATAAAATAACATATTATAATAGGTTAAAATTCAGTTTGATGGTGGCTGACTCATGACTCACAACCCACCTGAGAGCGACAGCAAGAATGCCAAGAAAAAGAATCTCCAAATGCAAATTGTATATATATATATTTTAATTAATTATTATTATTATTATTTTATTTTTTTTTCAAACTAGCACTATTTTTTATCAACTATTATTTTCCAACAATTATGGAAAAAAATTGAAAAACAAAATTAGAAAAACCCACTTTCAGCTTCTGCAGCAGAAGTCCTTAACCATCATATGGAATTTACAAATAGACATAATAGTAACCATGGTGCTATAATTACAGCAGCAATCTTCTGAAGAATTAACATTAATGAGCTAATATTCTTACTATCACACATTGCTGCTGTCCTTTAATGAAATGAATCCTCTTCACAGGCACTAACCTGTAAGCTATTCACATCCACATGCTGACGCTTTCTCAATTAACCTTATCAGCTGCTGACAGTACCAACCACAACCCTATGATGTGCTACCATATCCAAATCACGATTGGGATGACTTTCTGGCCTTTACATTATCCACTGCAATCACTGAAAGTCAAATACCAGTTCAAAATTAGCAAAGAAACCCAAATGCTTGCTGACGGCCTGACACTCCTTTCATTGGACCAGTAAGACAGATCACAAACAACTCTAGCAAAGCCACCTGTGGGAATGATATAAGACACATGCACTCTGGTTGGGTTGGGTGACCTCCTGGTTCTCATTTTACAGTTGCTCAAGTCCAAGAACCAAGCATGGAATTTTACAGATTAGCAGCAAAATCAGCAGTTTTCACTAAAAGTGCATCTTTTCTTTTAGTAAAAACATGCCAGATGAATCATGAAAATAGGACGGTAGACATTTGCAACTGGACATTTATATTGTCTACTGATTGTAACCTAGGAAATGTATTTTTCAGGGAGATGTAACATGGTTACTAGAGTGAAATAGAATTAAATATGTCAAAACCGAATAACTGCATAGAATAGGACCATGACTCGCTGATTGAACAGCCTCTATATGTCCACAACTGAGGAAGCAACAGAGTATTTTTCAAATGCATATTTTGCTTATATTGTTCTCCACACAAAGAGGTCAAGCTAAGGTGATGAGATACTCACCATTGGGTAGCAATCTTGATGGATGATTGTTTGGTTGCTTGTATTTACATAAACCTCGCATGATACTCTTGCCTGATCAAAATCCAAATAATGCAGTTAAACAAACTTAAGCAGCTGTAACATCTAGTATGCAGAATAAGAAGAAAAAGAGTGAAAAATGGTCAAGGCAATTGCAAGCCAGTGAGCATGATTTTTGTGTTGTGTATCTTTTGTGTTCTCACATTAGTTACCTTTGTGTTGTGCAAGAATATGGTGCCTTTACAATAAAATCTAAAATGCATTCATATGAATCTATACGTCAGTAGGTAATCACATCACCGCCCCACCTGCCAAATACGATTTTCCTATTCATTACTAGATAGCGGTCGTAAATGTAGTATTACTTGCTACAGAGTACAAAAATAGTAGGTGCAACCTTAATTGCTGAATAACTTATAAATCAGTTAATCAACCAAGCCCCAGTGCCCCTGCACCCATTTTCAGTTAAAAATATGACTCTTATTTCATCACTTATCAAGAATAAATAAAAAAATAAAAAATATGACTCTTATTTCATCATGTGTGTCTGTCAAAATCATTGCTCTAATTAAAGCTTTATTCAAGTCCTTCAACATTCCCCCCACTTTCAACACCTTCAAATTATACATCCTCTCTTTGACTTATCCAGCACCAGCTCTCCTCCTCTCACCCCTTCAGATCAGGCCTACTTGAAAAATGTATTTTTCATAAATCACAAGCCTAATGGGGCACTTTACCTGTTAAACTACAAATTAGCCTAAAAAGTTAAGCTATTAGGTAATGAGACAACAATGTTATCAAGCCAACGGACAAACTTAGGCTATGACCTTTAACACCAGCCTCACATGCAGACTCCTTGAATTTGCCCCTGGGTTCAAATGGGAAAATAAACACATGGTGATGTCTGAACTTATGAGTTAAGACCTTTTGAAAACTGATATTTTGATACCATGTTAAATTACCAATTAAACCAAAAGTTTAAGTTACTAGGTAATGGGTCAATACTGTAAAGCAAGCCAACAAGCCAACTTAGGCTACAAACTTATATAACTTTAACATAAAAATTCTTCAGAATTTATTTTAAAAACTCTACCTAGGCCTCTGTAGGAGCCATATATTTAGGCAAAGAATTTTTCTAGATTTCAAATTTAGGTTCCTAAAAGCTTGACTGAAGGTTTTATGCAGGCCATCAACCTAAAATCTAACCTCCCTCTTCTCTTTCAGCCTAGGACAAGCTATAGGCAAAGGTAACATTGGACAAGTGAAGATAAGAAAAAAACATAAGAATATAGTCCAAACTAAAACCACTTATAAGTACATAATTAAACACAACCCATTTAACAACTTTGTTAAAAAATTAGGGGATGTAAGATCAATAAGAAACATCTTTGGTTACATAACTTAATCTAGTTTGATGGCCTAAATATATAAAAACTAATTCCAGTGGTTTGTGAAACATCTTGTTTGGAAATTCCTCATTAGTTTTAGCATACAGGATATTCATAATGAAGTATATCATGAGAATCAGTCCAGAGTGTACTGCAACTTAGTATGCAATAACTATGAGTGCGTATGCAATTCCAAATATTAACCAACAGTGCAGTAAGGCATAAGTCCATGATGGAATAGTACTCATTAAAACAATCTGCTTAAACACATAGACCAGGTCCGTACTGTTGCAAAATAAAAAATTCCTGTGATAAGCTATCACACCAGAATTGAAATGTGAAGAGAGCAGAATCTCAAGCATTCTAATGTTCCTATGCCTAAAATTATGAATAATCAGGCATTCCCTGCTCGTGTGCTTGAATTAGTGACATGTTGGAATTTTTAAATTTAGAAAATCATGTAAGAATTGATACTCCATGAACAAGTTTTCTAATATTATTTTAATAGATTTACATGATGTCCTCCTTTCCCTCCTTCAAAAATTTTCTTCACCAATCATGTGAAAGGAGACCTTACTGAACTTTGCTAAAAGACAACCAAACTGTGGGGAACACAGCCAAGAACCCGGACTAGCCATTGCATGGTTACCAGATAATTCTTCTGAGAACTTCAGGGCAATATCCCACTACAACTAGCATATCCTGCCTGTATAGAATGTGGGAGCTGGATGTGGCTCGCAATCCCATGTCCAACCTCCATGTATTATAATTGAAAATCGCATGTATATAAAGGAAAGAAAGAAGAAAAGGACGACGATTTTTTAAAACAAACACTGTGATCCCACCTGTGGGAACGATGAAAAAGTCAATCTCTCATCAAAGTGCAAAGCAAGGGTGTTTAATCTCAAAATTAGAAATCGGAGTACAAAGCAACATGCAGTATCAGCATCCAAAACTTTCTCACAAATCTCATGGGAGAATGATAGAGAAGAGTTTTTGTGGGTTTAAACTTCATTTATTTATAGTTTTATTAATTATAATTACCATTTCAAGATTTTATTTATAGAAGCTCTTTTATTTTAGAAACACTGATCTCATCATTATAGTTTTGATGTTATTATTATAATTATATTGCTGTAAGACTTTTATTCTTTCAAGGTTTCACAAGAAGACATGTCTTGCATACCCTCTTTAATTTTTTCTGGATTTTATAAAATAAAATTTCAATCACATAATTATCTACTAAAAATTAACTATTTTTAGACTGATAAAATATCTTATAAAAGTTCAATCTACGAATTGACTTAAGAGATGGATGAAAAGAAAATACTCCTTAGAAAAAATATATTAAAAGTAAATAAATAAACCAAATGTATTTTAGCACAAAATTTAGCAAAAATGCGAAGGCCGCCCGAAGTCCAAACAACTTCAAATACACTAAAAAACAAGAATAAAATAGGGAAAATGATCCAAAAAGCCTCTCTGAGAAGATTGCCAAGAAGAGTTCCCATCAGAATAGAATAGGGAAGATGATCCAAGAAGCCTCTGAGAAGATTGTTAAGTAGAGTTCCCATCAGAATAGAATAGGGAAGATGATCTGAGAAGCCTCTGAGAAGATTGTCAAGAAGAGTTCCCATCAACTACGAGAAGTTGAGTCCCTTGCCACCTTTCTTCAAGCCAAAGGTGTAAAGATGGGGAGTAGTATATTATAACTTACGAGTTTGGGCTAAAAGCAAGAAGGACAAAGGAAAGCAAAGTTTTCGGGGGAGAGCAAACAACAACTGAGGAGATGCACATTTGAGTACTAGGAAGAAGATGCACATCCGAGTAATAGGATGCCATCTGCATATGATCCAATGAATTGGTATCATTCTGTACAGTTTTGTAAAACGTGGCTCCAAAACAAATCACGTTTATTGATGTGATTGATGGAAAAGAAAGACGAGACATCTTTAGAGTTGTACTTGTTTGGATTGTTTCTCTTTTATCCTGTTTATATTTCTACGATTTTTAGGAGAATTTTTTTAGCTCCTACAGACATAAGTTAGAAACAAAACCCTAAACAAGCAAAATAGCTGCCCAAAATTTTTATGGGAATGTTGAATTTTAATCTTACATCCTTGATTCATCCCAAAAACACTTAAAGAAAAAGCACAATTCAATATCAGAAAAGAAAAAAATACAAGAGTCAGCTCTACATTTATGTTAGTTCATCCACAGAACACCCTTAAAATCTTGTATCCATGTTTCAGAATTTCAAAACTGCATGACTTCAAGAACTAATCTAATATATCCAATTCATGTGTTGCACTACCAAAATTATCGTAACCGCCCGTTTGATTTCAAAGGAAACAGAGAAAAACAAAACAATGCCAGAGTTTGAATCCTATCCATTTCCCATTCCTCCCCATCAAACTTTCAGCAACCAAATAGAAACAGAAACAACAAAGACTGATTACATACCTTCAGCGGAATCTCGAAGAAGAACAACCCTAGCTTTCCTCGAACCTCCGAAACGGTATCAAAAGGGATCGAGCCTCTGGCTAGATCTTCAAGCAAGTAAAAAACATCATGAAGAACCTCAATTCCATCAAGATCAAGCGTCGCGTTGATATACGACGAACCTCTCGCCCTCAAATACCCTCCGGAAGAGTTTACAAACCCTAGCCGTCTTCCGCGGTAGCCGACGGAGGCGGTGAGGGAAGTGTAGCTGAAGGAGAAGAAGTCTCTGTTTCTGACTCTAATGGTGAGATCAAGAGAGAGGTCGAGAGAAATCACAGGCGAAGTGTGGACTTGGACGCTATTGAGGTGGAGTCCAACAACTTGAACGGTGGGGTCGGAAGGATAGAGGAGGTAGACGGCGGCGGAGATAGAAAGGAAAACGGCACAGGCAAGGAACGCATTGCAGAGGCGATAGAGGAGACGGCGGCGGCGAGGGTAGTATACAGGGAGTAAAACAACGACGTTTTGGTAGTTGGGGTCGCCGCCGATCGGTGCGTAGACGAGGTTGTCGTGACTCGTTGTCATTGCCGAGACTTCGTCGTTGGTTAGACTCTTTTCCTGGGGACTTGTTTTTAAATTTGGTTTATTTATTTATTTAAATTTAGCTTATAAAATAATTCCAGCGTCATACTGGTTTTAAGTCATAAGTTTAACCTCTACCCAACAACCGCCGTAACCAAATTTTCCAATCTTATATTACAATTTACAACTCATATACTAAAAATAAAAGTATTCACATCATTTCATATGATATTTAATTTAATCTTATTATATTAAGCTCAAAAACTTTCAATAAACTACCGTAAAAAACATAGGAAGTGATTTAAGCTGAGGTGAACTCTACGTTACTCGGTTTCGTAACAGAGTCGCCTACGCAACAATTTAAAAAAATAAATAAAAAAAATCTTAATTTATAAATTAAGGATTTTATTCTTGCAATGAATCAATTTATGCAATAATGATTCAAGATCAAGATCGAAATAATGATATCAATAAGATTATTGTGTTTTCATATACACATGTGGAAAAAAAAATTTCAATTACAAGCCAACAGGAATAAAAAGTGAAGAAAAATTTATAATTAATAATATTTATATATATTATTTTAAATTTATTTTAAGTCTTTAATATAAAGATTAAATAATTAAAAAATGTATAAATTTATTACTAATTTAATTTATATTTGATTTCTTTGGGCTATGTTTTGATTTTTAAAAAATATTAAGAAAATAAAAATTGGTTTTTCATGTTTGATTTTACCATAGAAAATGTAAAATAAAATGAAATAAAATTAAAATTGGATAAAGATTTATGTATTTTAAAATTTTAAATATTTATATAATGAAAGGAAATAAGTGAAATGAGTTTGAAAAAATATATAAAAATATTTTATTGGCTTTAAACTTATTTTTTTATTTTTTTCACATTTTTTTTTGTATATTTTATTTCTTTCACATTTTTTCGAAAAAAATTTTATGAATCAAACATAGCCTTGATATTATTATTATTTTTTTTGGCATTTTTTTACCCTTGTTTGGTTTTTGGAAAACAGTTAAAAAAATGTTAAGGAAAATAATTTTCTTATATTTGAATTTACTATGAAAAATAAGAAAGAAAGTTATAAAAAATTAAAATTAATGAAAATTTTATATACTTTTAAATTATTTAATCTTTATATAAAAAAGTTATATAAGTTAAAATGAATTTGAAATAGGATATTAAAATTATTTATTGATTTAATTTTTTTTTTCTTGGCTTTTTTCCTTCACTATTTCAAACTTTTCGACCACCAAACATAGTCACCACTTTTGGGAATCAAACATTACGTAAATATCATTAAAAGATAACACCTGTGTATCAAAACATAATATCTTATATCGAAAAAATACAAAATCTTAATTATTATTGGACAAATTAATTAAGTTTAAATTTTATAAATTTGAGTTCTCACTTTATAATTTTTTCCAACAATCTATATAAAAAAACACATGTTTTTCTTTATAAAAATAAATTTGATTCATATTGAAACTGAGATTAATTTACGTATCTCAAGTCTCGTTGATCTATGCTTAATTCGATCATATTACTTTGTACATAGTCCGATCTCATTTATTTATTTTTACTTCATTTTATATATATTTATATCATCATCTAACGAATTTAATTTGATTATACATTTTTAATGGCCTAAATTATTTTCCATAACTCTATCTAATGAAATTGGTTTTAATTGGAAAAATAATAAGTAATGAGGCATGTTTCAAACTCAAGATTAAAAAATCCATTTTATGATCACCAATTTGAATTAAATCTAGCTTAAAAAAAAGGTTGATTAAATTTGCATACAAATTGAAGTCCAACACATTTATTTGTAGAGAAAGCATGGACCATTAGCCGAGATGTGAGTCCATAAATACAGGAATTTTAATGATCCGTATTTAATGAGGAGAAGATAGTGTAGAAGAAAGCGACATGGTACTTTTATCTGCCACAGATGCATTTACTCCTAGATGCGTTGTTATCGCAACATACGAAATTTTCTCCCCTGTCCCTGTTGATGGCCATGGCCTCTTTGGAAACTGATTCCAGGAACAAATATCAAGCTCTCTGCATATACACAATACATAGCATTTTATCACCATCATTCTTGGCCATTCAAAGCTCATCACAAAGATTCACAACATTCTTTTATGATTATGGTCCAGAAAAAAAAGGGAATAATACATAGAAATTCATGCTTCCACATCTGCCATGAGCGGACGAGAGTGGGTTTGTGAGATGTGGAACAACATGATTCAGTGGTATTCAATCTCATAAGATCTGTAGAAGAAAGAAAAACAGATTGAAATCTGATTCAACAGAAGAAATTAAATATGGAGTGCAATATTCATTCATGAACATCATCCATGGCGACTGCAAATAATTGAAAAAGCAGCTTACACAGAGAGATCACGTAAGAAAAAGGAGAGAAGAGAGAATAGGCTTTATATGTGTATCTGAATCTGAACAAGTGCAGATAGATCATACCCTCACACCAAAGAGAAAAAAGGGAGAGACCCCAGAGAACTTGGTATGTTAGGAAATACTAGAGACATGTGGTTAATTATGTAGAGTCGACTGATTTGGGGGAGAGGGACGTCACGGCGGTATTGGAGGGCATGGATTTTGATCGCTTCATGGTAGCAGACCGATGAAACCTGCAGCGGAACGAGCCCTGATGCGTGGTGGGTGAGCAAAGACAGTGGCCTTTGGGTGATTTCGTGTCGCCGTTGGCGGTACCTTTGGGGGATGTGACGACTTTGATGCTGCCATGGGAGGCCATATTCTACAGCAAGATGAGAAAATGAAGAAACCCCAAATGAGTACCGAAGAAATATGATGGAAAACAAGCTATTATTTCATCAATATCATATATACAGCGCGAGCTAGCTAGGTCTGAAGAGGTGAACCAAACAAACAAGTGGTGCCCGGTGGATACAAATTGTTTGGCTGTTGTGCTGCCCAAATCCACAGCTAGCACACCTCAAGCTGTAGGCTCCACACTTGATGATTCATAATTAGGGATTTAGGATCAGGCCTAAAGATTCTTTTGGATTAAACCAAGGTATAAAGACTTACGCTGAAGTCAAAAAGACAAAAAGTGATATCCAAGCAAAGAAACCCGAGTGATCACTGATTAGTAGCGGGAGAGGAAGGCGGTTATTGAAGGGGAAAAGCAACAAGCAGTTGATGAGGTGGGTGGTGTGCATGAGGAGATGATCAGGTCCATGTGGGGAGGTTTATCTGGCTGAATGTACACGTGGTATATATTCTCTGATTGGAAAACGTCAAATTCATCCCCTTAGACTTAAGCCCCAAGATCCCAAACTCCCACTTACATTCTCCCACGTGGACCAGAGACTTTGGATTCTTCCAGACTTCCACATAGGTCTAACTTTTCCAGAACGACATCGTTTAGTGGAAGGGTCATCTGATCCAATGACCTCCTCGGCCTTGGAGACTGCAACTTGCAGGATCATTTTCCAATACTGGGTGGTCATGCTCATACCCCCAAGCTTTGATCTCTTATGCTTGGGTAAGAGACAAGAGGAAAGGGGTGGGGTGGGAGGTGGCGCCTTCTGGCCAGTATTGAAACGGAAAGACAGCAACGCGCACTACTCCAAGAATGGATAAAGGCTAGTGTGCGTGACAGGCAAAGGAATAGGCCTTCTGCAGTTTTGATGCTAAGAGGTGACAAGTGGGCAGGGGGGCATGTTCTCTAGTAACTCAAATAAGGGAAAAAATGGATGGGTAGCGTGTGATGTTTTATGAGTGGCACACGTGGCTTCTCATCAGCAGTCAAACCAACGGGCGTCAATGTGCTAGGAGCAGTACTCTAGTGGACTGGTGATACCATATCCAGTTGGCAAATGATCCCGTCTTGATTGGCTATCACGTCCAACCACGAGGGTAGAAGTACGAGGGTCGAGTGTATTGCATGACCAAAGTACAAAGTAATAATGACAACTTTTAAAACCCGTAATGATTTATGATTGGGTTATTAATTTTTTGATCTCATATCAAAAAAATGCTTTTCTAAAGGCTGGTCTACGGTCTACCCAAATCAATACATAATTTTACAAATTGGATCATTCTATGGTAATACTTTTTAATGTCATACACAAAGGATGATGATCATTGAAAAAGTCAGTATGTTATAAAAATAATTCTATTTGTTAGTACTCAAAATATTATTTCTTTCTATCTTGATCTTATGTAGTTATGTTTTTTTATGCTTGTTTTATTCTTGGGAAAGTGGTAGGTGTTCTTTTATGTAGGGCCTTTCTTTTCAATACAAGAGAAGACATATGCAGGAGTGGTCGATTTGGTTGGCCTCTCTCCAATAGTCAAGTCAGTCACGGGTGATAAAAAGGCTTTATAAATAAGTATTAAGATAATGAAGGAAGATCCAAAGTATTTTGTACCTTGGCTTGCTCTAGTTAAGTTTTATAATATTTTGGTCTTATTGGTTTGACAAGTTTGCCCATGTTGGTTATTAAGCAACTTGTGTCATGTTGTGCCTTATTAATGCATTATCAAACATTGATTATGAGATGCTTGGTTTGTAAGTTAAGGCTCCACATGTGTTCCAATCATGAGGATAAAATCAGTCATGTTTAAAGCTCGTCTTGTTGCATTAAATGGACAACCACTAGTCTAAACATCACCTTCCATCAACACTGGCCTCCAATTATCCAATTAATTGCTTGTTGACTTCCACATCTTAGTATGGTATGTCTCGTTTGGTCTAGGTGTCCCTCTAGTTTCCCTTATTTCTCACATGGGTAAGTTATTTGTTGGAAAATTAAAAGACGGTTCAATTGATGTATATTCCAAGGGATTTTGTAGAAGTTGTGTAATGATTGCACCTACTTTCGAGTATCTTAGTAGCCATTTCTAGGTGACCATATAAATCATTTTTTCTACTTTCACTTTCTTTCTTCTGCTTCATTCTTTGCACTACTAGTTTCTTCATTTATTTTCTTTTGTTTCCTAATAACTTCTTTTTCAAGGTACAATGTCAAGACCACGTTTCTTTACCTCATCATTATCACAACCCCATAAGTGTGGAGGTCTTAGGCTTTCTTGACAAGGATAAATCATGGCCATTGTTCTTATAGAGGGATATGTTACAGTGAGGCACCTAAAGGAGGGTCTTCGCCTACCATTGCCACTACTTTTGAGACACTTCTTCTCTTGTGTGAAGGCACTACTCCATTGTTTTAATTCAAAGATTGCCTATGTTTTGATGGTAGTCATAGTTATGATTTTCACCTTAGACTAATTTATTAGGGTTAGGAAGTTACTTTTCCAATATCATTTGACTTGAAATTGATTCAAAAGGGTAAGTCAATTAATCACTTGGGTGCAACTTTTCATTTGTGGCTAGACTACTAGAGTCAAGGTTTGTTGATTGCATGTGCTTTGCTTAGTATGTTTGGGAGAACGTTTCAATGCACACTATTTTAGTAGCCATTACATCACACTTTCATACTTTCATGTGGTTGGCTTTCTTTCTCTGTAAGCTTTGAAGAAATCATTTTTCATTTACATAAAAAGTGTCAATAAGAGAAATAGACACCTTGATCTTAAATTTATGGGAGGTTATTAGGATCTTTATGCCTTCACTACCATGAAAAAAAATGGTCAAAGGAGTGCTTTTGAGAATACCAAGGACTTTATAAAAGGAAAGTTAGACCTAAATTAGGGAAGTTAATATCATGTTTAGGTAGTTTGAGGTAGAGAAATGTATTGCTTATAATCTACCAAAATATTATTAATATAGTAACCTTCAAGTAAAACTTTTGCCAAAGTCATTCTACGTTGAGCACTTCCTTAGAATGACCTTATTTTTTCGACTCCTATAGCCCAAACCCATAAGGACATTAGTCTAAGGGTACAAAATCACTATGGATTGAGCACCTCCATAGGACAACCTTATCTTATCTAACCTTTAATAGTCAAACCATCAAGGGCATTAACTGATTTGATCTAAAATATGTGCTCTAATAGCACATTTATGATATGATATATGCAATATAAAAGACTCAAATTATTATAATTAATTTGACTTGGTGTTAAGACCCTAGTTATGGATCTAACATGTATTTTGAGCTTAATTTCAGCTTTAAGGAAGAAAAAAAAAGATAAGTTAAAAAAGTCAAGTTCAACCATGAAAAAAATGAGTTAAATATGCATAAATTAGAGACTCAGGACTTGTGAACTATGAAGAGTCTAAGGGTAAATGAGTGAGTCATGGGCATTGAATATTAGCAATGAATGTTGTAGATAGAATTAGAAAATAAAAAACCATGAAAAAAGAAGTTTTAAGGTCTTGTTTCTAAGTTTAGATGAAGATTCAGCTCAAACAAAAGCAATTGCACTACGCCTAACTTTACACTAAATTTTGGGCCACTTTCTAGAAGTTTTTTGGGGCAACCTATGTATTTTTTGAAGCTGAAGAAGTTAGGAGTCCAATGCTTCGAGTGGTGCATACATTAGAGTTGAAACAAGGGAAATATGACCATTTGAATACAACTATGCAAAATAAACAAGAGTTGAATTCAAAATTGAAGAGAATTTCAAATTTGTTTTAAAGGGCAGAAGTTGAATTTGAAAATTTTGAACTTAATATCTAGATTTCAAACTCAACTTCTCAAACATGAAACAAGCCCCTCCAAGTTTCTTTTACTTTGATTTTGGGCCTCCCAAGCCCCAAGAAAAGTCTAACAAGCCTAAGATTCAAGAATTTTATGATTTTTGAGATATTTTTTTATAGATATTTTTAGCCAAAGGGACTATGCCATGTGTCGAGGTGTAGTTTTTGCCATTTAAATCCTTTTTAGGTTTTAAGAAGGTGGAACATAGGGAACAAGATTGATATCTCATCTTGAAATTCTTCAATTAAGTTTTAGTTTTCTTGTCCACACATGGATTGTGAGGAGAAATCTTTCACCATCTAATAACTTGATTGATCCAAAGATGCTAAAATGAAGGTGAAGAATTCAAAGGAGAAGTACCAAAAAACAGTAATGTATTGATTGGGTTTCTTTATGTTTTAATATTTGAATTGTTAAGAATAAACCTTCTGTGTTAGTTCACCTTAAATAAGGTAGATATAATTCTTACCAAGATATTGGTGATTTTTGGAAAGACCTTGATTACTAGTTACCTTAGTTTGATCCTATTGTTCACAAATCTAAGGGTCAAATCTACAAAATGGATATGAGCTTTTGATTGAATAAAACCAAAAACCAAAATTAATCATCATATTTAATTGGTTTAATACATTTGTGTTTCAAAAATAAAAATCTAAGTTCTGCATATAATATTGGTCACATAATTCAATTTATCACGAATTGACTTTTATTCTAAACCCTAGATTTTATAATGCTCTCTTTCTCTCTCTCTAAGGATTCAACATTGGATTGCGAAACTCTTAGGGACGTTTTCTTTTCATTAATTTATTCTATTGAATAATTTAAGAATTTTTTATTCATATTTTATTTTTATTTATTTAAATTAGGATTTTATTAACTTTAACAAACAATTAATCTTTCTAACTTTAAAACAAATGAGTACACTAGAGTTAATCCTAGAGAACATTAACCCAAAATCCTAAAAAGTCATGGTAACTCTATCTTTGGTTTTTCTTGGCTAGAGTTACCACATATTTATGTAAGAAATATTGGATTACTTCGTTTCTAGGCCTTGAATCTCGTAAGGTACATGCAGTCTATTCATAGGGCTCTTTAAATCTAAATGCAACATAATCATAACACTCAAAACTAATAATAAACTAGATCTAGAGATATAGTTACATACTTCCAATTTGGATGTTCCTAGATTAATTCCCATCAATGTAGAAAACTTCAAATTTATAGAAAGTTACAATTTACAATCTTCCATCTGATGACTCCTCTTTGAGTTTAGACACTAAAATAGTGGATACCTCTAGGGTGGAGATTAGAGTTCTTTCTATGGATTGAAGGGAAAAAGTGGCTAAAAATCTAAGAGTCTAAAGCTTTAACCTCTAAAGGGGTATTTATAGGCTTTCTACTAGACTTAACTGACTTGAGCTTACCATGAGCTTGAGTTACTTAATATAGCCTAATAAATGATGCTAATTAATTAATTAACCTAACAAAGTTCTCTAATTAATCAATTAACCTAGTTTAAATATACTACTCACTAACTCCTATGAAACCTTGTATATTTACTAGAACATCTTAGTGCACATGAGTGAACCAAAAACTAATCCAATCATCAGAAACCATGCTGTTAAGATATATGAGTTTGAGTGAGGACCACCAGGACTTATAGGACAATACTAGTTCTCCTAGAATCCAATTCTAAAGTTAACTCAACATCCCACTATAGAGAGTCAATTATATTCTAAAATCATATGTATATTACAATAAGACTTGCTATCCACTATATACAGTTTCCTCATGAACTAATTTTTGTAATCCAACAAGGTGAAAACTATTAATCTCTTAAAATTACTTCCACTATCCTTGAGTTATCCTCTTATTATATGATCAAATGACATATTCTACATCACAAAGAGCATATGTAAAATTCTATTAAAGAAATTACTATAATGCTACAAGTTTCATGATCACATGTTCTTAGAATGACCAAATGGGACACATCGTCTTAAAGTCCATGAGATATCATTATGAGAGTATAAACAAAAAAGGGAGCCTTAACACTATCTCATAGGAAAGAAATGAGGTACAATGGTACTTAATACAAAAAATAAAATAAAATTCTAAGCTTCGTCATCTCCACCCTCACTTGATGCATTAGTTTTATCATCGTCTTCTTTGTTAATCTCCGCCAAAGCCTAGTACAACTTACAAGTTTGCCAAAATTGAAGGTCAACTTCACTTGAGTAAAGAATACCTTTGTTAAGCAAGATTAGGTAGTCAACATGTCTATGCAAGCTTATAACATTACATTAAGTGACTTAATGATGCCATGAGTAGACAATTGAGACATAAGTCATAATTTAATTAATATAAACACCATAACATCTTCCATGTTTATTTCATGGATTATTTTTAGACATTAAGTTGAACCATGTTTTTAGGCTTTAAGATGTGACATTTCGAACATGAAAGATTGCCTCCAATCCTTTCTACTAATGGATTAAGTAGATATACTATGTTGTAAACATTACTCCCAAGCCTTCAAAGTTTAATGTGAAACAAAGCTAATTTGATTAAGGAAAACACCCAAGATGTGAGGGGATGATCAGGTGATTAAAAACTTTTTTTGAAAACTACTTAAGTTAACCATGCATTAAACATAAATAGATTGGGAAAAAGAAATGCAAACTTGTTTCATAATGGTTTGGCAAATCCCGCCCACGTTCACTCCCCTTAATCTTCTTTTTGAGTGAAGACTCCACTAACTAAGGCTTGAAACTAAGCCTTCAACTTGTACAATTGGATTCAATGGCCCCGGTGGGCTCTATAAGTCTTTTTAAGTTCAATGCTAACTTGAAGCTCAAAACTCTCAACCTTACACAAATGAAGGAAGTATAACAACACTTAACCTAGCTCAATAAAGGCTCAATACAAATAAAGCTAGAATGAAAACAAATGAGTGCACTAAATGATTTACAAGTGAAGAATTCAATGCACTTGGGTTTTGAGCGTTGAAAGATAGAAAAAAGTAGTTAAGTAATTCAATGCAGTTGTTTTCTTATCAATAAATGCATAGGAGCTCTCAATATATAGGAAACCAACCTCAGGTACCCTTTTCTATAGAAGTCTGCCTTGACCAAACAAGTTCTAATTCAATCAATTGAATAGCCATTGGACATTAAATACACTGTAGGTGACTGTTGGTCCTTTTTGAGTTTCGATTAAGAAAGACAATGCCTCGACCAGGAAATATAGTGTCTTTATTGGGAACACAAAGGTTTTAGAAAAGAAAGAAAGTATTTTGGTGCCTTGATTGGTCCCCAATTGGGGAAGACCAAGTAATTGAATCGGTCCTAGAAAGGACTTGACCGATTGGACATAAAAACAACCCAAAATCTCCTCGTTTTCATTCTAAAGCTTTCCAACACTTAGACAACTCATTAAAAAACCTTTGAATGTTAATTTAAAACAATTTTGCCTAAGGTTTTTGAATATTAACTCAGTTTGAAACAATTTATAAATGATTAAGCTCATTTTTATGAAAATTGAGTATGAATGAATGAAGGCAAAACATTTTAATTCTTAGTACACCCAAATGATTCATCTTACAATTTTTTCTTAGACTTGATGAGTCTTCAAACATCCAAGTCTTCAAGTTATTTGAATCATTTTTAAGTGAACTTTAAACTTTCTTTTGATTTTCTCATTCAAATCTAAAACTTTACTTGATTTAAAATCGTTAGTCCACTTAACTATATATTTTTTTTATCATCAAAACATACATAGGAGAACCTTTGGGCTAACATTTAAGATTGATGGAGGTAGAAGTTGATGAAACCATAACAATGTTAGCTTTTGCAAGTTTTAAGGGAAGACTTTACATAACAAACGGTCATTGTTTTGTGATAGTACCACTATCTAGCACATATGCATTAAATGCTTAAGGGGGTTGCCATTCCTATTGAACATATTAAACTTTGGGATAACAATTCCCTTGGGGGGCCTCTTCACAAAAATTGTATTTGGTGAACAAGGTTAAGGCGATTGATTGGAGTCAAAATAATGACATATATATGACATGATTTATGTAATTTAAAAAGCTCAAATCATCTAATTTAACTCAAATTGATGCTAAGACCCTAGTTATGGATTTAACTTCTATTTTGAGCTAATTCCATGTTTAAAGAATGAAAAAATATGACAAGTGTAGAAGTTATTATCTACTTAGAAAGCAGAAGGGGTTAAACATGCATAATTGAGATACTTGAGACTTATGAATCATGAAGAGTCCAAGTAAGGACATAATAAGCAAGTCATAGTACTAGCAATGAATGTTATAGAGTGAGATAGAGGGCAAACAACCATAATTGAGAAGGTGAGAAGCAAATGCAATCAAATTCATATGAAAATTTGGAATTCAAAATTTGGTAGCAGCTTATACTTTGAATTTGAGGTTAAATCTATAGCACTTTCTGAGGTCAATCTTGGGCAAACTATATATCATTTCGAAGTTTGGGAAGCCAAGAGTCCAACGTTTTAAATGGTGTGTCAATTAGAGCTGAAATTAGAATGTTATGCGTGATTGAAGCAAACTAGGCAGAAAAGAATGGTGAGTTTGAAATTGACATTGGATTGTAAAACCCTCTTAAACATTATTTCTTTTGTTTTATCTATTTTATTAAATATTTTAAAATATCTTTATCCATATTTTGTCTTTATTTATTTAATTTAGGGTTTCATTAACCTTATCAAATAATTAATCATTCTAACATAAAAACAAATAAACATATTAGAGTTGATTTCAGAAAATGACAACCCAAAATACTACAAAGTCGTGGTAACTCTATCTCTGATTTTCCTTAACCGAATTTTTATGTATTTAGGATTCAATATTTTATTTACAACAAAGATTAGCAGTGAACAATCTCCCGTGTGACATGAAGGACTATGGGCTCTAAATCCTTTCTTGTATTGGTCGAGAGGGCCCATCAAGCCTACCTTGGCTACTTATGATAGGTCCTCTTTAGAGTAGGGGTCCCATGTATTTTAACTTTGCCTAAACCTTTTTCTTTCCTCTCATATTGTTTGTTCTCATCTGCATGACTTCTTCTCGATGATTATGGGGTGATTTGTCAACCAGTACCATCTAGTCACTCCTAGAGCCTAGCGTTTTCTTAGGCAAATATTTTGTTTCTTTTTGCTACCTCCTCTATTCTTTGCAAAGGCTCCTGTCTTTCTATACTCGTTTGTCTTCCATTATTATTGTTGGCTATTGAAGGTGTATAGACAATAGAAGGTCATGTTGAGATAGTCTAACATTTATGTAACTTTGCATCATGACTAGTCATTCCAAGCTTTTCTACGATTCTCTTGCACAACTCCAATCTATTCCACCCTCTAAAAAATGGTGGGTCTCAATTTGTGTAGTATCTTCCTTTGTAATAGTGAAACAAGTCGTTAGATTAGGGTGGTGTCTGGATGATCTCTTTCAAACAATTAAAAGTTAGTCATGGCTATTAATGTTATTTTTATTATTTTATCTCTAAATATGGTTATATGTGTATAATTTTATATTTTTAAAATAATAATAAAAATATATTGAAAAAATACAAGATAAAAAAATACAAAATAATAATGTATTTAACCGGACGTATAAACTTCATGTGTCCTTCCAGATGATTTTCCTCATCCTTTCCTATACTTTTTCCCTTGAGTTCTTTTAGTTTAAAAGGAGTAATACCTATTAATCACGCCTCGTGGTGGTTTCAATGATTTTGAATGTGTATGTTCTCTCCTTGACAATTCATCCAGCGAGTAAAGGAACCCTTCAATTTTGAAAGGGAAGTTTGAGAGACTGAAATCAAAGCATACATTCAAATAAACAATGACAAATTGGGTTTCGCATCAAACTTTACATTGAATCAATAAAAAGAAGAACCAATTAATCAATAATTGATAGATGAAAGTTGGAAGAAGAAAAGGGAAACATACCACATCTTTAATTGCAGGTTTTCCTTGCCCTCCACGCTGCCATGGAAGCGATAAAGCCTTTGCTATACTGGGTGGGAAAATGTATAACTCTGTGCATTTTGGCCTTTAATTCTTTGGCTGTTTCCTAGTAATTTGACTTCTCTTTTACCCATTATAATTATTGGGTTTTCCTGAGATATGATGGTGGAATCCGTGGGATGAGAACAGGGCTAGAAAACAACAAAATAGCCACATGGGATTTGTGGGCATGTGGGAAATGGCACTCATCCCATTTCGTTTGGAGTCCTACGCTTCTTTTCTTTACTAAGTCCTTGTTTGGAAGCTGGGAATTTGTAAGAAAGTCGTTTTAGCACCTTGGTATTTGGTCTAACTGAACTTAGTGTCGAGAAAGTGTTGGAGTTTGCCAAGTAATCGCCTAGACCCTCGTTATTTGTATATGGTAGCCCAACGTGAAACATTTATGTGATCATCATCAGCATAGATGAATTTTAACAAAGATTGAAGATGTTTTCACCCAATGAATTCAATTCGATCTGAAATTGTTAATGCTCTCCGAATAAATTTGAAAGGAAAATGCTTCAGGGGTGTTCTCAAAATCAATCCAAGAAGCAATTGAAAGTAAAGTTTTGTAAAGCAATGTGAGGAAAGAGAGAGAAAAAGGGATGAGAATGAGACGCTAAAAGAAACAAACTTACCAGTCAACCGACCAAACTACCAGTCTTTGGTTGCTATCCTCAAAACCTATTTTGCATCTCCTTTCCAGGGCTGCCTTCATTTTCAACTCATTTCGGAGTCTTTCTCTCTCTCTCTCAAGTTTTATCTTCTCTTTTCATTTCGGCCCAAAATTTTCATCGATTTGTAATGGCCAGGACTGGCAACAAGAACATACAAGCCAAGCTGGTGGGTATGTCTTCCCTTTTCTTTGTTTTATTTTTTCAGTTATAATCTGTAGATTACTCAATTAACTGACTTTTTTTTTGTATGACCCAATATGAACTTTGATTCATATTTTGTGATTCAAACTTTTCATATCGTTGTTTTTAGCAACCCAATTTGTGCTTATTTGTAAATATGTCGGTGTGGATTCCAAAGGTTGGATATTCCCTTTTTGTTCAGTGTTTTCTGTATGATTCTATTGTTGATAGAAAGAGATTGCGGAAAAGTTTGATCCCATTAATTAAATGGCGCATAGCTTCGAATTGATTTGTGATCTGGTTATGGATGTGATCTCTGGATATAACCTATTGAACATTTTTTATTTGCTGGCTTTCTTTTCTTGTTTTTGAATTCAGTTCATCTTTCTTTGCATTTTGATATATACTCAACTCAAACCCGAGAAAACCTTTTCTCCACCCACTTGAGTTCCACTATTTAAATTCAATTTCACAACCCTTTGAGATCAGATTTATGGGTCCAAGTTTGATCTATGGAGGTTTCTATTGTTTATGGACCAATTCTCAACCTGATGATGCTCTATGAATTAATGTGGAAAACTTGGAGAAGGGTCTTTGTGTTTTCTTTCTTCTATTCGTTTCTTTCAATGATCTCTTTGCTGGTAACGAACAAATGAATCTAGTATTTGACATTATCAGCTTGGTCCAGGTGCTTCTTGGGGACATGGGAACTGGGAAAACCAGTCTAGTGCTGAGATTTGTCAAAGGGCAATTTTATGATTTCCAGGTACATTTTAATTGTTTATTCTGCTCTGTTTTCTTCCCATTTCTTGGTGTGGGGCACTCTTAACCTAAGCATATGCTGCAGGAATCAACAATTGGAGCAGCCTTCTTCACTCAGGTTTTATCACTGAATGAGGCCACTATAAAATTTGATATATGGGACACAGCAGGACAAGAACGATATCATAGCTTGGCTCCTATGTACTATCGTGGTGCAGCTGCTGCCGTTGTGGTGTATGACATTACAAGCATGGTAGCTATTTGTCAAGCTTCTATTAGTTATATTCATTGGCAGCTTTCTAAAGTCCCTGGTCATCTAATATCTAATATTATGATAATTGTTAGAACTAATAGGAATGCATCCTGCTCGTGATTTTAAGCCACTTCTTTCCTACTGTAGAATGAGGTTAATCCTTGCTTAATTTCTTTTTCCTTTTTTTTCCTATCAAAATCCTAGCTCTAAGGATGCACTCCAAAATACTTTGAATTGTTATAGTAAATTTGTTGGACATGATGTATACCTATTTGATGAAACAAGAGATTTGCTCTCTCCTTTAGCAGAAAGACTGAGCTAGATATCCTGATCTTAAGAAGCATGATTGAGTAATATGTCCTTATAGTTAAGCCAACCCTATTAAAATGTCTTACCATAATTACAAAACATGTCTACATTGACACCAACTACTTTCTCTCTAAAATCTTTATGTTGCATCTCTCACTTTCAACTGTGTTGGTGTGCTCGAGTAATTTGATGCCTCTGTAATTTATTTTGGTTCTGATTCTTTTCTTGAAAACCATCTGATGATACAACTGATTTAGCCATTTGACCATTAATGGAATCAAGACAATGTTTGGATTATTCTGACTGATAAAAGAACTTTCCTACCATGTTTTATGATTTATGATTTTTGTTTATTTTCTTCTTAGTTCTTCGTATGTGTATCTTCATGTGTGTGAGTGTGTGTTTATATTTATTATAACCTGGGAATACATTTTGATTGAAAGAATACATGGTGCTTTGACTTCAGGATTCATTTGAACGAGCTAAAAAGTGGGTTCAAGAACTGCAAAGACAAGGTGACTGATTGGAATCTACAGATTTTATTCTTTCTATTTTTGTGCTTAGACTTGAGAGATTAGACACAGCTATTCTCATATAAGCTGAGGCTAAAACCTCAAACCTGTAATGTTTAGAATTGATTTTATTGTTCTTGTCTGATATACTTACATTTTAGCTATGAATTTTGTTTTCATAGAAGGCTTCTAATTACAAATCTCAACTATGCATTCTTCCATCCAGTTTGAATGACTTCTTTATTTGTTGGAGCTTCATGGTGATCTTATCTTCAGACAAACATTCATTTCTATTTTTCTTTTTGTTTCTTTTGCATTTGACATTGATTCTGTCTAAAACCAATCAAGTGAGAACTACTTGGTATATTGTGGCATAGATCACCCTTAAACCTACACAATAAAGTTCCTGGTTTCATTTGTTGGTTTATATGAATCATATTAAAATGAAATAGCCTTCTCCTCTTCTGATTCCTTTCACCTCCCTTTTTCTTCCTTAATGTTTAGTTTGCAGCTCAGTGTTTAATCTGTAAAATCATCAATTCACCTACAGCAGGCCTTGTTCTGCTTTGATTAAGTTACCCTATTCCTAAATTTGTTCTCAATTGGTTTACTGAATGAATCCCATCTTCACCTCTCTTTAAATGTGTGGAGATCAATCTATCTTTGGTTTTGCTTCGATGAGGTACATATGCAACAATATATGAAAATGGAATTATGGCCATGGTGTTACTTTGTGTTTAGAAATTCCCAATTCTTAAGGTCCATTTCCCATATTCAAATTTTGTTTGATTCCCTCAGATTCTAAATCACTCATAAATTTTTAGTTTTGATTTGATTTTTCCAAGCCAGACTTTATGCCAAAGTCCTGTCAATATATTATTATGGCAATAGTTAGCAATTTACTCATGCTTCAAGTAATTCTGCTTATTGATCAACATTTTATCTGGTTTCATATTTTACTATTTAGGAAATCCAAATCTGTTAATGATTTTAGTGGCGAACAAAGCTGACTTGGAAACAAAGAGAGAGGTGGAGAATGAGGTATTTCTAGCTCAATGTTTTTTGTCATTTTATCTTTTATGTTGTAATCCATATTCATAATCCACATCAGTGTAGTGAATGGTAATTTTAGTGAGCACCTGGGCATTTCTAGATGACTCTCACCAAGGCTTTGCAGTCAAGAATATTAAGGCAATTGCTCATACTAAGCCATGGTGCTAATTTGCCATTCCCTCAATTGGTGGGGAATGGGCTTCACCTGAAGAGAGAAATTCTCTTGGTGTTTGATTGGTTTCCAAATGTATGTGTTAGAATGCTTAAGCCACTTTAAATCATGTTCTTATATTGTACCCATCCACATGCCTAGATGTGTATGCATAAAATCAAGAACCTTGTGAAATGAAATAGGATGCCCTTATTTGTTGGAGAATTGATACAGTCATGCCATTGAAAAAGCGAAAATTGATAGCAATTACAGACTTCGATCTCATGAGGGAACCCCATGCCTTTTTCTTCTTCTTTTTATTTTTTTCAAAGAACAAAGAGTTCTTAACATCTTTATTTTTTATGAGCAACATTTTTTTCTATAGTGGGAATTGAACCAAGACCTCCCAGATCTCCACCCCAAAATGAGAAGAATCTTCTGATGGATTTATTCATGGATTTTTCTCTTTGAATATATCTTCAGAATATTTGTTGCTCACACCTGCTAGATGGAAACAAACATAAGATACTGGCAAAACCTTGGGTGGTTTACTTGTTTACTGTGTCTTTCTAGACCTGGTCTTGAGTGACATAATAGTGATTGTTTATCAAATTTAATCACATTGGTTTTTATTTTGAAGGTCCTGAAGAAGGTTGGATGAGCAACATATATGTTGTTTCGGAATATTGAGATTTTGTTGATGAATTGGCTATATCTGAATCTATGGAGCATTGCCTTGAAAATTATTCCAACCTCCCATTTTTAAAAGTTTCATTTCAATGCTACTTTCAGATAACGATTTATTGTCTTTGTTACTTGCACGCATAATTTTTTTTTGTTCTCTGATAATAATGTTGAGAAAATGATTCTTAATCCCACATGTTCATTTTTTATATTCTCTGAGTTCAGTGGGATTACTGAAAATGAATTCAATGAACCCTCTTTCATATACTTGCTGCAGAAAGGTGAGCAATATGCTAAAGAAAATGGCTTGTTATTCTTTGAAACATCTGCAAAAACTGCTCAGAATGTCAACGAGCTCTTTTATGAAATAGGTAATTTCATCTCTCACATTTTTAAACTATAGTATGCTTCCCATCCACTTGATTTCCCAGACAAAGACTCATCATCATATCTGATGTAAGTTGCTGCAGGCCACAATTCCCTGCTCAACCCATTCCCTAGAGAAAATCCTTGGTTTCTCTCATGCTTGAATTGGACAAAAAAAAAGGATAAAAAAATAGGTTCACTTGCATGATTTTGAACTGAGAAATAAAGGGATTCTTATTGTTCCATAATAATTCCATAAAAGGGATCATTGTGGTCCTGCACCATTCCTAGGCGTCAATGTTCTCAGAGTGGCCCTGTCTTCCACATATGGAAGATATTTTGCAAGTTATTAGCTCATTTCTGAGGTTCCTCCACATCTTCTTATTTGTGCTAAAGGATTTGTGTATTCTGCAGCAAAGAATTTGGCAAAAGCCTGTCCTTCACGCCCAGGTGGAATTAAACTGCACAGAAGATCACAAGAAAGGGGTAGAAGACTGTTTTGTTGCTCTGGATGATTCCTGCACTCAGTTCAAAGAGTTAAGAGTGTATGTAATCATCTCAAGGTCCATTATTTTACCTATTCCCAGTCTTATCTGTTGTAATCAGTAATCACCCACCAAAACCCTCCTCTGAGAATTGCCAAAAAAGAAGAATTGATGGATGCCCTTGGCATCCATCTTTCTTTTGGTTGGGTGGTTTAATCCTCAAAAGCTACGTGGCTTTCCAGAAGCATTATCCTTTCCCTAACTAGAAGCACCTTTTTCACCAACTCTTTTTTCTTAACAGGTACTTCTTTGAATACTGTCAAGGATATTGCTGAATGAAATGAAGATTCAAGATCACTGATCAATGCTAAAAGAACAAGCTTTCACACAAGCAGCCATGTATTTCTGATTGTTGTTTTGCATGTAAATTCTAATTTCTATTGCAAAAACAGAAACTTTTTTTTACATTCTGATTCATGTGTGAGTAATGACTATGGACATGGAAACTGAATAAAGGTGCAGCACCAACAAGTGCCTTAACCAAAGAACACTCCAACCAAAATCCAAGAATGAACTCAGATTAAATCAACTCAATTATTTAATTGAGCCAGGCTGGTTTTAGGTGCAGAATCAGTCCTTTTCCTTATCAAAACCAATTGTTTTTTTGCTGCTGAACCTGGGCTGAGTACAGAAAGTCTGGTGAGACAGGAAGGTCAGAAAAAGTGGAGGGCGAAGGAGAGTGAGGAAGTAAGAAGAAACAGAAAAAGGAAATGATCTCCCTTTAAAAGAGATTTATGAGATGTCAAAAAATAAATTTAAATTTTTCTTTTTCAATATGTTAATGAAGTGAGTTTGCAATAAAATTAATCTTTTTTTTTCAAAAAAACAAAGATTCATAATAGTTTTGTTTGTTAAAAAACGAAAACGGGTGAGTAAAGGAACTGAACGTTCTTACATATGGGGCCAGGAATGCAAAAGGAGAGCTGTCCTTACCTACCTAAAGTGGACAAAAGCCACGCAGTCGCAGGTGACAGTTCTGGTGTTTTGGCTTCAATGCCTTTGGAATCAGCATACTAGATCCATCACAACCAGTGATTCTATCTTTTCTTTTCATATGGTCCACACACATCACACAGCTCACATGCATCCTCACAAATCCCAAAACAAAAAGAAGGCTTTGTTTTCTACTACCAAAGGGTAATCTTGCAATGCGTTTCCAAAAAACACCCACACAAAACAAGGGACAAAAAAAAGAAGGATTCTACAACATGGAGAGAAGAGTTTAGAAAAGATCTTTGGGTTGACGAGCCATTGTCACGCCTGCTGAGAAAGGTTCTTGGGTTGGAGTCTTTCTGTCTCTTTCCTCATTTCCTTCCACCTGGCATTATTCTATTCACAAAAACACTCACCCCAAGAAACAAGCTCACCATGAAGGGGAAGTGCGAGGAGACCCGGATGATGATGATGAAGGGCCATTGATGCTGTTAGAATCACTGCCTGAAGTGCCAAGAGACCGGGCATCTCTCAGTGAAACCGAACAAGCCTCGGCTGGGAGCTTCTTCATTGGAGTTAATGGAGGAGTGGTTGGTGGCGAGGAAGGGCTGGACTGACATGGCTGGGCTACCTCATCCTCACCAGAAGAACTTCCCATTTCTAAACGCGAAGGCGATGTGTCCGGGGTTTCAAATGGGGTGTCCACCAGGCTTGGTCGGTTTGCCTCGTTGTCATAAATGGGATTGGATATGTAGATAAAATCCTCTCCACTACCGCAGACTCCTTCATTGCAACTACTGCCACCACCTTGTTGAATTGGTTTGGATGGAGCTGATGGAGGTGGTGGAGGTGAAGCTGCAAGAAGACCGATTCTGTGGGGACTGGTGTTTGATTGTGGAGTCTGCACTTCAAGAATTGTTTGAATCTGAGAATGCTGCTTCTTCATCTCCGCCTTGTCTTCCTCGCTAGACACAGCAGGGAAGAGGAAGCTTCTAGGAGCGCGAAGAACCCCTTGAGAGTAGAAACTAGCGAGGGGAGGAGGGGGAGGAAGAGCTGATTGGACTTGGGCCTGTGAAGGCTGAGGAGAGCAAGTGTTGGCTGTGAGGATGGAATCGGAGGTGGCGGTGACCAGTGGTCGACGCCTGCGCTGCAAAAGAGAGCAGTAGAGCTCCGCCAACAGCACCAGGACCAGGCCTAACACTATGGCCAGGAGCACCGCCATCAGCAGCGTTGCTCCCATTACCAACTTGGAAGACCCTTTCATCTCTCCCACCGAGTAAAAAGCTTGACTACAATAAATGGGAGGTAGAATGGGAGACGGTAATAAAAGGGAAGGAGGGAGTTTTTTTTGGCGGGAAAGGGGGGTCTTTCAGCTTTTTACAAGGAAAGGACATGGAAAGAGAATCTAGAGAGTAGAGAAGGGCACAGCTTCGCAGTTTGTGGGAGGTATTCTGACAGTCCAGGTTACATTCGTCTTTTTCGGTTTACTTTATTGCCAACTGGCAACTCATTACAATCATCATCACACCGAATGACCGAAGCGGCCCTTGTTTTGCCTTGTTTCTAAAGTTACCGTTAGCCGGAGGACCCGAGCGTTACTGTCAGGTAGGAGCAGAGACTGACAAAATCACCCAAGGAAGTGGCATAAACGTTATACTAATAGATGGAATTAAACTGTAACCATCCCCTCATTCAATTATAGCAATGCAACTCTGATGACATAGTAGCAGTATCTCAAACTCAACTTCTATATAGTACCTATAAAAAAATCTGTATCATATTGCATTGTTACAAATTTTACAACCAAGTAGTCTGGAAAATCAAATGTAATGGAAACTGAAACCAAAGTGAACCCAAAGTATATTGCAAACAGATCTCCCATGCACTGAAAAGAAAATGAAATGCCAGTTGGGCAAGTCCCTGAAAGGTGATGCTCCAATTACTGGGAATTCAAAGAACTGTGTCACTTGTAAGGTAAACCCAGAAGGAGTTTCTCACCATTAGTGTTTGGAGCATAAGCCTCTGCAAGAGAGCAAGGAACAGACCTGGTTATACAGCAATGGAAATGAAAACAGTGAACATTCTGAGGTTTCACTTGCCCTTACTCTTTACCTCCCTTTCAAGGCTGCAAACCGAGCAGCCAAATCATCATAATCTGGTAGCTTAGGATGCACGTGCCGTGCCTGGTTCAACATATCCGGTTGAAAAGATTTAGTGCGAGCAAATACTTTAGTTGCTTCAGAAGTAGATGTTTGTTCCCTGGGGAGAGAAACCGATCTCGCTGTGGTAGGAACGATCTCTGACTTCACACCAGGACCCTCTTTGCTTTCATTTTCTGGCGATTCACCCGAGTGATGTGAAGGATGGGCTTTAGATTTCTTCCTCACCTTTCCTGGCTCATAGGCTGTTGGTTTCTTACTATAATGTAACAACAGTCGATCTATTATCCTTTCCTCTTCATCTATCTCATATCGTCCATCATCAAGCACAACTTGCATACCTCGTCTTGAGTGCTCTCTTCTCCTGCTACTTGAATTTCTCTTTACAACTCCTGCACCTTCAATATGGTCACTATCTTCATGACTCAAAGATTTAGAGCGTCTCCTCCTCAATGATCTAGGTCTTCGCAAGGGGTCACCAGTTATATCATCTTGATAATAGTAATCTTTCTCATGACCATGACCCACAGGCCCAACAAATTGCCCCTCATGATCAGAACGATCTGATCCTCCTTGGATCCTCTCAGACCTATTTTTGGCACTGGCTCTGATATGGATAGAAGGGTCCACGGGGGCTTCAGAATCTTCAAAATTACCAACATCATTGTGGCTGGATGGTGATCTTGAATGTCTCCTCCTGCTTGATCTTGTTTTTGGTATGGGATCACCAGTTAAATCATCTTGATGCTGATAAGATTTGTCATGACGGTTATTCATCCTTGCAGGTCCAGCAACCTGCCGGTCATGGTCATGATGACCATTTTCAGATCCAAAAACCTGCCTCTCATGGTCAAGATGATCTGATCTTATTTGGATCCCGTCTGCTGTATTAGTGGCACCAGCTCTGTTATGTGTTGAAGGATCTATGGGAGCACGCTTTGATCCTTTGTTGGCCCCATGTTTGCTAGATTTCGGTGGTTTCACATATGGAGGAGGGATGGCATTGTTATAGTAGGATTTTTCTACCTCTTCAACTTCCCTAATTGATTTCCCAGTATTGTGCTGACCGGTGTTTTTATTACCAGCAAAGGGCACAGCTCTGTCATCACTCTTAATCAGCCGTTCTACATGGGTAGCAGAAGAATTTGATTTTCCATGAGATAAAGTCTCCTGGTTCTCTCTTTTAGAGACAGTATTTTCCCCAATATTATGAAGCTTGTACGCACCATCAATGCCTTCGTGTCGTTTACCATGAGATGAACTACCTGATCTAATTGTTTCAGAGGCAGCATCCTTTCCAATAAACATCTTGTGTCTATCAGCAGTAAGTTCTTGCCTGCCTTGAAATGGAATATCATGGGCTTCCCTGCTATTGAGTGGCTGGTATAAGTTGTTGGTATGATTGCCCTCTCTGTCACTCTGCAATTTCTGCCCTTTATTGGTACCTTCATGCCTTTCCCTAGATGAAGTATCAGATTTATATCTTTTTAGTACTGTGTCCTGGCCATTGGGTAATTTATGTTTATCATCGATCACATTGAAAGACCCAACTTTCTTAGGTTTTTCCTGCAAAAACAGTTGAAGAGTAGCAAAGAAATTAAGGTACAGATTAGATTCAAGAGAGAACACTAACATGGATGGGAACAAAATCTCCAAAATTATATATATATATATATATATATATATAGAGAGAGAGAGAGAGAGAGAGAGAGAGAGAGAGAGAGAGAGAGAGAGAGAGAGAGAGAGAACCATACTGGCACAGATGCAGAGGGCTTAGACATTGTCTGTTCAAAAGTCCTGGAGTCCCACCTAATGGAAAACTCTGATGCTATATCTTGCATTAATTGGATTTTCTTCTCCCTTGTAGGAGGCTTTGAAGTTAAATTCTCAGCAAACTATTATTGAGAAATTAAGTCAGTTATAGAAATAAAACTAAGGAATTATCAATTTAGTGTTTCATGTAGATCAATCGAGAATCACCTCTTTATTCACAAAATGTTCCACATAATTCCCATATTTCTCTTGAAATATATTCCTGAGGTCACGCAATTCTGGTAAATCAGAAAATCTAGCAGCAGCAAACATTAGGGATGACACAGCCTCCCTGCATTCCTCAGGGCATTCACTGAAAAGGAATTGATGAAGCAAGGAAAATGTCAGTTTCATACTCTTAACGCTTCAATCTGAGGTACAAAGACAAATATCAGTAGAAGATTCATTCAGCCAAATAAAAAAAGGGAACTTTAGTCCCATGGGGGACTTATAGAAGACCCATGCAAAACTGGAACCCCATTTCATAGACAAAATCCTCTGATTAGAAAAGCAAAACTTTGCCTTGGACCCTATCATATGCTGTTATTTGTCCTGATTATATTACTTTAATTGACCTTATGTCCACTAGATGAGAAGATTTGCAACCAAGCTAGCACCTAAATTGAACATGTGGAACATATATAATGGAATGGGAATCACCCACTTGGGGGTCCCACCCAGCATACTGTTAATGCAAAAGGCATTGTGATAGGACAAAACCATTTATTTTATGTCCCAGACTTGCATTTTCTGGCCACACATCATGTGTGTGGTACCCATAGAGGCCCTTGTACTAATTCAAGATTTTACACCATCACTTAACAATTGCAGAATTCTTCTTAAGCAAGGATAAATATTTTCCATAGAATAAGTATCATACATTCTCACTGTCGTCCAACTAAGTATAAATGAATATTGAAACCCACTAATATACTAAAACACATGAGTGTAAGCAGCTCACATGGTGGGAAGGTAGAAGCATCTGAACCTGTCATTGTTTGACAGACCGCTTCCCAGAGAATTTGAAATAGTGCATTATATGTGTAACAAGAAAACAAAAATAAAATTGTACACATAAACATGCCAAAAACAGTGACTTCCACAGAGGAGTACAACAGATCACAGCTAAAAGATTAAATGGAAATGTCACTTAAAGCTATTCACTCTGGCTCTGTGGAGTGTAAGAGATAGTAGATAAAGATGAAGTGGATATATCACTTAAATGCAATTAACTGAGGTCTTAGAGCCTTTGTTTCTTTAATTGCTTCACTACATGTTAAAATGTTTGGACTTGCATATGCAGAGACAGTTATACAGAGAGAAACATTGGCATTTCAAGAAGGACCTAACAAGTAATGACATTAAAAAATGCAGAATGGACATGACTAGTTGCTAGCCACATCAATACCAAATTAGGGAAAAAAAAAAAAAACAGCAGCAACTACATTGAACCCTAATTGTAAGAGTACAGACAACCATACCTCTGCTTTTGCATGATTGAAAGATGCTTCAGTATACAATCGCAAGATTGCTCAACAAAATCGTAACACCATGAGAGCATCAGTTCCTTTAAAAGTCCTTCAACCTGTTTTTTTGTGAGAAAGAACAATTATTTAAGAACACAGATACGGTTAGCATACATTTTATAGGTCAACCAAAATTGCTGCTACAAACATCTTTAGAAAATAAATAAAGTACACAAGGTATCAAAGTAAGGTTTGAAAAGTCATTGCATGAATATTATGTACACATCATTTTGATCTAGATTAGATCAACTATTATCTGCAGGGATTCTTTGAATTTTAAAATTTTCACCATGGTCTGCTTGCTCAGGATAAAAAAAATGATTTTGAATGTGACAATGTTAGGTAAAATAATGCTAGATACGTAAATCAAATATCTAGTATACAAAGAATTCATCAACAACTCTTACTACACATCTGAGTGTACATTGAACAAAAGCAGGTCCAGTTAGGGTGCACTCCACCATCCCTATAGACTGAATTACCATGCTATATCCTATATGTGATTTTATATACAAAACTGTTATTGCAAATAGGTCAGCACAACAATGCTAGATATTCATACAAGTAATAGTGAAAATCTGAAAAAATAAACCAGAATTTCATGAAATACTACAACTGACTCCTGGTGGCTCCATTAGTTTTCTTTCTTTCCCTTTTTCCAAGTGGGCCTATTTTAGATGTAATGCTGGGTGAAGTACAATAGATAAGACCAAGCATGTCCATACAAACTATACAATAAAAAATCTACACGATAAATAGAGGGACACCACTAATCAAGGAACTTTGTAGTCATAAAGCATTGATTAGAAGAAAAGTAAACAAATTGCCACAAATGCAAGGGGAAAAAAACAATAGAGACGGATGAGCAAAAAACAAATTATCCACATTATTGAAAAAAAAAGGGTCTAAAGAAACAAATTTGAGGTCATACATCCAGATTGTATAATCATATCTACAATGTACGAATCACACAACCAGCAGCAAGATACTCCCAATTTCAACTTTCAAATAATTTACCTTCCATTTGTTTTCCAAGAAAAAGCAGGAAAACGAAATTTTTTTTCTAAATCTTATGTTTTACGTCATTTCCATTTTCTAGAAAAGAAAAACTGGAAAACTAACCAAACTAAGCCAAGTTGCTGAATTAAGCTTAAATGAGAGGAGCTTCTAGTTCTCTCAATTCCTACATAACAAAAGTAAACCCCATAATTCAAATTTTCAAATTATTATTTATTTCCCACATTTTATCAGCAACCGAACAGAATAAAATTCAAATTAATCATACCCAAGATCCAATCCAGAAATGACCAAAAGCTAATGCCCTTGAATCAAACACTAAAGCAGAAAAGAAAAAAAGAAAAAAAGAAAAAAAAAACACAAAACACAAAACCAATGAATTACACATAATTAGCATCTCAGAACCACTTTCCTTGCTGTTTAAACAAAAATTGGCATAAAACGAAAAATGCCCATAACATGCAAACCAAACAGCAGCTTACCCTTCCAAAAGCATTGATATCGAGACCATTAGCAAGCAGATCGGCGACATCTTTCTTCAGAAACTTCTGCGTCGCGTCCCTCTTCCTCCGTATCACATCGATTCGAGTCCTTGTTCCCTTGATCCACGATTTACTGCACCAGATCAACGCATTTCCTCTCATCAAATCCAATCCCAACAAAAAAATAGACCACGTGCATAAAAAAAATCGATCTCAAAACTCACCATTTCGAAGTAAATCCTCGACCTAATAAGCCGTCCAACATCTTCGACCTCCGACACAGATTCTCGCGATCGATCAATTGAAACGAAAAGCTCAGATGCGTTTCCTCTCCACCTTCTAATCAGATTCTAGAAAGATCGGCCATCCAAGCAGCTCCACCAGCAAGAGAGAGAGCGCACTGAGATGAAGCCAACTAGCAGAGACCATCCGTCGACACTTTTCAAATAACGTTTACCCGAAAATGACCTTTTTTTTAAACTCCTAAGTGGCGAGGACACACGTTAATTACGGTAATAACCTCAACTTTTTCTCGAATCACGATGTTGTCACCTTGCTCTCCTTTCTCGTCAACGCACCTCGGGGTTGTTTCCGGAAAACTAGTGAATTTTATCCGCCGAATCAGCACCCATCCTCACCGTCGGATGAAAATACCTTTTGAGGGTCCGTCTTGATGGTGACGTGCGGGCTAAGGTTCAGCCGTTCAGCGAGGTTATCGTGATTGGAGGAGTCTGCTTTGCTGGACCGCAGATTTTAGTTACCGGCAACGGTTCAGGGCTTTTCCCTTTTTGGGTCAGCCTAAAAGTTAAACAGTGAGGGCATTTTAGTATTTTAGACATGGGCACCACGTGGCAGAGCCGTTCGAGCGTTATTTCCTTAGAAAAATGGAAAAAGAAGATTAATATAAAGGAAATTTTGTCGTATAATTAAGAAAAAAAATGTTAATTTATTTAAGTGTCGTGTCACAAGATTCCAATGTACTTTTGGAGGATAAGAAAGAAAGGTATGTCGTGTATATCCACGTCAGATAAATTAATTCCACATGGAATAAGACTGATCCTTTGAGACAAAAATTAGATAATAAATTGGTTTTAATAGACGACTGGAATAAGGCCATAAGGTTTGGTTAGAAGGAAAGCTGTCCACATGGCATAGAAGAGATTCCGCGTGTATCCGTTACAAGAGAATACTAACTGTCGTTTTCATAATTCATACGTGTCATAAAATAAGCTGTTTTAAAAGAAGGTTTATTAAATGATAAAAGAATTTTTTTTTTTTAAAATTTTGAAGTAACATAAAGAATGCTAATCAGAACTCTTTTTCATAATGACGTGGAATTCAAACCTTCTAGATATCAAAATTCATGTATTTTTCATAAATTTACCATTAAAATGTTTTAAATATACATTTGAGTGCCCATTACACTCCGCATTCATTATTAAGATTTATGTAAATTTATTCTCATCTTCATGTCAATAAAAATTAAAATAGGTGGGGTGATTATGAAAATTTCTCATCCCACCTCATTGCTCCATATAATTTTTTAAAATTATATTTAAAATAAATATATTTTATAACTTTTTTTATAGTTTTTTATTATTTTATGTGTTAAAAATAAATAATTTTAAATTAAATTATTATTAATTTTAAGTATAAATACATAAGATGAACAAGGTAACTCCCAAACATACCTTAAATTTTGAAAAGAAACAAATTCTTATTTATTTTTATCTCAAACACATCTTAATAAATATAAATACGTAGAAATATTCATCTCACCATCACCCATAATTGGTAGTTGAAATGACAGAATTTTTGTTCCAGAATTATTCTTTCTCCATTTTCTCATTAAAACTTTTTTTCTTTTTAAAATTTAAAGATATATTATAAACTGTTGTAAATAGGTAATGAATGACCATATTAATGTAACAATTAATTGAAGTTCATAAATGAACTTCATTTACTCATCTTTAACATGAGTAAATGGTTCCCATTTGAAAAGTCTATAAAAGGCCTTCAATCCTTGGTACAATGGCATCCTGAGAAAAAAAGTCTTTTCGTATTCTATTTCTTTCATTCTCTTAACTCTCACTTCTCTTTCCCGATTCCTTATTTCCCATTATACATTATTATCAAAATAATATGTAATTGTCTCTACTTTTATTTGCATTGCATTTATCTTCGTTTTATAACACTTTTTCAGTACAAATTGCTTTAAAGACTAGGTCACCTAAGGTCTTTAATGATGTGTCGAATAATCGAACACTCACATGGGCATCCACTAAAAAACCAGAAGATTCTTTTGCCCAATGAATACTCATGTATTGTTTGTTCACAAGGTAAATTGATAGTCAGACCATCTTTTACTAAAGTCATATCAGAATCATCAATCTTTTTAGAAAGAATACATGGTGATATATGTGAGCATATCCATCCACCATGTGGACCATTTCATTATTTTATGATCTTAATAGATGCATTCACTACGTGGTCACATGTTTGTCTTATTTCTACACGTGATGTTGTCTTTGCTAGGCTTCTTGCTCAAATGATCATATTACAAGCATAATTTCTAAATTATCCCATTAAGACAATACGTCTTGATAATGCTGGTGAAGTTACTTCTCAAACATTCATTGACTACTACATGTCAGTAGGGATAAATATTAAGCATCTTATTGCTCATACCCATACCCAAAATGGTATAACATAAGCATTTATCAAGCGTCTTCAATTAATAGCTCGATCATTACTAATGAAAACCAAATTACCTACTTCTACCTGGGGACATGCTATTATGCATGCTACAGCTTTAATCCATATTTGACTTACAACTTACCGTAAATACTCCCATTCGCAACTTGTGCTTGGAAAACAACCAAATATCACTCACTTACAGATCTTTGGTTGTGCAATATATATACCAATTGCACCTACACAATGCATTAAAATGGGTCCCTAACGAACACTTGGGATTTATGTGGGTTTTGATTCTCCATCTATCATAAGATATCTTGAACTTTTGACAGACGATGTTTTTACAATTTGTTTTACAAATTGTCATTTTAATGAGAGTATTTTCCTGTCATTAGGGGGAGAAAAGCCGATTCCTGAAGAACGACGAGATATTACTTGGAACACATCTACTATGTCCCATATTGATCCTCGTACAAATTAATATGAACTAAAAGTTCAAAGGATCATTCATTTGAAAAATCTTACAAATCAATTACCAGATGTATTCATTGATACAAAGAAAGTGACAAAGTCACATATCCCAACTGTAAATACTCCAGCATGAATTGATGTTACTGTAGGATAGTTAACAAATGAATCTAAGATACGCTTGAAGCGTGGTAAACCTGTCGGCTCAAATGATGTAACTCCCCGGAAAAGGAGAAACAAGGAAAACTTAACACTCTAGAAGAGACTATCAAAATGACTTATCAATCTAAAATTGATAAATCTATAGCCCCTTAAAAGACACAAATAATGCGAAAAGCCCCTAAAGAGGCACATATTGAACAAGAAGCCCTTGAAGAGATACATATCGAATAAGAAGCCCCTGAAGAGGCACATGTACTTGAAAATTGTGAGATCTCATGAAGTTATATACACACGGAAGAAAAATGGGATCAAAATAATATTGTTATTAACAATACTTTCGCTTTCCAAGTGGCCTCTGATATCATAAGAAATAATGAAGATCTCGAACCACGAAATGTGGAAGAATGCCGACGTAGAAATGATTAGCCAAAATGAAAAGAAACTATGCAGGTAGAGTTAAACTCATTAACAAAACAATAATTTTTTGGACCTATAGTCCAAACACCTGAAGATGTAAAGCTTGTTGGGTACAAATAGGTATTTGTATGAAAATGTAACGAGAACGAGATCATAAGATATAAAACGCGATTAATAACACAAGGTTTCTCGTAAATACTTGGTATTGATTATGAAGAAACATACTCTCCCGTCATGAACACAATTACATTTCATTTCTTAATTAACTTAGTAGTCTTAGAATGACTGGATATGTGTTTCATGGATGTTATTACAACATATTTATATGGATCCATGGATAAAGATGTGTACATGAAAATCCATAAATAATTTAAATTGTTTGAAGCAAATAGTACAAAATCTTGTAGCATGTACTTAATCAAGTTATAACTATCCTTGTATAGATTAAAGCAATCCGAACGCATGTGGTATAATCATCTTAACAAATACTTGCTAAAAAAATGGTATGTGAATAACCATACATGTCCATGCATCTTTATTAAGAAATCAGAAACTAGATTTACAATTATTGCAGTGTATGTTGATGACTTAAATCTTGTTGGAAATCTTGAAGGGCTCATAAGAACAACGAATTACTTGAAAAAAGAAATTTGAGATGGAAGATTTCGGAAAAACACAACTTTGTCTCAGCCTGCAAATTGAGCATTTTCCAAATTGAGTTTTAGTACATCAATCAACATGCATTAAGAAATTTTTGAAGCGTTTTTGCATCGATAAAGTGCATTCTTTAAGTTCCCTAATGGTTATTTGACCCACTTGATGCAAAAAATACATATTTCGTCTTTGCAAAAAAAGTGATGAATTACTTGATCCTGAAGTACTATATCTTAGTTTTATTGGTACGCTTATGTATCTTGCCAATTATACACGCCCAAATATTGCTTTTTCTATCAATTTATTAGTGAAATATAGTTCTATTCCAACTTGAAAACATTAGAATGGTATCAAACATATATTGCACTATTTTTGTGAAATTATTGATATGATTATTTTACTCAAGGGAATCAAAGCAACAATTGCTTTGATATGCAGATGCAGGATATCTTTCAGATCCACATAAAGCTAGATCACAAACAGGGTGCGTGTTTCATTGCAATGGTACTGCTATTTCATGTAGATCTGTTAAACAAATAATGATGGTTACATCATCAAATCATTCAGAAATACTTGCAATTCATGAAGCAAATCATGAATGTATATGACTAAGATCTATGATCCAATATATTCGGGAATCATGTAGACTCTCCTCTATTAAAGGCGATCCAACAATATTGTTTGAAAATAATGTTGCATGCATTGCACAGATAAAAGGGGGTTATATTAAAGAAGATAGAATTAAATACATTTCACCAAAGTTCTTTTATACACATGAACTCTAAAATAGTGGTGAAATTGATGTTTAACAAATACGCTCAAGTGATAATTTAGAAGATTTATTCACAAAGTCATTGTTAACTTCAACATTCAAGAGTTAATACACAATATTGGAATGCGTCAACTCAAGAATATCTACATGAAATGAAGTATGCTTGTAAAAGGGTGTTAGTGTACTGTATATATATTTTTTTTCCTTCGTCCAGGTTTTGTCCCATTGAGTTTTATTGACAAGGTTTTTAATGAGGTTGTCCTAATATACCAAAAGCAGCTTAAATAATTATAAGAATATTATACTCTTTGTCCTTCACTAGGTTTTTCCCATAAGTTTTTTACTAGTAAAGTTTTAATGAAACATATTATTTTAATATGATGGTCATCCAAAAGGGAGTGTTGTAAATAGGTAATGAATGACCATATTAATGTAACAATTAATTGAAGTTAATTTATAAACGACATTTAAGATGAGTAAATGGTTTCCATTTGGAAAACCTATAAAAGGCTTTCCATCCCTTATCCAATGACATCCAAGAAAAAAAGTATTCTCTCATTCTTTCTCTTATTATCTCTTTCTTTCGTTCTCTTAACTCTCTAATTTCTCTTCCCTGATTCCTCTATTCCTATTATATATTATTATCAAAATAATATATAATTGTCTCTACTTTTATTTGTGTTCCATTTATCATTATTTACAACATAAACCTTAATATTACATTCTCAAAGCTACAACTATCTAGCAAAGTATAGGGAAAGGATTAGAGAACAATGTCATTTGAAATCCTCTACTCAACCTTTTTTTGACTTAATAATTTTACACCTTTTTATTGGATTCTTTTATTCCATTCTTCTAATTTTTATACCCCTAAATGATCATTTTACTTGATACAAAATATGCTTTCTAAATATAAAATCAATAATAAATACAAAAGAATTCTGCGTGTAGATTAATAGTCTTACCAATTTTGAGAAGTCCTCATTGACTTTTCGCACGCTACATCATTTCAATTGATGACTCTTTAAACCTTCATTTTGTGAATGACTTTTATGGGCTTCATTATTTATATTAATGGAAGGATTCTCAATTTCTCATACAATTTTTTAATAATTTATTATTTATTTTTAATGGATTAATTTCACTCAAATTCTTCACCAACCATCATTTGGATTATTCTTCATACTTGACATAAATTCACCTAACCATCATTGGATTTAGGTAAGTGTATAAATTACGATAAAGGTGTTAAATATTGAAATTTGAAATTGATAATAATTTAATATATTTATACTAAATTTTAGGGGATGTGAATGAGATTTGTTAAATATTTTCAAAAGATGAGTTGTCATAGATTTTTTTTTTTTTTTTAAATAGCTTTCATATTTTCTAAATTATTTTTAAAATATATTACAAAAAAAATTTTAAAATATGGAAGACCTTCCCATAGCTTCCTAGGTGGGTTCATGCCAAGGTATGTGAGAAGGGAGCAAATTTATTAATCATTTTAAAAATAATTTGAAGCCAACCACTTCAGAAGTAGAATCAGTCTTTAACACTCTTAATTTCCCGTAAATTAATGCTTAATTACATCGTGCATAAATATAAGATCTCAAAATCAATCAAGAAAAATTAATTAATTGGTCACGAAAATAGATAGATCAATTTAGATTCATTGTCATGTAATTGGAAACAAATGAAACAAATTGTGATATGAGATAGTGGGTTTTGGTTTCAATAAGTACATTTTAATTTCCATGTCCAATTTCTAATACAAGATTCAAACACACTAATGACCATGAGCCAGCCAAAAAAATACATTTGGATATGGGGAAAAATGCCCAATGAATGATCAACAGTAACATATGCAGAAGAGTGGGGCTGAGGCTTCTTTATGAAACAAGAAAAGAGAGAGAAGATATGAAAAATCATAATCACTAGGTTCTAGTATCTGAATTGAATCCCGGAGAGATGGGTAAGAATTGAGAAAATATCTACCAGAAACACCTCAAGAAGTTGATGAGGAAATGGAAGAGATAGTTCTCCTGATCCAGCAATTCATGCTGAACCAGTCTTTCCAAGACGATGTTCTGGGGGAGTAAGTCGCTGTAGTAGAGCAAGGTGGAGATGGAGGCAGCAGGCTGACCCACCAGAGACGACACCAGTCTCACAAGTGATCGAAACATCAAAGGCGTCAGAGACTGCAAAGACCACAAATTACACAAGTCAGATGAGTCAATAGTACTAGAGCTACGAGGCAGTAAGAGATGGGGGGCGGGTGCTTGATGATCATGAACATACCATGGCGAATGGCTCTGTTTCTGTGGGGAAGGGGGAAGAAGCAGAAGAAGAAGAAAATGATGGGAAGGCATGTGGAGGGGGAGAAGAGAGAGAGAGGACATTGGGTTGAAAATTCAGCAGCTGACATTCCGACCTAACTGTCTCTCGCCAACTTGAAGCCTGAAGGAAGAGGAAGTGGAACTTGAATAGTAGGTGTGGCCGAGCAGGTGCCATCATGTGGAGAATCTAGTGCGACTCACCCCCATGAGGGATTGGTGGTCTCCACTTCCACTGCCACTCCAGACACCAGTCACACCACTAAATAAAGAATAAATAAATTTTATGTTTAACAAATAAAGTAAAAAGCTCACATCCACCCAAACAAACAAACAAGCCAAAAATTATTAAAATTTTTCACTTCTTTTGATTTTTAAATATAAAAAAAATAAAAAATAAAAAATAAAACCAACAAGTATGTCTTATAGAAAGTTATAATATTATTAAACATTAAAATATAACTGAAAAAATATTTACATTTTTATTTTGGATTATTAACTACAACCATGTCCCATTGTAAAGACCCACTTGAAATTAAGAAGCTTGCTTCCCTTGAGCGAGCCAGATCTTCCAATTGCAAGTAAAAGATGGAGCATGGATGAAATAATCCAGTCATAGGACCAAGATGTCCAAGGTCCTCTGAAGAATAAAAGACAAGCACAAGAGAACACAACGCTAGAAAATGGAGAGAATTTCATACGTCTCCATACATATAAGAAAAGGCACAAGAAAGTACGATGAAACATGCCAAAGACGAACACATGGCAAGGGCAACAGAACAACGGGCAAATTGAAGTTGAATATTTTTAAGATGTGAAATACACATATCACCCAATTCTTTGTCTTCATCGGAATTGAAAGCTTCAAATGCATAAAATTATGCCAATAGTTACCAACCCCATTTGTTTATTGTTGTTGACCTGATATTCCTTGCTACAATAATAGAAGCAACCTAGGAACCAGTCAAGACTCAATAGGAACTACAAAGAGATTCCAACCTCTGTTTTGGTCCATTGAAGCCAATTCTCCTTGAATTTGCTGAGTTGAGGCCGAAGAAGTACAGATGGCTGATGTTGCTTTTGCTGCAGCAATTCGGAAAGTCGCTGACATACTTGGCAATCTTCTGGTTGATGAAGGCACTCGTTGGTATTGGTTGCAGGATGACATTAGGTGGATCCACACGGAGATGAGACGAATTCAATTGTTCCTAAAAGGTACTGAAGACATACAGGGCAACAGTGAAGGAGTGGCGAACTTGATAGAGGAGATCAGAGATCTGGGTTTTGATGTGGAAGACGTTATTGACACCTTCTTCCCTAAATTGGCATCACACAGAAATAAAAGGTCTCTGGGTTGCCTTTCAACTAAGGTTAGTTGCAACCCAATCTCCTTCACCTTTACTCGACATAAGTTTGGAATGGAGATCGCAAGAATCAAGAAATGGATTGAAGACATCAATCGTGCCCAGACAACTTATGGCAATACAGGTAACACCAGCAGAGAAGAAGAGCAGGACCTGAGGCAGACATTCCCTCATGTTGAGGTACCCAATATAATTGGTTTCGAAACACAAACTGAGAAATTGAGGGCCAAACTACTTGATGAGGATACACCATATTGTGTGATTTCAATTGTTGGTATGCCAGGTTTGGGTAAGACAACTCTTGCTAGGGAAGTTTTTAATTCTGTCAAACAAGGTTTTCAATGTTATGCTTGGGTTTACATTTCTCAAGAGCCTAGACTGAGAGATGTTCTGCAAGATATAGGGAGACAAGTGGGCTTGGCAAAGGAGATGCGAGAAGAAAGTCTGGAAGCTAACCTGTTCAAGTTTTTGAGGGAGAAGAGGTATGTATTAGTCCTTGATGACATATGGAAACCTGAAACATGGGATGCTCTTAAAAATGCCATTCCCTGCAATTCTAACCATGGCAGTAGATTAATCCTCACTTCCCGCGCTAGACATGTAGGTGTACACATAGGTGGGGAAAACTCTCTACACATCATGGAACCACTAGACTCAGGAAACAGCTGGGAACTCTTTTCTAACATAGTTATTATCTCGTTACAAAATATCAATGGAAGCTTTCGCTCTCCACAAATGGAAGATACGGGAAGACAAATTTTGGAAAAATGTGGTGGTGTCCCTCTGGCTATTATGGTCATGGGAAGCCACTTGTTGTGTGTAGAAAGGACACTACCTGCATGGAAGAGGTTCCTGGGAAGCATGGGCCATGGACGACCTGGAATTTCAAAAATCTTGGCTTTGAGTTACAAAGATTTATCCCACGAGTTAAAGCAATGTTTTCTCTATTTTGGTCTTTTCCCTGAAGACCATGAAATCCCTGCAACTAAATTGATTAATCTGTGGGTGGCTGAGGGATTTGTACAAACCCGAGGAGAGCAGACACCAGAGGATACAGGGGAGGATAATCTGCACGAGCTTATCAGTAGGAACTTGATTCAGGTTGTTAGGAGGAGGTTTGATGGAAGAGTTAGAACTTGTCGCATTCATGATCTATTGCGCAACCTTTGTATTTCCGAGGCCAACAAGAACTTCTTCTTCACAACACATGACAACATTGATTCTACTTATCCAAAGAGAGTACGTAGACTTACGACCTATCGCAGTAGCATCTGTGACTACATCTCTCTAGGCTGTCACACCCCCAGTCTTCGAGCTCTGCTATGTGTCAATAACAATGAGGAGATACTTCAAAACAAACAACTTGAATATATACAAAAAGGCTTGGGACTGCTTCGAGTGCTGAGTCTTGAGGGAGTAACATTCCCACCAACTCTTCCAGATGCAATAGGGAATCTTGTCCATTTGAGCTACCTTGAATTGGGGAGAGACGGTCTTGTGAGGCTCCCTTCCACCATAGGCAATCTCAAAAATTTAAAAACCTTGGATGCTAGACAATGCAATAATCTCGTCTTACCTACTGTTATGTGGAAGATGAAAGAGTTACGACACATTATCTTGACTCCCATAGCCACATTTGAATATCAATCGAAGTCTATAGGCCAGTTGCAACCAATTGAAGATGTATCTCTTCCAAATCTTCAAACTCTGCATATGATAAATGGCAACATCTTGAAAGCTGACTGCTTGCGCAAATTTACCAACTTGAGAAAATTGGGACTTGTTTGTGATGTTGCACAAGTTACTATAATACTATCAGATGCCATGACCATATCAGATAAGCTAGAGAAACTGACATTGACAGTTTTACCTTCCAAAAAAGGGAAAGAAACTAAGGTGGACCTTTTTAATGCAGATACTTATCCGCTACTCGATCTCCCTGCATGTCCAGCACTGAGTTTTTCTGCCTATCAGAATCTCAGTAGCCTTTATCTGGAGGGGGGATTTAAAAAGCTGTTAGATTTTCCCACAAGCCTCATCAAGCTCACTTTGTTGCAGATTCAATTGGAAGAAGACCCAATGGAGACACTGGGAAAGCTTCCCAACTTGAAGAAGCTTTACCTTGGTAGATTTTCGTACATGGGACTTAAGATGGTTATCTCAGGACCCGGTACCTTTCCTTCACTTGAAGACTTGATAATTGAGCTACTGCCTTTAAAAGAGTTGGAAGTGGATGAAGAAGTAATGCCGAAACTTAGGTATGTGAAAATAAAATTTGATGTTACACTAAAGATACACTCGTCGGTCCACTCAGATAGATTGAAAAGAATATTTTCCGAATTTAACGACTACCTCATGCGTATGAGTTTTTTGGAGCTGGACCTGGACCTGAAGCATTTTCCAGGCTGGCTGGATGATGATATCTTTTTCTTGGAGGAGGAAGATTTCATCTTGGAGCCAAGTAAGGATGCTAATAAAGGAAAAGAATTGATGCCTGATGAGGTTGCAAAGCAAGACACTGTTGAAGATCCAAATGGCATTTCTAAAAGGCCACTCGAATTGGGCCAATGCTCATCATCAGGAGGACAAAGTGAAAGTGAACAGAGAAAGAGTGGGGATGCTAATTAAAGAAAGGGGATGATAATTGACAGGGAGGGAGATAGAACAAGATACTGTTGAAGATCAAAAGAGTATTTCTGAAAACTCACTTCAATTTGGTCAATGCTTATTGTCAGGAGAGGACATAAACAGAGAAAGAGAAGAAAAGAGCTGACATTGCATTCAACTGTTCATTTGTTTGTTTGCATTACCTCCCAGTTTGGAGCATATGACTGATCTTGCAGATTTGATAACCCCTTGCAAGCCACATGATCAGGTACGCACCAATGAAGTTGAAGCAGGGACCTCTTGTTTCAGACCTCTGGCTCCTGTGTAATGGTCCCACCTGACTAAGCAACCCAATTGGGTTAGTTGTCTTTGTTAGATGGCAAAGAACCTATTAGGCACTTGAAGCTTCTCAAAAGCAAGAGAGATGAAATTCTTGCAATTCTTCATTTGGACTTCTTATGCTACACAGGTTCGAGAAACCTTAAGAATTAAATGCATGCAAGAAGAGGTGACAGAAAAAGGTATATTCTTCTATAGTTTCTTGTTTCTTGGTATAAGGATTTTCTTATAGTTCAATAAAGAGTCACATATACAAGTAACAGAACCTAGATTATAATATGTGGTTTCTTCTACATTTCTCATTTTAATATACTCATTTGCAGGAGAGAAGATCAAGATATCAAATCATTTCCTCCTACAAACAATCAATGCAGATAAGCTTAAAAGAGAAAAAGGGAGGGACAAAGCACTGCAGTTTTTTCTTCAAATAGACAACATCATATATAACTCCTCAACTGCTAACAAACTTGGTAAGAGTTCTCCTGACAGTTTCAAAAGTTAAAATTTGAGACTTAAACTGAGTCGATACGAAAAATCGGCATCTAAAATTCATAAAGTAATCATAGTTTCTTTTTCCTTACAGATAGTTCTAGTCTATTTGTAATGTCGAGTCTCCAGGTTGAAGCACAAACTGCCAGAAACTCAAAGAATTTCAAAGGTTTGTGCAGACTTGTCACATAGAAAGAAAAGACTTTATCATCAAGCCTAATGTTGATATATCATAATCTTCTTCCCAATACTTCAGCACTTGTATTTGACACCGTATCACTTGTACATAGCTTGTGAAATTTCTTAGTTATTAAGGATGATCAGATGCTTGTGACCAAATACAAACAGTAAAAAAGAAAAATAAGCCTTGTATTATTCATTTCAAAATTGTTAAATAACAAGACAGCTCTTTATATCATCAAAATCTTTTAACATAGGCACTGGAAGACTACCTTCCCAATTTTTTAAACAATAAGAAGTCCCAAGTAATTGCAAAAGGTATGAAAATGACTTTCAGCTCCATGAAAACTTCAGGTTAAACTCCACCTCAAACAGGAAGATCTACCTGGTTTAGCATTATCACTGCATATCCACTTTCTATCTAATGCATCACATAAAGCAAGAGGTATTGGTGAAGGCAAGAGAGCTTGGCAAGGTTCAAAGACCATACTCTTCAGCAGATGAATTCTACTGCTTTTCTGGGTTATCAGACTCTTCCTTCTCGGGATCTTCCTCTTCTTCTTCTTCTTCTTCTTCTTTCTTCTCTTCCTCTTCTTCATCTTCATCCGGAGGGTCATATGGCAAAGGTGGTGGCAATGGTGTTTTCATGGGGCTAAACTGGGGGAATATATCTGGTCTACGCCCAGGCTTGGGCCTGTTCCACTCCTGCATTGAAAAAACAATATAGCATTGGTCAGATTATCAGAAAATGAACATCTCGAGGGAAAAAGTACTAAATCATCCACCTATCAAGCCTTCACTAGTGTTTTTCAGGTTTTCTAGCCCCAGCACTCACTAAATATTCATATTGATCAACATAATCATTTGAGCGAATCCATTAGGTCTCGCCTCTCCTGAACAGAGTGAGTATGACCCATACCCTTTCATTGGCTCTCATAATACACAAAATTAATCATTTAACATTGGAGCATGAAAGCATATATTTGGAAAGCCATAAGTTGAATCAACTGCAAATCGAAATTTCGATACACCAGGAAAATTCTAGCAGGAGCTCATCCAAAGAATAATTTTCCTTGCTCTATTTTCTTTCATCAATCAATTCAAAAGGTGGAATTCACGAGGTTTTAATAAATACATAGAAAAGAGAATGGGAGGACAGAGAGAGAGAGAGAGTTACGATGGGGAAATCAAGGGGATTCCGACGAGTTAATTTCTCCTCTTCGGGAGCCATAGAAAGCACTCGCTGCTTCAGCTTACTCCGATTCTTGTGAAACATCATCTGCTTCCTTTGAGGTATGAAGAGTGGCGTGAGAATAAGAGAGCACCTGCAGCTGAGAGATGAAGAAGATGCATAACCCAATTCTAGGGTTTTGGAAGTGAAAGATGCAGGTGGCATTAAGATGCTGCTGCTGAAGGAAGCCATGGTTTCTTTCTTTCTTTCTTTGTTTTTCTCCCTCAAAATCGAGCTTTTAGCCTCCTTCAGGGCACCCAACCGCCATTCACCCCTTTTATAGTGGGCTCCTTTTGGCACTGTACATTTTCCTGGCAAGTTGATTTATCCTTTTTTTTTTTTTTTTGGCTTTTTATAAAATTTAATTATACATTTGATATTTCACTTATAAAATTGTGTACAGGCTAAAACTTACTTCAAAGAAGTTGATTTTTTTTTTTAATTTATACAATAAATCTTTTCATATTTAATAAAACATTTATAATACCATTATTATTATTTATAAATTATAATTTTAATTTTAATTTTGAAGTGCTAGTGGGAGTTCAGTTGAGAGTATACATTGTTTGTGCTTAACTTTGAACATGTATGAATCTTGAAATCCTAGTAGCTATAGTATTATAAAGAGAAAAGCAAAAGAAAAATCAACCTCTATCACTTGAAAGTTGAAATATCAAGAAGACATTTGAGAACAGTGTGGCCTTCATGCTTTGGCTCTCCACTTCCCCGCCAAGCGCTTGCATGCTAGTGGCAATCTAGACCTTTGAGATACATTCCTTTCCTCATCGCTATCTTCGCTATCCAAGACGATGATGGTTTCAGGCATTGGTGATTCCTCTGCTCCAGAGACATCCACAGCTTCACCTTCATCTTCATTGGATTGCTGCTTCTCACCATCCTTATAGATTTGAGGTATGGAGAGGGATTGCTGCTTCTCATTGCTCCTTTGCCATTGACCCAGAGGTTCCATTGCCTTCTGACCAATTCTGCACTTCTTACTGCTGGCATTTATTATACATCTTTCTGATTTCCAGTCATAGCATTCACCGGCTTGGGGCATAAGGGAGGACTTCGATGAATCCATAGAAGGGCCTTTAGGGTGTGAAAGGGGCACTTCATGAGTTGGCACCAAATTCTCCTTATTATCACTTTCCTCTGTCTTTGATGAGCCTGAGAGTCCCAGAGAAAGCTTCTTACCCGAGGAACACAGCTTCTTCAGCTTTGTGTTGGTAAATTCATGTCCTGTCCCATCTATACAGCCCTTATTCATCCGCAAACCATTATGGTTAACAGTCTGGAGAATTGGTGAGGCCTTGTGTGAGACATTGGATTCAATCTGGGAGGATGATAGTTGAGGGGACCCAGAAATTTTCTTGTCATTACTATCATCTACATTGGACATTTTTGAAGATTCTAATGATAGTTTCCGACATATCCAGTGAGGCTTCCCTGAACCAATGCTTAAGTAGTCATTTATAGGTTTATTGTCTTGATCCTGTTGAGGTTGTTGCTCATAATGGTTGCTAGTAGGAGGAACTGGCAATGATTTTGAAGCCACAGAAGGGCTTTGGGAGTTCAAGAGTGATGAGCTGTAATTTGGCACCTCATTTTCTTTGTCATCACCACCATCTCTCTTCTTAGTTTCACGCATAGATTCCAGTGATAACTTCTGCCTGCTCATGCATAGCTTCTCATGACTTGGATTGCAGTCATGCACTCCACCTTTGGGCTCTTTCTTTGGTCGTTTCACTACCAACTGGTTTTCCAGGCACTGATTAGGTACCTCAGTTACTTCCTTGTTCTGCATTGAGTCTGAGAATTCCCATGACAACTTCCGGCAAATCCCACTTAGCTTGCTATGACTGCCAGTGTACTCATGAATGTCATGTTTTGGAACCATGTCCATTCCTTTTATGTCCACCTACAGAACGAAAATACAAATTTTTCATGAGGATTGTGCTCACCAAAATAGAACCAGATCAATTAAGTGCTAATACCATGCTTGGATTTGTATTTGTTTGAATGATTTGGTTGCTGCTGTTCCCACTAGCCCCAGCTTTGGCATACTTTTCAGTCATAGATCGTGCCTTCTGGTCAAAAGCTTGTCGGTCATACTTGTATTCCTTGCTCTGCATATTCATCCAAACATATCATGAATCAGATAGACTTCTTTAGCCATGATCACTGCCCTAAGTACTTGTAGACATATCCACTTACCGCTTCACACATTAGGCCATCATCAGGGTTGGGCTCACTCAGTAACAACCCAATGCTTGTTAACACAGTTGAAATGTTCAGAGATGGTTGCCACGCACCCTGCTTGGATTGGAAACTAACCCTTGTTATGAACTAATAGATGAATGTAATTTGTAACTGAATTTCACAACTTCACAACAACATCTCACCCATTATTGTTACTGACCCTACAAAATATGTAAGCAATCCATATCTTGCACATCAAAATCAGAAGATGGAAATAACAAAATTCCAAAAGATTATTGTTACTGAAAATTGTAGAAAGTATAGGCCTATCTTTGCTTTGCAGCTGCAAGAGTTTTGGACCTGATGTCAACCTTATGGGAACTACCCTTTAGAATCTTGAAGCACTGGGTTTTACAAACACATGATGCAATAAGAATCATAATATGACACTGTATATTCTTGCAGAAATTGATGGCTGGACTATAGATATGAAGTCCGCAGCTGTCAATGACACACAGACCTAAGATTTATCTTCACCCAGCAACACTGTCCAATAACTTCACTCAATTATATATCTCCATAAAAAAGATAAAATTGTTGGCATAGACTTTCTGGAAAAGAAGCTTCATACGAAATGCAAAGATTTTTCAGACACCTGAATCCATCCAGAATTTTAGACAAACCTTTTGATAATTGCACACATGATTTCTCACCAAGTTTGAAATGGAGATCATACGGGAAAATTGGGAAGGAAAGGTTTTTTTTTTCATTCTGTTTCTGAGCCAAGGGAATTGTGGTAGAAAATAACTGGGAAAATGGGGTCAGTGTAGATTATCTTCATATTTAAATTTTCTTATTGCCAAACAAAAGAAAGAAAATCAAATCCAATGCTCAATTCCTCTCATTCCTTTCCCTTGAAAATTTCGTTCCAAATAGACTATCAAGGTTATGGGTTAAGTCAAAGGCAAATTAATTAAGCAATAACTAGAGACTCTAAGTTCTAAAATGCAAATTGCACCCAAGTTTTTCTATTCAGATATCAATTCCAGCAACAAAGTAACTCACTTTAGGAGGTAGATTGAGAATGTCGAGGCAGATTCGCCCTCCAGTGTCGATATTGGGATGGTAGATGGGCGTCGCAAAAGTCACACTCGGAGGCTGAAAGGGGTACCTGCAAATCACCCCCATGAAACAACCCACAGTTTCACGAGCACAATATCTGAGAGGAAAGGATAAAAAACAGACAAGATAAAATCACACCTTTCAGGTATATGGATCTTAATTTTAAAGATCCCTTTGGCATATACAGTTTCTTCGGGTCCTTCAATCTCTGATAGACACAAATTTTCATACAATTTAGTAAGATTTCACAGAAACACAGAAAAGAAGAGAAGAAATGAAGAACTTACGGGCGTCAATACTTGATAAAGAAGAAGAGCAGATGTCGGAGTCGCCGGAGAGTTGAGGGAAGGAGGCGCCCGGCGGTGGGTCGGTGAGAAGAAGCTTGAGCTCCTTTTGCATTCGGAGGATGAGCCTCGCGGCTTGAGCCATTTGGCGGTTGGTTTCTACTGGTTTCTGCAATTTGGGGGTTTGGTTAATTTTGAATTTGGGCGGTGGAATGGCTGGTTTCTGCACTTTGAGGCTTAGGTAGATTTTGAATTTGGGCGGTGGGGTTCGGGTTATAAAAAATAAAAAAAATCATGGATGTTGAGAGTGGGATTTGAACCCACGCCCTTTCGGACCAGAACCTTAATCTGGCGCCTTAGACCAACTCGGCCATCTCAACTTTAAGATTATAATTCTAATTGTTTATTTATTAATCTAAAAGAGCTAAAATATAGTTAAAAGGATTCTGGTGTACATCATGAAATTGCTCCGCATTGCCTAAATGACAGCAAATTACTCCTGACCCGTTTAAAAGGAATGGTAAGAAATTACTCCAGATTACCTAGATGACAGCAAATTACTCTGACCCGTTTAAAAGGAAGGTAAGAAATTACTCCACATTACCTAGATGACAGCAAATTACTCCTGACCCGTTTAAAAGGAAGGTAACATGGGATTACCTCAATGGAAATATGGTGAGAAGGTTGTGTGTATAAAAAAAAAAGTTCAAACGTTTTATAACTCAATTAATTTTTTTCTACCAAATTGAGTGGAAATTTTTTAACTCAATTAATTTTTAGTCCAACAAAGCAAATAAGATGCAAACCCAGGCTTTCACTTTCTTCGTCTCAAGCCTTGAGACTTAAAGGCTAATTGTTTTCTTCTATTTAGTTTCATTATGAAAAATAATAAATAAAATAAAAAATAATTAAGGCTATATTTGGTTCTCAAAGGGAAAATATGAATGAAAGAAAAAATAAAAAAAATAAAAATTAATTTTAAAATCATTAACTTACTGCATATACTATTTAAAACTCATTTAATTTATTTTTCCTCCTTTATATAAAGCTTAAATATTTAAAAACATATAGATGTTTAACTAATTTTAATTATATTTTAGTTTCTTTTGTATTTTTTATATTAAAACAAAACATGAGAAAATCATGTTTTAGTATTTTATTTCTTTCTCTAGTATTTTTTTAGTAATCAAACATAAAATAAAATTAGTTAAAAATTTATATATTTTATAATCATTTAATCTTTATATAATTGATAAAAATAAATAAAATAAATTATAAAAAAATATATAAATAATTTATTAACTTTGAATCTATTTTTATTTTTTTTTAATTTTATTTCCCTTATATTTTTTTTTTAAAAAAAAAAAAATTTGAACCAAACATAATATAAAATTAAAATAATTTTAACCCCCTTTCAATACATGTTTTCTCCCCAAGTGGATCTATTGTAACACAACTTCAAAGCGAAATCATTCTTGGGTTCACTAGCTTACAAACCCAGTCTAAGATTTTGTGCACACATGAGGTCAAGGGTCTATTATGAATGCACATATGATCTTAGGTCAAATTTTATGCAACCGCAATAATAATAGAGTAACAAATAATCAAACCAAGACGAAGTTTTCATTATTAAGAATTCAAAGATTTTTCCATTCAAAAGTTAGCCTTTCCTTCTTTTTATTTCTTAAAATGAATCGGTATCCGATGGACTAAAGTTGAAGCCACATATGAGCATGATTTGCTCCCGGTATGCCGCATCAAACAATCATGCGTCCGCAGTTGAAGGATCAGTGGCGGGAGCCACTTCAATGTACCGTCTCCACGCTCAACTCGTGACTCGGAGACGTGGAACAAAGTAACAACCCACCTTCTCCAAATTCATATAAACAATTTATAATTTTGGTTTTGTGGTAAAAAGCTATAAATTTGGCAATTTGCTGTTTTTATCCTTTTTGACTTTTCGGAAATACCATTTCGATAATTTCTCATCATCTGACGTGGCGTTCCCTTATCCATGTTCAACATGCAGGCACGAAACTTGATACATATTTGCATGTAAGACTGATTATCAATAAATAATTTTTTTTTCTATAAATGAAACGTGTGATCGACCTCTCATATAAATATTTTTGCATAAATTATAATATAAAATAAATTAATGTACGAATCTAATTGGAGGACGCGTGGTCCCTTGAGACCGAGCCAAAGCCCGCTCCAGGAGCCGTCAATAATTCAAAATACTGTGGGGTCCAGTATCTTTCAGGTCCTCAGGCCATGGTCTCTCGGTCTCCAGTATATTAGTTTTTTTTTTTTTTTCCACCTCTGATTTGCAGACGAGGGCAACAAAGAAGAAGAAGAGCCTCGAGAGTTGGCCCGGTCTTCGCTTTCAAAACTTTGAAAATCATTTCAAATTTTCAAAAACAGTAGAATAAAGAAATATCATCCCACCCAGAAGGCGCCCCTCCGTCTCTCTCCATCGCTGCTTCTTTCAAAAGCGCTCTCTCTCCCTCTCTTTCCGCGGTAGTTCACTGTACGGCCGGCAACATCCGCAGCACGTTTCTGTTTTCAGAAAGCAAAGGCAAAAACAGAAACTTTGAAATTGACTTGTGTTTCAGTACAAATCCTAATCGGATTGGGCGGACGTGAGGGAAGATGAACGCGGTTGGGCGACAGGTGCAGAGATCGGGTACGACGGCGCACCACCACCGGCAGTACTCCGATAACTTCATCGAGGCTTCGTCCAATGCCAGATGGCTACAACATCTCCACTCCTCGAATCCTACAGTTCCTGCTTTGCAGGTGGTGCCGGTGACAGTTCTTTATTTGTGTCTTGGGAGTTCTCCTCCGATCCGATCCGTGCATTATATTTTACGTTTGTTGTTGTTTGAATCTGAGTGCAGGAGTTTGGTTTGTACAGTTCAAGGATGGGGAGGGGTGTGCAGAGGAGTGCAAGTGAGCTGGGATCGGATCCTTCCACTCCTCCGCTGTCTTCGCGGTCGTCGAGCTTGAGGAAAAACGCGGACGACGTGCTCAGCCCTGGATTGTTGGATCTGCACTCCTTTGATACGGAGCTGTTGCCGGAGGTAGTGTCTCTCTTTTTCATTGTTTCCTGGTTCCCACATACTGTGATTTTTTAGCTCAGTCGAGTATCTTGTTTCTTAGGACCAGACGGCAAAAAATGAAAAATATGAGAAAATTGTTTTCTGGACAAGCGAACAACGCCTTGATTATTTATTTATTTTAAAATATGATTTTCTTTTTTAGCTCTTGGGTTTTGTTGCTATCAATTATGATTTTCATAAGTTTTAGGGATTCTGCTGAATTTATATGTTGTCTTTGCTGATTTGAATCTATTTTCGTTATTGATGACGTTTGATTTACTGTGTGCTAGTGCTTTCAGGAGTAAGGAGAGCAGTAGAGCACTGAGTTAATTAGGTCCTGTTTGGTTTTTGGGGAGAATGGGAGAAAAGAAAAAAAAGATGCTGGCGAATGGTTGAAAATGATTCCTTTTCAAGCATTTGTCTTTCGTTTTTCCTCATCATTCCCGAGGATTTGAGAAAACAGAATTATCAGATTAACAAATTATGTCCTGGAAAACCTAAACATCATTTAATTAGTGATGTTTTGTTTCTTCCATGAAAAAATGAAATGGGACCCTTGGGTTCAAATTTTAAGAAGTGGACAATCTAATCACCTCATGAAACTTGTATCTCACAGTCCCATGCCATGATTTAACACTTGCTAAGATTGTGATTACTTAGTTGCTGTCATGGCAAATCAGTAAAAACTTGGAAGCACCTGATTTTGCACATATTGATTCTTTGATGTTATTGTGTAACCATTGGCAGATTCCAGTTCCTGGTTTGTACGATGGACCATCATTTCGTCAACATGTTTATGGTAAAAGTTTTGATGACTCTGAGCCATACCTTACCAACAACAAGCTTGCAAACAAGGCCCGTGGGTTGTCTGATAATAACCTTCTCAAAAGCTTTTCAGTTGATAAAGAGAAGGCTAGTAATGTTGCTAAGATCAAAGTTGTGGTATGTTCCTTCGGTACTATTTCAATCCCTCAGTTATCTTTCACTGCATGGTAGACTCGAGTATTTGATTTCAGGGAAAAATTGCAACACTAGATCTTTGAAGTCTCACAATCAAATGGTTTCCTTTATAGTTGTGCCGCCTTTTACCATCACAAGGTGGTGGTTTCATTAAGTACTATTTCTTCATGATGAGAAAATGGTAATTATAATTTTATTGCAGGTGCGCAAGAGACCACTTAATAAAAGGGAAATGTCAAAGAAGGAAGAAGACATTATCAGCATAGTTCCAAATTCTAATTATCTCACAGTTCATGAAACAAAACTCAAAGTAAGTGTCTGGTGGGATGTTTTCCTTGATATTGCTTGTTACAGATGTAACATTAAGCTGGAATGTCTGTCTTGTGTTGATTTTATGTTACTGCTGTATGATCATTTTTCTGTCTCTTCAACTCTCCAGTAGACAGTACAGCAATGCATTGGACAAAATTTGCATTATGGTTGTTATGACATTGTTGAAAATATCATTCCCTTGAACATGCTGCATGATTGCATAAGGACAAAAATGGACTATACGTCTTTTAGTGGTTTGCCAGATATCTGTTATTTGAATTTCCTACACCATGTGTGTGAGATCGAAATGGTAAAACTTCATACCATATCAGTTATGTTCATTAAGAATGACTTTCACTTACATATCCACATTATGAGGAAATTGGGCATGAATGATGAAGCAAGTGGAGAAATAAATGACCAAGCATTTATAAATAGGACTATTTGTCAAGCATGATTTGTGTTTTTAGAGGCCCAAAACAAAGAGTGGGATGATTTTAAATGTTTAAGTTGTAATAGAGGTTTCATTAGGTTTCTGTCTTAATTATAAATCATTTGCTTTTGACGGAATCTTCTGACTTGAAGTTGCTTGATGACTATTTATTTATTCCTTCCTGTGTCTGCCTATTCTAAATCTCAGCTTACATTTTTCTGTCAAGGTATAAGTGGATATGAAACTGGATGTTATCTAGGAAGCGTTTTACTTCAAAATCTGATTGAGCACATTCTGCAGGTTGACCTGACAGAATATGTTGAGAAACATGAATTTGTTTTTGATGCAGTGCTAAATGAAGATGTTTCAAATAATGAGGTAAGCATATGACAAGTCTAGGATTAACGCTACAAGGAAGACTCGACTCATTTTAATATCTCTGGATTTTTTTCCCCAAAATTACTGTAGGTGTACTCTGAGACTGTGGAGCCCATAGTTCCAATAATTTTTCAACGAACAAAAGCAACTTGCTTTGCATATGGGCAGACAGGCAAGTGGTTTGAACCTCCTCTCCTAAATTGGGACCAGTTTATCTAGATGTATTGACATGTATACTAATAGAAAAAATCACAAATTTCCCATGTTGTTGATTAGGAAATTCATTTTTGTAGTTTTATGTTCTTTCTCTCTCTTTTTGGGGGGATTGGGACACTTTGTTTTTCCTTTGCGTTGTTGTATATCCTATAACATTAGTTTGGACAAATGCATGGTAAACACAATCAGCAATTTGGGGTAATGTTTTGGTTCCAGCACACACCAATATGTGTGTATTATAGTTTTAAAAGGTGCACATAAAGCATGCCTAGTCCTAAGGCACAACTGCTCTCTAGTTATAACACTTTGTTGGAGAGGGATCTCTCGTCTACCTTTCTTTTCCTTTCTAAATACTTCTATTCTTGAAATTTCTAATTGTATGTTGAAATTTATATAATATCATTACTTTTTTGTTGTATGTTTCTTTTAAATGTTTAGAATCTTATATTTTTTTTATTGATTGGATTAGATTTTGGATCATGTTTTATAAAATTGATATGATCCTAGGTCACATTTCACTTTGCTCAGGTACATGCCTCCTGTTGCTCCTTGTGCCTAAGCTATAAGAAACTTTTGTGACTTAGGTGCTTTTAAAACTGCGGTGTGCGTATGTATTTATTCTTCCTTTGATTTTTCGCTACTTCAATCCATGTCCTTTCAGGTTTTTCCTTCTCTTAGCAGCACCTTCTACCTGAACCATGTTAGTCATTAGTATGATTATGGTCTTAGTTATGCGTGGCTAGATCATCACCATCTTCATTAATTTTCACTTATTTTATCCTGGTGGTCCCAAATTTCTGATGCATGTATAAGTCTTCATTTTATCCTCCCTTTTCTTGGCCCTTGTCCATCTCAACATCCTCATTTCAGCCATAAATTTTATGAACTTTCCCTTTAGGTGCACCACTTTGGTTTTTAACAAAAATTTGTGGTAGACATTTTGAAAAAGACCACATGGTTGCTTACCAGCTTCTTATTAAGCATACGAGATGTAATTTTATAGCATATAGTTAAATAACTCAGGAATTCATTCTGATTTTATTTTATTTATTTTTATTTATTTATTTATTTATTTTTCTGATGGGCATACTGAAGTATTCTAGATCCATGATTTTCCTTTTGAATTGTTCCTGAATATTCCCAGAATAGCTATCTATGCTTCAGTTATTCCCCACTGAAGTTGATACCCAAAGATATGGAATCTTTCCAAGCTTTTCGAAGGCATTTTTTATGTACTATTTCAGAATGACTGCATATGCTTTTATTCTCTCTTGCAGAAGATAATCAGATTGTCTTGGTTAACTGAAGCTATCTATGCTTCAGTTATTCCCCACTGAAGTTGATACCCAAAAATTTGGAATCTTTCCAAGCTTTTCAAAGACATTTTTTATGTACTATTTCAGAATGACTGCATATGCTTTTATTCTCTCTTGCAGAAGATAATCAGATTGTCTTGGTTAGATGTTTGGAAATGTGCTTTTATTCTAATTTGCTTTTCATCTCTAAATGCATGAGCAAATGGTATTTGGACAGTGTCTGTCAAATGTGCACATTATTTTTTCTGTCAAATATGCACATGATTATTTTGGGCTTTTTTTTATGGATATCTCTTCTCTTTTTCTTCTCTCTCTTCACTTTGTCTTCACTTTCTTCTGTTCTGCAAATAAGCATGAGCTAATCTCATTCCCTTGTTCAGGGAGTGGAAAAACTTACACAATGCAACCATTGCCACTTAAAGCTTCTGAAGATATTTTAAGACTAATGCACAACACTTACCGGAATCAAGGTTTTCAGTTGTTTGTCAGCTTCTTTGAGATATATGGGGGGAAACTTTTTGATCTCCTTAATGATCGGAGGTAGGTTCTTTGAGCTTTTGTGGCCCTTGGCTAGGCAAGTAATATTTGCAATCAGGTTCAATTCCATGAACTTGGGAATTTTATTCTGCAGAAAGCTTTGCATGAGGGAGGATGGGAAACAGCAGGTCTGCATTGTGGGTTTGCAGGAATACAGGGTGTCAAATGTGGAGACGATCAAGGATTTTATTGAGAAAGGAAATGCTACTAGGAGTACTGGGACAACTGGTGCTAATGAGGAATCATCCCGGTCACATGCTATACTTCAGCTTGCTATCAAGAGATCAGCTGATGGTAGTGAATCAAAGCCTGCCCGACTTGTTGGCAAGCTGTCTTTTATAGATCTTGCTGGAAGTGAGCGTGGTGCAGATACTACAGATAATGATAAACAGACAAGGTAGGGTTTATTTGGATATGATTTGTTTTTCAGAAACTTAATCTTTTCAGATGCCTTATACAATGATTTCTTGAACCAATGTCACTTGACATTGCATAGAGACTAGGAACCACAGTGGCGGAGCCAGGGGGTGTGGGGGTGTGGGTAAAATATAGCAAAATTATGATTTCTAGCTTAATGGAGAGTTTGTTTTCCATTATAATTGAAGTGGAGCAAATCCTCGTTTTTTAAGACTTTTGAGTTTATCAGGAGGGGCATGTACCTCCAAAGCCCAAGCTAGCTCTGCTCCTGGGAACCATCACATATCCCTGGAGATACTGGATCAACTGGATGATCTAACCTTATTCTCTGTTTATTTTGGGATTGTCTGTAATTACAGATGTTCAAAACACAGATGGACGAATAATCGCGTCAATCTTAAATTTTTTGTTGCAGAATGGAAGGTGCTGAAATTAATAAAAGCTTGCTCGCCTTGAAAGAATGCATTAGAGCTCTTGACAATGACCAAGGTCATATTCCTTTCAGAGGAAGCAAGCTGACTGAAGTTCTTAGGGATTCATTTGTTGGGGACTCACGCACTGTTATGATATCGTGCATTTCACCGAGCTCAGGGTCATGTGAACATACTCTGAACACACTAAGATATGCTGACAGGTAATGTAGTTTTGCAACAGAACTAGGTATAAAGAAGTGCATTCTCTCATTGCTTGAATAGTTCTGATGGATATTTGCATTCCAGGGTAAAAAGTTTATCAAAGGGTAACATCTCCAAGAAGGATCCGTTGTCTTCATCCTTGAACCTTAGAGACTCAACTGCGTTTCCTGTATCTTCACTTTTACCTACTGCATCAAACATTGAGGACAACTTACCTGATATTCCCAATGAAATCAACAGGTTTGGATGGTCCAAACAAATTGAAAAAGAAACCTCTCCCCCTTTTAAGGTGGATCGTGTTCCTAGTGGAAGGGTAGAGGGCAATATACCTGCATCTTCATATTCAGATTACTATAAGGGTCAAAGAGGTGGTCAAAGTGATGTAACTGAAGATGATGTCGATTACTCTGAGGAAATCTATAACCAAGAGAAACCATCTTGGATAAAGAACAAAAAGGTGGAGACCTCCCAAATATCAGCTTTGGAGGATAAGATGAGGAAACCTGAGTCTCATATAAAACGGAGGGAGCTGCCAGACTTTGAGGCCAACAACTTGCGGCCAGATGATGATCTTAATGCCCTGTTGAAGGTAGTGGCATTACAAATATCTAAGTTTGATTTTTCTTGTATAATCTTTCGATTACCAAATAAAACTTGTCTTTCTTTTGTATTAGGAAGAGGAAGATCTTGTAAATGCTCACAGAAGACAAGTGGAGGAAACCATGGACATTGTTAGGGAGGTCAGTGACAATCAGTGTTTGGCTCACTTAGTTTTTGTTGGTGTGGTTATACTTTATTTCAGTTTATTCATTTGTGCAGGAGATGAATCTGTTAGTTGAAGCTGACCAGCCAGGCAATCAGCTGGATGATTATGTCTCTAGATTAAACACCATTCTTTCTCAGAAGGCTGCAGGTATTATGCAACTACAAACCCGCTTGGCTCACTTCCAGAGGCGTCTGCATGATTATAATGTTTTAGTATCTTCTGGTCATTGATTTCACCCTGGAGCGATGACGAAAACCACTAAATTTGATCAAGCAATTAATGTGAACTTATTTCTCCCTTCTGGAGGTTTTGCTTGGAGCTGTTCAGTTCCACCCATTTCAGTGTGACAGATTTGTTTTGAGATGGGTGCTTGGAGTGCAACCTTGTGTTTTTCTCTCAATTGTTGCTATTTTTAAGTGTGTTGCCATAGCAACGTGTGAGTTGTATACAGGGAACCTGATAAATATGTATTTGCTCATTGGCATCCATTTGTAGAGCTCTGCGGCGGTGCAATTTTATTAAATGCCACATACACCCTGTTTGAGATGCTCAAGCCTGTGAGATACGGAACTTGCATATCCATAGATACGTTGCTTCTTTTTAATTGACAGCTAAATCTCTATGGACTTGCTCAATGTACAACCTTGAAACCTTTGTTTTTCATTTCTTTTCCTATGGCTAAAAAAAAATCCATCCCATTCCTGTACATGGGTATTCCCTGGGCCATTGTCTGTTCCCTGATTATGATCGGTAATTTAGGTATGTTAGTAGGTTACTGCTAATTTTCTGCTGACAGTACAAAATCAAACTGTTGTCAAACAGAAAAAGTGGTAAAACTATTATTTTGAATAACCCACATCTCCAGCCAGTGCTATAGGTATGACTGACTGTCATATATCTTACATAGGGGAGGTACACTTAGAGCTTTGTGTTATCTTATCATACTAAGAAAACTAAAGCTGGTAGCCCAAAGAAGCAGTGGTTTTGGGTCGGGCATTTCTACTTGGAAGTCCAAACGATATGGTCCTCCGGAAGGAAGTGACATATGGGAACCGTCCCTGGCTTAACCTTGAGCACTTGAAAAGCCAAGTGCCTGGGATTCCATTTGGATGGGTCTATGTGGCATGCAGCAACAGCCTTGACTTTGGTCCCATCGGCACCCACCATTGGAACCAGGTAAGCTTTTGTTGCATGCGAAGCGTGGCAGTGGAAGACAGCATATGGATAGTTCTGGCCATGGCATACCACTCTTTTGTCCCCTACCATCTTTGTAAGTCCCGGTGAGATGGTGAATTCCTGCTGAGGACTCTCCTCTTTACCCACCTCAGTCGCCATAACTTTGACATTTTTTCCCAGCTTTGAAGTGCTATAATCTACCATTGCCTCCAGCGATGTGGCACAGTATTTGTCCTCTCCCTCCATAGCTGGCACCTCACACTCTTCAATGGTCTTCTTCATCTCCAAAGCTTCAGCCGATCCAGGCTCAACAGAAAACCGGTTCAGGATGTCTGAGAACTCGTTCGACGAAAAGGGTATGGTTTCAGCAACATGGCGGGGTAGAAGTTTGGCTCCGGATGTAGTTTTAGTGAAGTGAAGGTTCAGTTTTTTGCTAGGATGCAAGTCTTTTTCTAGGAAGAAGAGAGCCACATTCGGATCGTCTCGGAGCTGATCCTGAGAAGCAGCGTAACGGTATATAAATGGCTCGTGCCATGGATGGTATGGATGGTGTGGGTGGTGCCGCCACCATAGGTACTTGGATCCGTCGGGTCCTGTGCCCACAGATACTCCACCACCGCCAACACCTACGTCCACTGCTTCATCCCCAAGACCTTCATCCTCTTCTGTTCAACCAGCAGACAACAATAATTACAAACGTTTTTAAGTACTGGAAAAATACTGTGAATGAATGATAAGTGATCGGATACAAGACCGACCGGGTAGAAGATGTCGGAGAGCTTTCGGCATTGCAGTATTAGGCAACACCTTCTGCCAGTAAACGTCAGAAGGCACAGTAGCATCAGCAACAACAACTGCGAGCTGCAACAAATTCAATAGCTTTCATCAACCTTCTCTTTTACTGTATGTATTACTACTAACGATATATATATATATATATATGGTTGTTTAAAATGAAGCTAATGAATAAAAAGGCTTTACCGAGATGAGGATGATGATGGGGACAGGATGGAACTCCATTGAAGGACTCAAGCTCAAAAGCTATATGGTTGTAGTTTGGAGAGAATTGTGAGTGAACCATGAGCTAGCATGGAATACTGTGGGGCGCGATTTATAAGGGTTTTGGGAACTACTGAAATAACTCTTTCAAGGCTCCAACTGTTAATGGTTTGCTTCATTTAATGTGGTTGGATGAACTAGAGAAAAACCGTGTGACGTTTCTGAACAAAGAGAGATGGACACATAGGGCTGTGCTATTAATGCAGTGAACGAAGAGACACCATAACCGGCGAGAACTGCCAAATGAGTTTATATTGGTCACAGCTGAAATTGGGTTCTTGTGATATGTTGTTTTGACTCAAATTTGTGATCAATTTGAGCAGGTGTGCCACTGTCTCATTTATTAGGGTTTGAATTTGGTTGGCAACGGGACTATGTATTTTTATTAGGTTTGTCACTGGTTGGAATGAGCCTAACGCCAGTCCTTCAAACATGGTTTTTGTAATTTGAAGAGATGGGAAATACTTGGAGACGTTTAGATTTTTTTTTCTTAATACTTTTTGATGATCCCTAGAGAGAGAGAGAGATTGGGTTGCTAATGACCCAGCACAAACACACCAGAGAAATTGGTTCATGAAACTTTGATGGATTTTGGGGCCCAATGGGCCTAGCTCTGAAACATATTGGCAGACCTAGCCTTCCACCTGTATGGCTCCTCATGGGCCAAGCTCATTAATTTTAGCTCGGCCTATAACAAAATGAAAATTATTGGACACTTTTTTAATGCGTGGTTTGCAGGTTTGGGTCTAGAAAACAGAAAGGAAATACAAAATTCAAAATTAAAATTTAGCAATAAAAAGTTTAATTTTATTTAATAAAAATGAAAATAGAAGAAGAAAAAAATATAAAATTAAGGAAAAAATTCATACTTTAGAATCCATCATTTCTACTTCATAAAATGAAAAGAGGTTACACAAGTGAAGAAATTTACTAAAACAAACTTATATTTTATTTTATTTTCCATGGTGAATAATGAATTTTTAATCAAAAGGTATAAATAATTTCTAAATAAAAAAAACCCTGTTTTTTTATTTATTAAAAAAAATCGATGTTTTGGACAAAAAAATTCTTTAATCAATAATCCTTTATAAAAGCCACTAAAAGTTTTGTATATCACATAGAAGAATCTAATTGTTATATCGAAAAGATATTATTAATAAGTTTTTTTTTCCTTATATATTTCAAATTCTCATTTATTTATGTTTGAATTTCATTTGTTTGTACTCTTATACATTAATCTTATTTTTCTTTATACATATATTTTCATCAAATAACTTGAATTTTATTATACATATTTAATTGCTTAAACGAAAATTTTGGTAGGTATTATATTCAATTATAGAGAATCAATTCATGTCAAAATAAACGAGACAAATGTGGGGTCCAACATACATGTTATTTTCTTTTATTAATTAATCTTTATTGATATACCTGATTGAATAATGATTGATTTTTGCCTTACTCTATGATATACATGTGATTATTGTCTTCTTGTTATTGCATATGCTAACCTTATTTTCTAATAAGCATACAGTTAATTGATATTATACACTTATTATTACTTCTTTAATTATATGTCTATCCATATCTTGATTAGTGTATATTATGTTTATTACTTGCTATTCATAAATTTTTTGATCGATAATTATATCTGCCTTAACTTGATTAATAAAGATTTGATTTATGGCTTATAAGGATGCTAAAACTTATTACGATACCTTCCTAATAGATGATCTAATCCCGAATTTAAACTTGATTGTTATATATTTATCTTTCTTTTTTTAAGAAGTTACACTTATGATTTTTGATACGTTAATATTTTTCTAATTATAATGAAGAACTTCTTGATACGAAAGACGATAAATACAAGTGAATGGACACGTGTAGAAATTCAAACCTAGAAGCATTTGCAACCACCAATGCATTATATATAGAATGACCTCTATTGTATTTTCAATGCGGGTGCCTAATCAGCCTGACTTATCAAAATAAAGTAATCTGACCTGTCAAACATCATAATATTTTAGTTGATCCAAGGATCTTGACCCTTCAATCATTTTGCCATATATGGGATCAAGTGGGTCCCATCATCCATGGTGCAATCTTGACCATCCAATCAAAAGACCTACTTCCCCACCTTGAAGGTAGAAAATACCATCAAATGTGCAAAAGAAATATTTTTTATAGACGTTTATTGAACAAAATAGAATAATGATATCTATGCACATAATATCTCAATAGTTGAATATATATATAGTAAGATTTAAATTATTGAATAAAAATAAAAAAAGATAGAATTAAGATATAAAAATACAAATAAATGAGATATAAAATAACAATATCTGATTGATGATATATTTTTTATAAATATTAAAAAAGTATAATTCGAAAATATAATTACACTTACTCAAATGCATGGAAGATGGGACATTACTTTACATGATATTAATTAAGAAAAATTCTAGGATTTTATGAAAGCCTTTGAGGGGATAGATTTAGCAAGGTAGGGGGCAGACTGCTGACCTGAACAGAAACCCATGTGCCAGTGTGCCAGTGTGCCCAGATATGGAAGCATTGTGCCCCCCTTTTGGTCACAACATGAGATATAAACCGTTACGCACCACCCACCTGTCATGGCCTCTATTGTGGCTTCATGCTTGGTGTGGGAATAGAGATGTACATGAAAGGACACAACTTGTAATCATTTTTTCTTCTTCTTTTTCAGTTCATTTGCTGGTAAATTGATAGATGACAACACACTCAACAATATCATTGAAGTGAATCTACCACCTTTTTTAATGCTTGTCAATCTCGCTTTGGTCTATACATATGTTGGCATTTGGACGAATACCTTGTGTCCTTTATGACTCCCTGTTTCCGATTTTATCCAACTTTTACTATGCATGTTTTTGTTGTTTTCTCTTTAGCCAATGTTGCTTTCACTGGTCTCTTCTTTTCTCTGTTCATAACTTTTTCAATGCAAATTTTCTCTGATCATGGTGATAAACATAAAAAGAAATTGGCAAGAGATGGTGTCGTCTAGACCTTGATTTGTGAGAAGGATGAAATTTGGACACCTTAGATTGGTGGATTCTTCTAGCTATATTTGGTCTGCGGCTTGGAGTAATCCTTTCTCTACTTTCTTCGGATTAGACACTGTAAACAGTATTTGTTATACCCATTGTCTTTTCATCCTCCTTCTTTATTATTATGACCTTTCCTCGTTGGCCTTTCAAACCCACGTGACTTTATCTTTTTCTTTTATCTATATTTTTTCATTTATTTTAAAATTAATATAACGAAGATATTTAACATGATCGGATCAATCATATCTATCTATCACCGATAAAAAAAATCATTTTACTATATCATAAAAAATATTATAAAAATAGATCCAAATATAATTATTATATTTTCAAAATATGGGATGCCTTGAACCACGAACCCCTCGTTACATCATATATATTATATTCTTTCTTATATATAATATGGTTCTTCGAGTCAACAAAATTTAAAATCGACAAGTGATAAGTCTTATACACATTTGACATGTGATATCTATTGAAAAAGCGGTGCATGATAAAATTTGAAAGATCGCAAAATTTACTTTTACAAATCAAATCAAATCAAATCTTTCAATTACAATAAAAATCAAAGTATTACACATCCTATCTTTACCAAGGAAACATCTTTATCATTATCTTTGGGACATATTTTTATCACCATCCTCCAAATTACGATCAAGGTAAAATAATTGAAGGAATATATTCTTTTATAGAAAAATATTACAACAAAGATTGTACCTCATAATTTATCAATTTTAATAATTTCTTTTCCTATTATTTTACTTATATTATAAGACTTTCACGAAATTTGTGCATATACTTGTATACTTGCATTCTCATTCAATAACCAAGGTTGTTTTAGCGGTCTTGACTAGATCTTTGGTAGGGCGCCGATTTAACTAACATTAAGCTAATCACAAAATTGGTCAAATATATCTCCAAATCCTATCTAAATTTGTTTAAATTTGTACATGTACAAAATTGGTTGGCCTTCCTTTTGATTCTACATGTTCGATGTCATTAAATTTGTTTAAAGAAAGAATTAAAGACTCTTTTCCATTAGCATAACTTTCCGACGAATCATTAGCATCGACTTCATGCCACCCAAGTAAAAAATAATAATAATAATTAAGGAGACGAAATCATTGGTGGATTCTCTATTTGAAAGTTTGAAAGTGATATTCTTGGAGTTGTTCATCAAACTTAGACATTAAGATATGATTAAGCTAACTTTTCTAAACACTAACCAATCAGAGATTAGGGTCTGCTACACTATTAACCTTATGTAAGCTTACATATACAAGATTTATCTGCTAGAACCTCCATGATTCTATTTCGTCGGCTTGATTTTCACTATGCACGTCATTAATTAAGGGTGATTTTCTGCCATGGATCCAGGGTGCATGACAAAGACAGCCCCTAATGAGAACAAAAACCTAAGATCTTGTATCATAAATTTAATGATACACACACCATATATAAGTCATACCTCAGTAGGTTGTGGAGTGAATATTGGGTTGGTCAGTGACCTTGTTGCTAGGGCAACTCTAGCTATCACTTCCATCTTTGTGTAGAACACACCCATGGTAGGTTCATTTAATGCTTCAAAATTGAAGATTTTCTATTGGTGTTGATGACCAAACTCATCAACCCAATTGTTCCAACAAATATTTAAAATTAATAGGAAAATTCTAGGGTAACGAATCGATACCCATCGAAGATGTAATGTAATCCAACCGTTGAAAGTATGTGATCAAATTTTAAATCGTATGATGAAAGTACAAATATACGAGACTAGGCTTAATACAAAACACTATGATGTAAATTTTTAATCAGTTCCATTTTTATGTATGTATCAAATTGGTATAGTAATGGAATGATTAATCATATGAATCCCTCGTATTTATTTCCATCACATAGGATATGAAGTAATTATTATTGTCGGATTTACATGTAATTGTATTCTAATTTTTTTCATTAAACAAGGCTACTTTTCAATATTAAGAAATAAAAAAATTTGCTTCTCAAATCGTGTTTAAAAAAAGATTTGCAAATCTATCGACTTATCCAAATATAGATAAATCATATTAAAAAATATAAGACCCACACTTCAAAGTTTTTTCCAACCTGAGGGTTCAAAGTTACTCAGACATTTATTCATAATTATTTTTTATTTTCTTAATTTTTGAATTCTTAAAAAAGTTAATTAAAAATTTTTGTTTTTTATATTTCTATAATTTTTTTAAAGATCAAGAAATTCAGTTTTGAAAATTGTTTTTAAAAACAGTTGTCTATTATAGAAAACCATTTTGAAAATTTAAAAACAAAAAACATGTTTAATAATTTTTTTGATAGAAAATTGTGATATACCATGAATAAGTGTTCTTAATCATAATAGTTTATTGCATTTAAAGCGAATAATATCTATATGGACATAATGAATTCTTACAAGTTATTAGGTTTCACAATCCCGTGTTTAATAAAGAGGTAGTGAGTTTTTAAACAAATTTTTGTTTTAAAAAACATTAAAAAAATTGTTTTTAAAAATAACTACTTCTAAAAAAATGTTCCCCAACATACATTAAAATTTTCTTTCTCATGGTTCACATTTTTTAATTAGGAGGATTTTTATAAAGAATAATAACAAAAATAAATTTTAGGATACTATTCTCATCTTGTACTTGACTCTTCAAAAGTCAATTGATAATAACACTTTTAATTTACAAATATTTAAAAATAAATTTAGGGTCAAAATAAATGTTTTCCTTTTTCTTATGTCATATTTGACTTTGTAGGATTCCATAAAAAGACCATGAATATAACACTCTTAATTCACTCCAACCTTTTTCCTTTTCCCCTTTTTTCCTATAACTATTTTCATCCTTTTAAAAAATAAAATATAAAAAATAAGTGTAGGCCTCACATTTCGCATCATACCTTCCCACTCGATGACAAAACTCGTTTTTTATTTATTTCGTAAAAATTTGATTTTTTATAAAAAAAAAAAAAAAAAGACCTGGAGTCGTCACTTATGAGATCAAGTTGCTTATTGGAAAGGTACGGTAAAAAGACCGTAACACTCCTCTAAGTCCCTAAAAACGGATCTCTACTAAATAAGGTGAAGCAAAGGAGAGATTCTGATAAAAAGGCAGCCAAATGAATCTAGTCGCCTTTTTGAACAGCTTCTTCAGAGGAAACTACATCGGGAGGGTCGTTATGGGTTCCATTTGCTTTCAAGTAGTTTGAGTTCTCATGGAATCAACTTTTTCACTAGCTTATCCAAATATCCCATGGCCAATCTCCAACATCATTAGCTGGTGATGCACACAATGCTATGTACCTGGAACACCCCACAGAAAATAGAGGAGGATAACAAGAAAACAGAGCATGAAAAAAAGAAATGAAAATGTACCAGTGAACTTACTTGAGAGTTCTTCCAAAGCACAGACAGCTGGATTTCTCAATTCCCCCTCATCCATAGCTCCAATTTTTTTTTCCATTCCCCTTACCAACTTCCTCCATCTAGCTTGCTTTTTTTTTTTTTCTCCTATTAGTTTTCTCGGCACGTTTTCTACCCGTTCCACTGCTCCTCTACTTATTGCTTAGAGATGTCTCTATCCCTAACCATCACTAGCAAAGTGGTGGTGTCCTTGGTCATGCGTCCCATGCATGCAGCTCACTTGAAGAAACCGACCCCCCCACTCCTCCGAATGAAAACAAAACAAAACCAACTCTTTCCGGATGACCAGCAGGTGTGTAAAAAACTTTGGTCCAAAGAGAGGTCTACAATAAGATATATAGAAAATAATAATAACTTTTATGTAAAATGTAAATATAATTTTTTAAAAATCAAGGTATTCTAACACTTCAAATTTTAAAAATATAAGGTAAATCCATATTTTTGTATATAAAAATTATGATATTTTATTTTATATGAAAGGTACTTTTATTTTCTATTTTTAAAAATAAAAAAATTGTTCAAAAAAAATTAAATTATTATTTTATATAAAAAAAATTAATATAAAAATGGAATAATAATATTGATATTATAAAAATTTTATTAAATATTTTTATATAAATCAAAAATAAAAGTTTTACAAAAATCTTTATTTTTCCTACTTTTACATTAAATTATTTTTATTTATAGATTTTTCTAAAAATTAGCATAACACATATCTAAAATCTTACAAAAAATACGTTTAATAGTGATTTTAAAAAGTACTTTCAACTTTTTTGACACTTAAAATTTTTCATATTTCAAATATCAGAAAAACTAAAGGTAGTATTTGTTTTTTATTTAATTCTAAATAAAACTTTAATGTTTAATAATATTAAGTATTAGTTTTTTTTTTTAATGTTTTCTTTCTATTAAACATTAAAAAGTTAAAAAAAAAAAATCAACATGTTATTTTTTTTATTTAGTAAAAACCAAATATTTTGGTTTTTTCTATTTAACAAAAAATTTATAATAAGTCATAAAAAAAATAGAAAAACAAACAACTTAAAATCTAAAAGTAAAGTAAATTATTTTCAGTAAAAATTTTAAAAAACAAACTACCTCTAAAAACACTTTTAAAACTCTGTCTAAGGTGATGTTTGTTTTTTACTTAATTCTAAATAAAATTTCAATGCTTAATAGTGTTAAGTATTAGATTATTTGTTTTTATAATATTTTATTTATATTAAGTATTAAAAAGTTAAGAAAAATTAATATATTATTTTTTTTATTTAGAAAAAATATAAAACATTTTGATTTTTTTTATAGAAAGAAAAATTTATAATAAATCATAAACAAGTAAAAAATCAAACAACTTAAAATTTAAAAACAAAAAGCTAAAAAACAAACCGCCTCTAAGTTTGAAAACAAGCTTATGGACTATGTGAACCCAATTTAAAATATCCCGTCTGACAAACATATTGGATAAATGACACGTGATTAATTATACATATATATATATATATATATTGAAAATTTATTTGGGTAAGGATATTATTTTTAAAAGATCATATGGAAAGGACTTAAAACCGTCCAATAAAATTGTAGTAGGTTGACTAGGGCAATGATGTTAAAATATGAATATTTTGACTAGGCAAGCTCACACCTATTAATTTCTTGTGCTTTAAATCTAATTGACATGTTGTGTCACGTGGGTCAGCCTCATAATAGATATTTACTGACCCATTTCTGATTTGGCCAATTAATGGATCCTCCCGCTTCCTTAGTTGCTAAGAGAAAACTAACAAACAAATTTGGCCCTATTCCTTTAGGAAATTTATGATGCATCCCCTCTTAATTTTATCTTACTTTCACATCTTATAAATTCAAAAAAAATAAATTATTATTTTTAAATATTACACTTGGGCGCAAAAATATTATTATCAAGACATGATGACATCATTTAAGCGGGCTTTTTTGCTTAAGTAGTTTAATTTTTTTAAAAATGAATTCGGGTTTTAAAAAAATAAATTTAATATAAAAAGGTAAAAGATTAATTTTTTTAAGACCTATTTATGACAAAAAGTGAATTCGTTTTTTTTATAAAATAAGTAGAGTTTAAATGATGGACGTTAAGTAGAAAGCACAAATGGAGGCAGATGATTGGCTAAAAGAGTCATCCCACGTTATTAAAAAACGGAAGCTAAAGATTATAAAAATGTTACTTCAAAAGAAGGGACAACTTATTATTATTATTATAATAATAATAATAGTAATAATTATAATGAGAAAAAGAAGAAGAAGAAGAGGAGGTGAGTGGGGTAGAAATTATTAAATTATATAGTTGAAAATGGAGACAAGCATAGATTTGGAATAGATAAAACTGCGCCCCACCTCCCAAACACCACTCTATTGCCCACTTAAAAGGCCGGTCTCAGACACGTGGCATAACTAGAAGCGGCCACGTTTACCTTTGTCAAGACTCAACCCTCAAGTCCCTTTATGCGCCAACGCATCTCCCCTAAAGTAATGCCAAAAGCAAATCCCCCACTCTCTAACCCACTCTTTCCACCTCCCCCAGTCCATTTTATACATTTCTTCCTCCCTCCCCAACCCCTCTACGCGCTTTTATCAGAGCGTGCCATGCTCTAGTATGACATTAATTACTGTGATTAAAAGTCCAACGTGTCAATATGTACAAAGTTTTGGGAGGAAATACAAGTATACAGCCATATTTTGAGAATGGATTTATTTGCTACTTTTTTGAAGGAGGAGTTGACGGGGACGTTAAGAAGGGAACATGTCAGGTAAAGGAAGACCGCGGGGTGGAGCGCGTGGAAGAAGCAGTAATATCGGAAAATATCAAACCTACGGAGCGTGACGTGTAGAGAAAGATGATAAAAGGGTGCGGAAATGGGTCCTATCTCGTGACCCACGAAATATCGAACCGCCCCGATTACTTCCACGATACCCTCTGTGTTACTGTACATCACTCTCCTCTATATTACGCTGCTCCCCCGCTTCTCAAAAAGTGAAATTTGTGAACGACCCACTCTTACTTCTCTCTCTCTCGTCTCTCGTTTCTCATCTCTCGGCTCTCTGCCCGTCCTCCTCCTCCCCCCTTTTCCAAGAGAGGTCAGACGCGAAAGCAGTGTATATGGGATGGAAGCTCCCAATAACAACATCATAGCACCCTTCGTCATGAAGACGTATCAGATGGTCAACGATTCAAGCACTGATGCTCTCATCACCTGGGGCAGAGCCAACAACAGCTTCATCGTCTTCGACCCTTTAGACTTCTCCCAGAGGATCTTGCCCGCTTATTTCAAGCACAACAACTTCTCCAGCTTTGTTCGTCAGCTCAACACCTACGTGAGTATTTTAGCCTCCTCCATCTACAGCACGCCTCCCAATTATTTATTTATTTATTTATTTATAATCCTTTATCCTGCATCAGGGTTTCAGAAAGGTTGATCCAGATAGATGGGAGTTCGCCAACGAGTGGTTCCTTCGTGGCCAGAGGCAATTGCTCAAGAACATCGTCAGGAAGAAGCATAGCTCTTGTGGTAGGAGTTCGTTTTTGCTACAGGCGAAGCTGGAAGATGGTGATGAGGAAATATTGGCGGAGATTGAGAGGCTGAAGCACGAGCAGAAGTCCCTTGAGGAGGAGCTTGAGGGGATGACCAAGAGGTTGGAAGCAACTGAGAGACGTCCACAGCAAATGATGGCGTTTCTCTACAAAGTTGTGGAAGACCCAGAGCTTATTCCGACAATGATGATGGAGAAAGAGAGGAGGAGGCAATTGGGCGAGAAGAAGAGGCGTCTTCTGATCCAATCGACATCGTCTTCCTCAGGCACCGCTGGGACGGCTTCAGTGAAGTCGGAAGAGGAAGAAGACGGCAGCACTGTAGGTATAATTTCATCGCCGGAGACTCTGAGCCACTCCTCGCCGTCGCCGGACACAAGCACTCCGGCGTGGGTGAGGCCAAGGCAGATGATGGGTTGGCCTCTCGTCGCCCAACAGCCTTACCCTTTGGCTGCCATTCCCAGTCCCATATATTCCGGGTCTGTGACCGGAATAGGACATTTCAACACGATGTCGCCGCCGCCTGAAAACACCATTTCTAGCTACAAGAGCAGTGATAGTGGGCAATTAAGCTATTTCACAGAAATGGAGGATGGGGTGGAGACCCGTCCGCTGCCTTATCCATTTTCTCTTTTAGAAGGTGGCTTTTAGTCTCCCCTCACAAGATTTATCCTTCATTCTTATCTTATGTAATATCACTTTTATATCTCCCCTTTATTGCTTTTTTTTTTTGTTTTGTTTTTTTTTTTAGTAAACACCCCAACAAATAAATTTCAATTATGCCTCTACTATACATTTCATGTCACTATTTCACTTTTTTTTTTTTTTTTTTTAATTTATAAAACATATCTAAAAAGTAGAGAATATGTTGCTTTTCACTCCCAAAGTTCAGAATATCCAATATTTGATTGTAGGATATTTACTTATATTTTTTTTCTTGATAATATTAAAAAGAATTTGTGATTGGGTTAAAAAAAAATCTGAAAACCTCAGACAGCCCAGAAACTGAGTTGGGGTTGGACCGAGTTAGGGAGACAGAGTGTCCCGAGTCAAGTTGCCAAATTAGGAAGGACGTTGATTGTGTGGTTCGTTAACTTGCCAATAAGGGAGCGGCAGGTGGCACAATTTAGGACTGCGTGTGGGAGGCGTGGAGTTAAAAAAAAAAAAAAAAAAAAGGGAGAGGAAAAAGGTTAAAAAGGATGGGAATCCCACGCACACCCCACGTGACCACGACCCTTTGGGAAGCGCAAGGCCAAGCCACAAGGGCAGCAGGCCAGCTCAATTTTACAGGCTGCACACAGGTGCGCTAATTAATTATTGGTAGGCCCCTTCCCTTTCCCCTCTTTAGGACTCTGTCTCCAAATCCTCCCATTTAGTCTTCAATTAACCCATCAATGTGTCTCTTGTGCTATGCATTGCTACCCTTATCATAAATTCATTCTTAATTAATTAAAATTAAAATTAAATTTGAGATAGTCGGTCGGCATGTGAGCAGCCAACTGAAAGTGCAAATAAAGAAGCCAAAAAGAGAGGGGAGGGATGACGATAGATCAACGTCAGAATGATCACGTGGGCCCCTTATTTTTTAGAGCGTACCGAGACGCGTGTCAAGTGGGACCCACCAATAATGGAAAGATAGGGCAAGTGCTGGCCACTCCCCATTTGCCAACTGGACACTCAGACAAAAGCATCTCGTCTTTTCACTTTTGTTTTTTTGGGACCAGTCCTTCGCCACGTGCGCACACGTGGGAGAGTTTTCCATCAGGTTTGCCACTTGTCGTCTGCCACCATCACCCCACCTGGGTCCTACCACGTGTTCCACCCATAACTCACCAGCAATGTGTCTGCAACTTAATAGGGTAAGCCTCGTACGCACCCAGACATGATTATTTTGTTTAATTTTAATGTATTGAAGTGGACAGAGTCAGTGCGACACGTGTCCATGTCTATTCCTCGGATTGTCAGAGTCAGCCAAGATAGAAGAATGAGGACCATGTATTAAGGGTGATTGTCGTTTCATTCAGTGTTCTTTTTAGGCTCAATTGTGTGGTTAATCATAGCCCACGCCCCACTATTAAGTATTACCCAACTACATCTTCATAAACCACACTTTTTTTTTTCTTTTTTTTTTATTTATTTAATTTTTCCAATTTTTTTTTTGGGGAAGGTGGATTAGACAATGTTCTAACAAGCTAATTCAAGGCCGAAGGGACTATACATAGAAAGAGATTAAAGGACATAAACATGTGTGTTTGAGGCTATTGGCAAATGGGCCTAGTATTTAGCATCCTACCCCCGAAAACCTTAGTTTTTCCATGGACACAGATCCACGAAAAAATACATGGAGCCTAGGATTGGGAGGGCCATGCCTTGTTGTTTCCGAAGATCACAAGACATCCTATGTATTTTTATTTGAGGTAGTTGAAGATGGATGACAGACAAAATCTTCACTGAATTCTTGGGATCAAATATGCAGGCTACAGCCTCTATGGGAAGAGGACACAGTGTTCTAAAATTTATGTTGGGCCGACTTGTTGTCCAGACTGATGTTGGGCCTGGACTGCTTCCAGACGGGCTTGGGTTTCTATGAGGGGCTCCTGGGTAGATTCTGCAGATCAGTTTACCTAGAGTCTCAGTTTTTGTACTCATAGGCAGGCCTCTGTCCATGGAAAAAGCCCCATGAGAGGCCCGATCAATGAGAGCCCAAGGAAACCTACCTTTTAAGGGTGTTTTTCTTGGTGGGATTCTTGTCGAGCCCACTGCAATACCGCTGTGGAAATGCCTCTCTCTAACATACTCATGGTCTAACCGAGCTCATCGCATGGACACCGTTCTTTTAAAAAAGACAAGACTTGACTAGGAAATCCCAATCTTGTGGGAAAGAATCTTCCGGTAACTATGGAAAAGGTGATTACCAAATCCCATTTCTTTTCCCTTCAAAAATGTCTCACTTCGTTTTCCCACTTGACAAAAAATCTTGCACCCTTTTGGTAAATAAACTGAAAATGAAACGAGAAAGATCGATGTCTTCAGTCCTGTCCAAAACCACATAGTTGATAAAGCCGAAGGGTCCACTAGGCCATAGATATATATATATATGCATGCACTACAGTAGTAAGGGAAGGTCGGCAGAGCCATTTTCTTTAGAGACTGTGATTTTGCTTAGCCTTCTTTTTCCAGCTTTTCAACCCACCTTCCATTCTATCATTTGATGGGCATCTCCACTACCTTCCCTTTCTTTCAAAAACTTAAGCCATTCCAAATGCATTCAAAAACCTCCTTTTCTACTTAAACGCGCCTTTAAACCCTTTAAGTGCCCCTAATCTTCCTTTCTAATCTTCTGTGGGGATACCATTGTCTCCCACCAAAGAAAGATTGTTCTTAGTTTCATGACTGTACTAGGTAAAACTTAATCCATGTCCCCATATGCTCTTTTTTTTTTTAGCCTGCTCCTAGCTAGTTTTGCACCTAACTTCAATCTCTTTCTTTTTAGGTAAGATGAAATCTAATGATATGACCCCTTAGGTTAGGTTTAAATTGGATTTCATTAGGCTGTATATGATGATCCTATACTTGATATGACCTCTTTAGATTTGAATTGGATTAGAGCTTATGATTAGGTGTGTTCTCCTATCAACCTTCTTATAGTAAAAATTAACTTTTGTTTACCTGATTAAGTGGTTGCTACAATTGGAACATTCTTATCAGTGCGTCAGCATCGATGTCAGATCGGACGATGCCCCTCTTAAGATAATATTTCTTAGATCTAATTATCATGGAAGGGATCTGGAGTAAAAGTGGTTCAACACACAGAAAAAAAAGGTGACATTCCCACAACAGTCTAATCCAGCTTTGAGATTATTTAAAGCTCAAATATACTTGTTAGTTTAGTATTTGTGAAGAAAGGTGTAGAGATGAGTGGAATGCATGGTGCCCACATAGATTCTGTTGTCTTACTAGTTGTTTCAACGAGAGGTGGAAACAATTAATTTATTCTAGTATACATGTTTGTTTTGTAGGAAAATGAGGGAAAGTTCTTTTTTATAGAGGCTGGCCAAATGGGAACAATTCCTCATGGGCAATAAAGATGTTGATTGTTCTCTTAATATTTAAACATAATAATTATTTGGCTCCTGCAATCATATTTAGAAATATATTGGAATAAGAGAGCCATTGGAAGAATTTAAAGAGAACGACCTCCCTTGTGGACATCATGATCAATCATCAAAAAGCTTCATGTAGGATTGAATTTTAAAAAGATCTCAAGGGAAAAGAAATGGGGTCATTTTCTTAACTTGCAAACAAGTCAGTCATGTGTGCTTTTACTTACCTCTAGCTAGTTAGGATCCAAAGAAGGTAGAGTTTTCTCAATAAATGTAATGGTGGTCTTGCTTGTTATGATCCACTTCTTTGCTTCTTCATCATGAAGGTTGCTTTTCTGAATGCCTCCCTTAGTTGATTGGGGAGGATTGAATAATGGGTAGAATGTTGGGTAGGGGAGGAAAGTGAAAAGGTGATGGTAATTTTGCAAAGTGGCACTCTCTATTGGCACATCAAAAGCATGTAAGCTTGGTAATTTAGTAATTTATGTATAAATTAAAGATAGAATATATCTTCTCCTGTTCCCTTGTCCTTTGAACTTGATGGAGCGTTGCAGCTGCTCTACACTTTATGTTTGTTAAATGCAGGATCATTTGGCTACGATGATGGTGTTGGGGCTTAAAATATATCCATGTATGATAATTAATAATTTGAAAACTAAGTAATTGATCTCATGTTTTCCCTGGATGTTTCTCATTAGTTTTATCAACTTGATATTGAGCATAGCTTAAAGCTACAATTCAATGAAGTTACATAGAAATTAATTTTGCTGAATTAAAGTACTATTATGATTATTTTATTTTTCTTGAATGGGGCTTTGAATTCCTTCTCTGAAAATTACGTAGTGTTTGGTAAGAATAAATTAGACTTTTTATAATATTTCACTACCATTATTTTGATGACTCTTTCTTGGAATTTATAAGAACACTTTTATTGCACCCCAACAATCATTTCCCTAACATGGGGCTTCCGTGAAGCAAACTCATGACCCTTGGATCGTGTTTTGACCATTTCATCTAAAAAGTAAGACTAGACTTTAACCTTTTATGACACTTTACTAGCATTATTATGGTAATTTATCCTCAAGTTTAAGAGCGTCATTATTGCATCCCAACAATCCTTTCCCTAATATGATGCTCTCATCAAGCGAACTCATGATCCTTGGTTCTGACACTAATTCTTGGATTGAGTTTTGATCAGGTATCTAGACACTAATTGGTATTTGATGAGAGTAGGTTAAGCCTTTTCTGGTATTTGGTCAGTATCATTTGGATGACTTATTCAAGATCTTAAGATCGACATTGTTGCATTCCAACAATTTTCACTGATAAAATCGTCAACTAAAAATTTATATAATTAGCTAGAATGAGAAATATTCCTTCAATTTTCATGGCTGAGAGAGTATACACTTGCCTAAATATTATCTTAAATTGGTAACTACCCCATTTAAAATTACAGAATAAAGACTGGGCTGGCTTATTTTATCATATTTTTATCCTATTCTTATTATTATATTAATGTAGTTTTATTCTTAGTAGCACTTGAGTTAAAATGGAAGGAAAAGACAGCTAGAGAATGGTATATGATCCTCACTGGGGGGATTGATTCAAGAGGGTTGACATTCCTGAAACACAATCTTAAGTAATTTCGGATAAAATATACCTGAAAGAGCCCACAAACTTTGTCTAATACTGGTTACAAATGCCATTACTGGATCCTCTAGGCGTCTAGCTCTGTGTCTGAATGTTGAAATTTGTCCTGAGAGGGTAAATGCATGTGGGAGAATATACCAGAGACTAAAATGGGAGATGAAGCTTTAAAGGACACTAAATGATCCCTTTTGTTACTAATAATCCAATGTTGGAAGCCAGCTTGGAAGCATAGATGAGACAAGGATAAACCTTGAACACCACATTCATGAACCTTAATATGCTGTTATTGCATGGTTAGTGGAGAGGCTCAAGATGGGGGGAGCTCCCTCTCTCTTTCCTTCGTCCTTTTTCCCTTTCAGGTAAGGTCATTAACAAAATAGAATTACAACAATTCAAGGGAGCACCTAAAGCCCCTCTAAAAGCAGAAAAGAAACCCTTATGAGTTGACAGCTTCCAAATAATAATCTACATGAGTCTACTATGACCCTTCTCTTTTGCTTTTATGTCTTAACTTTAGCTCTCACTCTCTCTTTTCTCTTATAATTTATGCTTTGATAAGTATAAGTGTATAGATACAATCTTTGATCAATCGATTGATTGACCCACATTACATAGCTCAATCTCTCTTTAGGCTTTAAAACTTGGCTCTTTAATACCCTGGAAAGGCTAGAGATGCTAAAACGCATTAGGGGATTAGTTATATACTTATGTGTGAGACCATGCTACTTTGAGTGGATCGGGTATAATGCTGCTCTCTTATGCTTTACATGCATAAAGAAAGACTGCCCATTTTGAAGTTTGCACCACTCAATCGAGTTTTTGTTGCACTATAATCAGTATTATTGAATATATAATATGGGAATTTTTTTTCTAAGCCTTCTCGAAACTTATTTAAGATGCTTCTAAGTATATAAAGCTACTCTTTTTTTTTTTTTTAATAGGTATATTTTCTTAACTCCTCATTGCATCATTGGTGTATAAATTAATTAATACACAATCTCACTTCTTTCTTTTTCTTTCTGTCTTTTCTCCCACTCACTGAGTATGTAATATCCCTTCTTTTTTTTTTCCTTAATTTTCCCCATAAACAAGAATTTATTAAAGGAATAGAGAACAAAATATGGAACATGCATTCCTTCAAAGGGAAGATTCAGCAATTTGGAGTCCAATGAAGAGTTAAAGAATGAATACAATTTATGTAACCCTAGGGAAGTGAAAAAAAAAAAGTAAGTCCTATTTTTTAAGTACTTTTGATAACATAAAATTTAAACTACTTAAATTAAAAATCACTTATTTTATTTAGTAATAGAGATCTAACTAATCACTTATAACGAAACACGATCAAAATGAATTATAAATTTTTACATTTATTTTATTTTATTTTTATTCTTTTTTATAAAATAATAATTTTTATTTTTTAATTCATTTTATTTATTTTAAATTAAACACTTATTTTTAATTAAAATATTTTATTAATTATTCATATAAAATCAAATTCTAAAAAATATCTCCAGTTTTTCTAGGAGATAGATAAATATCTAGTTTTTACCTTTAAATATTCTTTGAACGTATAAGAAATTTTCTTTTTAAATAAAGCAAGGGATAATTTTTCTTTGAAGCTTTAACTATTTTTTATTCTAATTTTTATTATCTTATTAAAAATCATTAACAGAGTTTATATTTATATTGAATTTTAATACAAAGAGATGAAGCTATTACTAAGGTATTTGAACACTATAGAACATTTTTCAACTTGAGGTTATTCACTCCCATTAAAACTATGCTCGTGCACCTTTTAAGTTTGACCTCTACTCTGTCCAAGAAGACAAAAAAAATAGTTCCACTCACCCAAAAATTTAAGTTGAAATCAAGTTGAAAATGTGGGTGAATAATCTAAAATATATATGGAAGAAATATGGAGAAAGTTATAGAAGCTACTAGAATCTTTGAAATATTAGAATCAATTGAGTTGAATGTATTTCTTAGACTACACCCATCTTTTATCATGATAATTTACTAATTACAGGAAGAAAACAAGAGAAAATTAGAGAGAAAGAGAAAAAAAAAAATACAGTTTGTCAACAGGTGACACAAGTGGGTATTGAGGAGAAAGAATCTTGGCAGATTGAAAGATGTTGTTAGTTATATACTGAGTTTTTATTCAAGAGACCAGAAACAAACAAATGGAAAAGAGGAGATTCTCCGAAGTCGTGGGCACTTTGATTATGGTGGAGCGTCATTGTACTTGTTCTCTTCCCACAAAGGACAGCACAGTGGGAAGTGGATGGGGAAAGGACAGCATGGTCTTCTCCTTTTTCATTTTTCAACCCCACTCAGATTTTACAACTGCTTGAAAATGTGGGTGCAAGTGTTTTTCCTGATCTAACTTACCAGCTTTTTATTAGCATATAAGGTTTAGAAAGAGCTTTATTAAGATACACTTAATGATCTCATATCCATGACTTAAGATATTTTTCCATATGCAAGCTGTCACAAGTAAAAAATGAGACTAACATTTTATACTTTCCAAAAAAAAAAAAAATATCCCATATGAAATTGATGGTCTAGAAAGCATTGATGAGTGAGCTTAAATGGTAGCATAAGGTGGCTAGGGCTATCTCTCTCAGATCTCAAATCAATTGGTGCTTTTGGACTATCATGATGAGGTCTCCATCTCTAATTATCTCCGACTTTGGGTCTAATCACGTCTTCATGAATGGCACTGTCAATGGTATATGATGAGAAAGTCCAAGAAAAGCCTTCAATTCAGATGGTTAGCAAGTCTCAATATGCCATCAATAGGGTAAATTAATACTCTATATGAATAATTCATTAGTCCAGCCTTCATGGGGTAAGGTCATCATGAACTTGAAGTCGCACTCTTCTTCATGAACTCTATTTCCCATACTCTAGATTATTCATAATTTAACCCAAAAAGTAATTATAATACAATATGACACTAACACTAACACTAACACACGTGTGAGTCAAGACTTCTAACCTCTTCCCCCTTATTGACTACTTTGATCTCCAACTTCTCCAAACAGACAGAGAATCCAAAACCTATTTTAGATGTGGAGTTACATAATGGTTCTTTTTTTTTGGGTTTGAAATATAGCTCTATTTATGGAATCATGTCAATTTCCCACCATGCGAGGAGATGGTTGACTAGTGCGGTGAATGAGAATTTGTCCTTGTAAGTAGAATGCTATAGAGTGCTCTTAATCTCTCGGAAGCAGTGGCGAAGAGTGAAGAGGAGGGCGGTGGTTGTAGGTGGTTAATGGTAGTTATTACTTTAGGCTCTTTAGTCTTTACCAAGGACCCTCTCATATATATTGAACCCAATTCAATTCCGTACGTGCTCATTCACTTCTCAAGTTTCAGACTTTCCTTTTTTTGCTCTCCGTGTTTGGTTTGGGTCAGCAGTTCTCGCTCTTGGCCGTCTCCTCCATTGACCTAAACGAAGGTCAGACGAACTCATTTCACAAAGTGAATAAGTCGACCCTCTTCATATTCCAACAATCCAGGAATTCACTTAATATCTATCAAATCCTTCTTTGGATAAGGGTGAAGTATGTCTCTCTAATCTCAACCTAATTTCTCTATAGAGAGAGATAGAGAGAGAGCACGTGTTTTCATGAGTACTTCGTTAAGAGAGTGATTTGTAATACATGGGTATTCCTTGGTTTTGCATGAAGTCTCTCAACTTTCCTGTGGAGCAGTAAGTTTGTTCGGCAACTGCCCCTCGGCTCTTATATGTTGTTTGATGGACTACTTGAAAGAAGTGGAAGGCAAGCGAGTTCATGATCCCCTGGGGCGGAAGATGAGCAAATCAGAGAGGCGCATTTTGGTGCCAGGACCGGTCATCGTTGGTGCGGGGCCATCGGGCCTAGCAGTGGCTGCATGTCTAAAAGAAAGAGGTATTTCCAGTTTGATACTAGAAAGGGAAAATTGCATAGCTTCCTTGTGGAATCTCAAGACTTATGATAGACTTCACCTTCATCTTCCCAAGGAACACTGCGAGCTCCCTCTCATGCCTTTTCCTCCTGACTTCCCCAGATATCCAACCAAACACCAGTTCCTGAACTACTTGGAGGCTTATGCCAAGCGCTTTGATATAAGACCCTTTTTCAACAAGACGGTGGTGAGCGCGGAATTCGATCCTAGGAGCAGGCTTTGGCAGGTTAAGACTCGGGGATTCAAAAAGGAGGAGGAAATCGTGTACCAGTGCCAATGGCTCATAGTCGCAACCGGCGAGAATGCAGAGGAGGTTGTGCCGGAGATTCAAGGGATGAATGAGTTTGCTGGGCCTATAATCCACACAAGCTCATACAAGAGCGGGGATTCATACCGGGGGAAGAGAGTGTTGGTAGTTGGATGCGGAAACTCGGGCATGGAGGTCTGTTTGGATCTCTGCAATCATAATGCTTTCCCATCCCTCGCGGTTAGAGATTCAGTAAGCATACTTAAACTCTCTCACATACCATACTCCTTGTACATACATAAAAGCAAGGCCTCTAGTAAGAATTCTTGATTTAATTATCTTAGAAAACCATCTTCTTTTCTTTTTCTTTTTCTCCTATTGCACCAAAAAAAATCGGTGAGGTTTCATGCTTAAGTCTTATAGATGCAAGAAACAAAACCCCATCACAAGATTCAGTTTTAACTTCATTAATTAGGGCGTGTAAGGACAAACTAGAAGCAAAACTGGGATCAGTCTTTTGATAATGGTACCCAGTCGGTTAGGACTTAGGAGTTTAGAATGCATCTTCTTTGAGACGGAAGTAATATTGTAATCCAGTTGCAAAAGGTTTACTTCTGCAATATCATAGGAGAACTAACAAGAGCTTCTAAAAGTAAAAAATAAAAATAAAAATAAATAAATGAATAAAGAAATAAAGAAATAGTAATTGTCCTTGTTGTCTCACTTTCTTGGAATTTGTTGGCATGCGCGATACTGGCATGGTTGAATACAGTTTATGCTTTCTTTTCTTTTTTTTCTATAAATTAAATTCTCTGCAAAGAAACACAAGTTGTGTTAGAGATTCGAAAGTGTGCATGGTGGTGGTATAACATGGCAGTCATGCTTAGAAGCAGCAACTCCACGCATGAGGGAGGGAAGAGCTCATCTTTACTCTTTTTTTTTTTTTTTTTTCAAAGCTCTTTAAGAACCTTTTCTGCTTGCAGGTGCACGTCTTGCCTCAAGAGATGCTAGGGAGATCAACTTTTGGATTGTCCATGTGGTTGGTAAAGTGGTTTCCAGTACGCCTTGTGGATCAATTTTTACTTCTAGTATCTCGAATGATGCTCGGGGACACTGCTCGATTAGGACTCAATCGCCCAAAGCTTGGCCCACTTCAACTCAAGAGCTTGTCCGGCAAGACACCTGTGCTGGATGTTGGGACACTTGCAAAGATCAAAACTGGGAATATCAAGGTTGGCTTTTATACAAGTGCTTAATTACAATATTCCCTTTTGCTTTGTATTTCTTCTTAGTTTATGATAAACTGCTAGATTTGTAATCTAAATATCGTAAATGTCCTTAAACGTATAGGTTTGCCGTGGAATAAAGCAGCTATCATGTCATACTGCAGAGTTTGTTGATGGGAGAGTGGAGAATTTTGATGCCATTATTCTAGCTACAGGTTACAAAAGTAATGTGACATCTTGGTTGAAGGTATATTTTTCTTGATTTGGAGTACTTTTGTTATTGGATTACTTGAAAGGTCCCAAGAAACCTCAATCGCCTTCAATTAATTGTTGTCCCAGGAAGGCAATATGTTCTCAGAGAAAGATGGGTTGCCCAGAAAGCCATTCCCAAATGGATGGAAAGGTGAGTGTGGACTATATGCAGTGGGCTTTACTAAACGTGGCCTGCTTGGTGCTTCTTTAGATGCAAGAAGGATTGCAGAAGAATTAAGCGTGCACAGTTCATGGCCTTTCCAGCACTTCCGCCACGACAATCATGATCTGTGAGGGATGCAATTGAAGATTTATGAAGTTAATGGACTTTAATGGTGACTTTTTGAGTTGGTAGCTGCACCAAGGAAGTATATATAATTTCCCCCTCTTCAGTGTAAGGGATGAAATGAAAGGGAAAAAAAAAAACAAGAAAGAGTAGGACATGTAATTCCTAACTTTCAGATGTAAGGTGGGGGAAGAGAGCTTTTGTTTTGTTTTCCCTTTTTATATTTTTTGGTTTTATTTTCCCTTCTTATATTTTTTGGGGTTGGGGGTGTTCAACTGTGTATATCTTGTACATTGCCATTTTTCTCTAGCGAGGTAAATCTTTAAGACAGAGATTCCTTAGGGTTCCCGTAGATGTTTGAAAGTAGTGAGGGTGGGGGTGGTGTTGACAAACTATATTTCCAAACTGATGTAAAATGATCAGAATCATATGTGAATTCCCATCAATACGGCCCTGTATGATTAGTTGTCCATTGATTGTGATAGCTAATAAAACTCAATGTAGTAAGCTTTCATGACTTGAATACCATATAAACATAATTTGAAAGAGCTGAATACATAGTAGATGGGACAAATGAACATTAGTACATCAAAGGGACAAGATACTAAGTCCCCATCTCCTACAATTTCTACACATCAATATCCGTAAGAGCATTCAACTGATATATATTGAGCTAGCAGGGACCAACCCATCAAGTATCCCTTTTCCCCCAAAAAAACAAAAAGAGAAAGTGCATAATTAAAAGAAAAGGGAAAAAAGAAAAAACTTTAAGGGCCATGGAAGGTCCCATGGAGATAGAAGTGGCCCTATGGTTCTTTCATAAATCTTGTGAAGATTACCTTTTCAATATATTACAGCTGATATGAATTCAATAGTTCGTTATCCTCATTGCCTTGTCCTTTCCATCCTCATCAGCAACCCGGACCACCATTATTCTTTGGAACTCCACCCATTCTAGTCCACAATTTGATCCCTGTCAACATTCAAGGATGGGGTCTGCAATATTTAAGATGATATTTATAGCATGTAAATTATGGTCATATTCAGTAACCATTAAATTTTCTTGGGGCTGATACGTACATGATGTATGAAATTCAATTCAATGGCTGGAGCGATGGATGATTGAAAAGGAAGTCTGGTTCAAGTCTCCCAGTCTTTGATCAAGCTGAGAGTAGAAAATTCTCGACTTGAACTGATTCATAGATGCGATTTTTAATAGCTGGGACCAGCTAATTGCCCTAATTAATCTTATTAAGTAGTTCAAATGCAAATTAGTCTAATGAAGTGCTTAAAGTTTAGGATAAGAACTCAACAGGGAATATTGTGGAGAATTCTGGAAGGAAGGACGACATGGTGTCGTGCAGAAATTTCAAAAAGAAAAGCAGCTTTCCTAACGAGAGACATGTACTCTGAAATGATATGAAAAATGACAATAATTTGAAAATGGGGGGTTTTAGTTAGGATTTAATGATTTGGTTGTGGTGGGGTTTATTCCGACCGAATGGAGTTTGACAAACTCGCACAATTCGAATCTTTGGCTTCAGAATAAAGACGCTGCCTGAAAAACTCCCCGAGAGAAAAAGCGAGAAAGATATCAACATCAAGGCCGGGGTGGGTTACTACTTCTGAAATCTCATTTAGGACCAGTAAGAGGTCCTACAAATAATTGCCTGGCCCATGAGATCATATTTTGCCATTCCTACACATCCCTTCACCCTCATTCTACTGCCGACTCTTTTCTTTTCTTGTCTTCTTTCCCTTATCGCCACTTCAAAAACAAGAGTATACAGATATTTGAACCAAAATTTCCTCCATGCTTTTCGTTGGACCTAGTAAATTTCTCTCCTCACAGTACATCACAACATTTAGAATATACAAAAGCAAAGAATAATTTGATGGAGACAAGCTAACAAGATTTCCATATAATATCCTACTATTTCTCTTCTTAAAGAGTGTATTAAAGAAAAAGTTGAAATTTTATTGGGATGAAATACGCTTGCATGTTACATACATTTTGTTCTTTTCTCATGTCATTTTTGTCTGCCTAGCCCGAAATTTTCCTTCCACCTTACGAGAAACCTAACCTAGCCTTGGCTCTTAATGGCAAAACATTCACAAGTAAATTCTAGCAAGTTGGGCTGCCATTTGTGGCTAGGAGAAGTTTGATCCTACCAACTTGGAAGCAGATTTTCATTCACTGATCTGTATCTGTTAATACCCATTCAATAAAGGAAATTGGTAACAGTACTTATTCTAGGCTTTGTGTACCATTCTCCGGGTCGGTCGACTCTCTTCAGTACTGCTGCATGATAGCACCATACACAACCACCATGAGATGCCCTACAAACAAGTATATGGTCCAGGGGGCACGTGATAATTACAATTGGAACATTACATGTTACAACCCCTTGCACATTTTTCTGTAATGTAGGTACACATGGTGCACATGGTCACCCCTTTGGTCCATGCAATATATATTGATAGATTTTACTGCTTTAATTGAGCGTGGTCCTATAATTTATAACTTTGATTTCTGTATTTTCTGCAGGACCATTCTCCATTAGTTTAAGATGAAATGCAGAACTACCGAAGGCGGTGTTGGATAGGGTTGGATCGTTAATTTTCTATGTGCATTAAATGATTAGCTTGCTAGACCAAAGAGTGTTTGTTATCTCCTGAGAATACTACATTTCCTTGATATCGTGTAGCTTGTGATTAATGGCATGAGAATTACAAAAGATGCTCCAATTGGCTTCAAGATCATGATGCAAAAAAAAAACAAAATGGATGAATCTTTCCTAGTCATGGCTGAAATGGATGTTGCAACCAACCAACTCATTAAGAATTTTCCTTTATTATCATTCTCTCTTTTCAACAACCAAAATGAGATGTTTTGTTTCACAAAACTTGTTCATTTTCAGATTTCGATAGTTTTCAGGTTATATTTAGTCCTTGATTAATGTTTTTGATTTCTCTCATTTTGCCATTAAGTACGCACAGTCGAGCAATTTTGATATCATTAAGTTCCCACTGAATTACATTATGGCTGCTTATTGGTAAGAACATAGAATTTCAGAATATTTTTATTGACAAAATTAATTTCCATGAAATTTAATGACATAGTATCATAAGATCAAACTTAACCAGCTAGATCCGTATTTGACTTTAATTTTTGGATGTGGAAAGATATGATGAGGACCCAGTACCTACTTTGAAATAACTATTCAGTCCCCAAGTAGCCGAAACTTGAAAATGGCTTTCAGAAATAACCAATCTTATTTCCATTTAGTCATTTTCAAACCATCTACATCTCATTGATTACAACGTTATCATTTTCAAATTTTATTGCCAAGAGTTGCTTGTAGAACTTTCAACAGAAACACTTTCCCACTATTCTGTATTGGAAAAATCACTTTATTGAGTTTATCACGATAGTATGATGTTGAAAACTCGAGCCTGACTCACATATACCAATTTGTTTACTTAGCTTGTTGAATTGTGAAGCATGAATCATTCCTGTTGCACTACAAAGGGGATGTCAGGGGTGCTTGTGAATTTTGTTTTTTATATTTGTTGAACGATGAATTTGTCCTTATTATGTTTTTAACTCTTTTATTATTTAAGGCTTTGTTTTAGAGAGTACACTTGTGAATTAGAGTTTATCATCAGAATCCTTTACAAAAAAGTAAGCGGTGCAACTAGCTAAGTCCTTACGTTTATTTAAATAAAGATTCCAATTGGACAAGTCAAATTAATCGGGTTAGAGAAAGAAGACAGGATAAGAACCCTAACCCTTGTGTCATAGGGCTGCAAAGGCACTATCAAGGAGAGGCTTTTGAGAGAGATACTGGTGAAGTGGAGCCTTTAATGCAATATGCTAGGTAGCATAAAGAGTCTATTACAATGCAATCGCAATTCAGAGGAGAGGGAGACACTTTATCATTGTAATCTTTCTCTTTCATTTTATTAGTAGATTCTTGAGTATTGGTGCGTTCTATGAATGTATAGATCATATTATATATTCTTCGTTTATACTCATGTCAGGTTTGGTTAATAGACCAAAGATACAAACACAACTTGTTGAACTATATGTAAAAAGAACCAAACCATAGCAGCCAATGGAACCATCAAGAAGTACATAGCTAGTGATTCATTGCTTTTGTGTCGTGTCTGTTTGATGTATGTTACCTTTATTACGTAGATGAAAAGGGCAAGTCATGCAGGCGCAAGAGTGAGGGAGAAGTGAGAAATAGTCAGAAGCATTGGAGAAGGCGAGAAGGCGAGTCTACAAGGAATTTTGGATAGACAGTGCACACTTTTGGTCTCTGTGAGACATGGGACCGCCACTCACAAGTCACAACTTGTAACCCCCACCTTTCTTCAATCATTCCACTATCCACTCCCCCATCATATGGGTTCCTCCACATGCCATGGGATCCTAAAGTGAGAAATTGCAGTCAGAATGCAATTCTACTTTGATGAAAAACTATACAAACCAAACCAACCTTCTCTCGATTGGATCGCTCTAGCTAGTACATAAGTCTGATTTTGGGAAAGAAATCCATTGAAATAAAAGCACAAAAATTCGCTACATTGATAGGATTTCTTTTTCTAAATGTTTTCTTTGACTAAAATATGCATTCATGGGGTACAAATTTAGTTTCCAAACTCTAGTTTTTCCAACTATATAATAAAGAAGGCGGTCAATGATAGACCTGGATGATTAATGTACTCAATTTTACAGTATATATTCCGATGGTCTGCTAGTTAGTTAATTTTCTTGAGGGATTGCTAATTTAGATGTTTGAGCATGGCATGGAATCTTGCACGTCTCCATGCTAAGTAAACCATGTCGATCAAGTTCAAGTTTTAGATTCATTACTTGCTTTCTCTATATGGAACTTGGTGAATGAAGTGGCATGGAAGATAATTAACCAATCATGTAACCATTAGACTTGGGTATTATCATATATATGATCAGAAACTCAAAGTTCTGCAATCATTCATTTGGCTGCTGGAGGAGATTTGTTTTGCTTTCATCTACTCATTGACCGGTCATGAAATTGGTCTCTTAAATGAGTCACATCATATATAATGAGGGCGGTGCGTATTCTACTCATATATTTATTTTTAAATCTTATTTATTTGTATTTTGATCTCATTTGCTGGCACCCTCGTTCAACGGGCTAGATGTCATCTTACGTATTCATTGGTCCACGATACGGTGGCATATTCCTTGATAGAACCCTTGTGATGAAATTGAAAGAAGCAGCCCGGATCCTAGCTAGCATTTTCTCTCTCCACCTAGCTGTGGCTACTTCTAGTCTTCTAGGCTTCTAGCTATCCTCTTTTGATCACAATAGAACATGTGTGGAACATACTCTGGTTGCCTAAAGGAGAGACTAGAACCCACTAGGACACTTTGGTAGTGGCATGCTGGCATCCGTCTTCATCTTCCTGCTGGAATCTCAATGGACACCGTTGGAATCTTATGTCGGTCTTCAAATACTCCAAATAACGACCAGATAAAAGACTTTTGTGTCCTCTCCAAGTTGGGAGCAGTTTGGGGGCTGGAATGGGAAATGGGATCCATGGTCCACCACGTTCAGTCTTATCAACCACCTCAACACTAGTAGTGTTTCACTTCAACTTCTTCTCTTCTAGTCTTCTCTTTCACTCCAAACCCATCCATCAAAAGGGTGACTATTGAATTTTTACATATTGTGGATTGAGAAAGGGAGCTCAGTGGTGTTGTGGTGGCAAGGGTTTCTATGGGCTTCCTCTATAGTGGATTTTTTTAATGAATGTGAGACCGTTAAGAAAAGGTGGTTTGCAAAATATCGGAATCAAGAAATTATTTTATAAAATTTTGAAAAATTGTATTCCTTTTAAAATATTTCAATTTAAAAGATTGCAAAATCTACAAATGCTTTTGCAACACTTCTAAGTTCTACCCAATCTTCCCCACTTTCCTCTCTTTGTTCCCATCTAAAAAAAGCTAATTATCAAAAGAAACTTTTTCCACTTAAATATAAAAAATATACCTTCTTCCATTTATTTGTAAATAAAAATATTATTAAAAAATTATTTAATTAAAAAAGTGAAATAATCCCGTATTTATAAATTTAACCCTCCATATCTTTTCAACCTAAAAAATACTTATTTTTTATAAAAATGTTCTTACTTCCTTCTTATAATTTATTTTTTAAATTTACACTTAAATAATTAAAATATTAAAGGATATTTATATCAAAAATTGATTATTTTTTAAATTTAAATATAAAAAAATTAGGTTTATAAATTGATGTTAGATTTATAAATTTAGAATCATTTAATCCAGTCATCGTTGAAAAGTTTTAAAAATGAAATATTTATTAGGAACCCGAGGCTAAGGACTTGGTTCATGTTTTTTAAAATTGTTTTCTGATCTTGAAAATAAAAAACACAAAAGATTTGTTTGGGGAAGGGGGTGTTTTTTTTTTTTTTTTTTTTTTTTTTTTGTGTTTTCAAAAACCAATTTTTTAAGAACAGTAAAAAGATATTTTCATTGTTTTTTCACTGTTCAAAGAATAAATTGTTTTTCATGTTTTCTCTTCCTTCTTTTTGTGTTTTCTTAATTTTTTTTGTTTCCACAAAGATGAGCTCCACCCAACCACTACACTCTCACCCGCAAACTCTTTCTTTTTCCTTAAATTATTGAAATTAATATACTTACATAATGACAAAGTGATCATTTGTTTAAAAAGATTATAACTAGTGTAAAATTTTCAAAAATGGAATAATTTTTTTTTTAAAATTAAAATGAATTGTGCATATGAAATATGTTTTTTATTTTACTTATTCTAAAAAAACTTTTTTATTAACTTAATCAAACATTTTTTTTTTCCTTTTTGAGAACAAAAATTGTTTTCTAGTTACCAAACACAATTTTTTTTTTTTTAAAACACTAAAAACTGTTTTCTAGAACTTCATTTTGGAAGTTCTATTAATCCATTAATTTCTTTCTCAAAGATTGTTTCTTTATTTTGGAAGCTGTTTAATAAAAACAAGCTTTTCCATTTAAATACTTTTGTATTTTCAAGAAACATCTTTACAAAAGATTTTTTGAGATATTTTTTTATTCAAAATATTTTTTGCTTGAAAAACATTACTTCGATCTTTCCTTCCACTCGTAAGAGAATCGTCTTTCTCAGACATGATTACCCATCATTTGCATGCCCCACAGTGATGTAAGATGGACTGCCTCTGGGCTTAGTAATGGTTTTCTTCCTTTTCCGGAAAACAGGGAGCATGTGGGGATTTTGAGGTCTAGTTGCACAAAGGACAGATGATGGCCTTCCATGGATGGATCATGGAGGTAATGGGTGTTTGCTATGATGGACAGATGAGTTGGGCTGGGTTTGCCGGATCATCCCATTGTCCCGGCCCACACCCACAAAATGTACATTTCTAGCCCATATTCATCACAAACCAAAAATAGCCCATTCTTCCTCAAATGGGGCTTTTTTAACTTCTACGCCTAGTTTAAAAAATAATTCTTAAAAAATGGTAGCTTGAAAAAAAATTCTTAAAATATGGTAATTACAAAACTATTGATAAATTTACGATACTTTTTGTAACTTTGAAAGGTGTTTCTTTTAGTGACATTTTCCACATTTTTCATATCAGCAATATATTTTAAAAAAAATTAAATTTATATTAAAGGTGTATCTTCAAAATACATTTTTTTATAATTTTTTTATTAGCCGTATACGTTAAAAAATTTTTTTTGAATTTATACTAAAGAAATATCATTTTCATAATACCATAAAATCAAATTTATACTAAAAGTGTCTCTTGAATAGACATTTTCTACAATTTTCATAGCAGCCACACTGTGAAGAAAATTTGAATTTAAATTGAAGGCGTCTCTATAATTCCACAAAATTAAATTTATACTTAATGTGTTTTTTAAAGAAACACCTTACATAATTTTTATATTAATCATTTATCAAAAAAATTAAATTTATATTAAAAGTGTCTTTTGAAGGAAAACCTTTCAATGTAAATTTAATTTTGTGGAATTGTGAAATCTATCTTCTGAAAAGATACCTTTAGTATAAATTCAATTATTTCAATGGATAACTGATATGAGAATTGTTGAAGGTGTTTTTTCAAGATACACATTTGATATAAATTTAATTTTGTGAAATTGTAGAATGTGTTTCTTAAGAAGACATCTTTAATATAAATTTAATTTTATCATTATACATCTAATATGAAAATTGTAGAATTATAAAAGGTCTCTCTTAAAAAGACACTTTTAATATAAATTCAATTTTTTTTTATTGTGTCTCATTGATATAAAATTTGTGGAAGATCTCTTAAAAAAATGTTGAAGATTTCAATATATCGTATTTTAAAATTTTAATTTTAAATTCACCGTACAATTATCAATAATCCCAAATGGGCTCAATATGAAATCTCAACTCTTGACCCTGTCTCGTGGCATACCCATGAAAAAGAAAAGCAAGAAAAAGGCCTGAATTTGAAATTCAAATTTCCTTGGACTAATTTCCTTTAAAAGTAAGTTTTCTTTTTCTTTTTTTTCTTTTTTTATTCCTCTTATATTAAATGAATAAAAGTGGTAGGGGTAAAATTTAATTTTAAGAAGAAACCAAAATATGGTACGGAAAATCTAAGATCACAATATTTGGCTCTCCACCTTGGATGATTGCCATTTACAAGAGTCCTAGGAGTACTTTCTACCACTCCTTCAAGCAGAAGGTATTAGACTATGAACACACTCTCTGAATTGGCATACCCACCAAATCTACTCTACAAAAGAGACTACATGTTTCACAAATTTGTGCCTTCTCAGGCTTCAATGCCAAACTTATTAATCAAGAAAACAGAAACAAATGAAATTTGATTACAGACACCCATTCATTTCTAACCATGAAGGTGGTTTATGAAGGAAGATGATCACAAGCGAGAGGAGAAACGAGAAGCAAAGAAAAGAAAAGTTAGGTCTCAAGACAAGAACCATTAGGAGCTAGCCCACATGGTTGGAAAATTCCAATTTTCCTGCTTTCTTTTTTTTTTCCTTCATCTTCTTGAGCTAGGGCAAGTCTACAACTTCATGGATGAAATGAGGGGGGCCCTTGACTTGCTGGGGCTCCCAGCTGATGCAGTGGGACTGAAGAATTCCGAGAATATGTTCATAAAAAACTTGTCGACCATGTCGAGATAGGGAGGGCAAGTGAGGCGAGAATAGTAATGGAGAACTTCTTCTATGTCCAGAACATGATCCACATTGCCCACATCCATCATCTCCAACTCCCTGAGCTTTTGTGCTACCAAATAACTCCTTTCCTCTTCCATACCTGGACAGGATGAGTGCTCCTCTCCCCTCTTTCCTTCATGGACGCTTCTCCTTTTCGTATCATGGACTCTTCTTTCCATCTCATTATTATTCACTGTTTTTACCTTTGCGAACTTCATGAAGCTTCCACTGTAGATGTCCTTCTCTTGTGTTTTTATTGCAGGCGATGCTGTTGCAGTCTTCTTCTTGCTTCTCTTTCTCGCCTTGCCCTTCCCGGAATCCCACTGGTCGGTGAAGTCTGTGTACAACTTGTCCAATTCTCCATAACTTGGGTGGACGTTGAAGTGGGAGCCGCCTCCGCCGCAAGAAAAAGGATTGAAGGGAGGGGTCTTTGGTAGCCTTTGATAGCCTCCTGATAGAAAGGACTTGAAGCTTTGCAGAGTTCTTTGAAAGAACTTCTTGGTGTTAGAAAAGGAGGTTTTTAGCAGCATTGCGGCCGGTGCAATGGCAGTACTAGCTGGCTCTGTTGGGTAAGATTGTTGTTTCCCTGCAAGAAAAGATAAAGTTTTCTTCGGGCTGCTATGGCAATGAGGGTTTCTTTATACAGAGGAGAGAGGCGGAGCCATTGATGGGTCCTTTAATCTTGATTGCTAATAGAAACAAAGGACAAAGAAGCGAAGGTGAGACTTCTTTTGTCTTCCACTTTATTCTTCTTCTTCACACGCTCCTTTCTTCTGTCTCTCTTCTATTCTTGCTTACTCAAATATTACCATCCCTCTCTCTCTCTCTCTCTCTGAAGAAGAAGAAGATCACAAAGAGGACAGCTTGTGCCCGTTTCATTATATGAATTAGATACTTTCGTTTCTTTTACTTTTGATGGTGGGGTTGGTGTGTGTCCTCTTTAGAATGAAGAAAGGAGCGGATAGTTGTTGAATTGACTCCCTCTCGCCCTCTCAATCAAACCCATTCATGGCTGCTCGGCTCAGTTTTCTTAATTCGACTTTCTTCTACTACAACTACGTATACGTATATATTTTGTTGTCTGCCTCACGTACATGTCAATGTGCGATATACCTTGCTACCATTCTTGTTGGGCTTTGTGGAGCCTAGTTTTGTTTGATCCGGTTTGACGACCCGACCCGAATAATATTGCATGGCTTTTTTAATGGGAGATTTATTGAGGCCTGTTGGGCTCGTTTAGCCCATTGTGGAACCACCCTTTGTAATTAGGGTTTTTTAGTATGGTAGGGTTGCCGTGCTATATATATATAGAGAATATTATAGCCGCTAGGTTGTACTCTGTATTCTTCCCTGATAATAGTGATATCCCTGCAACTCCGTGGACGTAGGCAAATTGTCGAACCACGTAAATACTGTCTTGTGTGTATGATTGTTTTTCTTTGGCGTGTGTTTTCTCTAATTTTTGTTTCTCACGGGTTGGAAATTCGGTTTAATTCCCTACAATTCTCTCTCTAATAGAACTGAGCTTCTCATTGATTGTGCCATGGTCACCTGCTTGGTTGGTGAATATAATTCTCTAGATGACCTCAAAGGGCTTTTTACTAATTTACCTGAAGAGTATTTGTACAAGACATTGTCAATTACACGACTTCATGTACTTTCATTTCAAATGTTAAAAGAACAAGGAATCCCATGTTGGGTTTTTGTTTTTTTAATGATTATGGCCAGTGAGAAAACATTATCATTTTGTCAGCTTTGTGCTAAAGCGTAAAAGCACTTACTCATACCCAAAATGATACTGAAGCCAGTGTGTCGGTTAGGATTATGACCCCACCCCCTCAAGCCCCCCTCCACTAGCACTTCTGCAAATTAAGAACTTCCCAGTTCCCCACTTACTATTATGTCTAAAGAGTTTTGAGACGAGGGCATCGTATGATTAATTGATGAATGATGACAGAGTAGAGGCTCCAAACGTGAGCGGCTTGAAGAGAGGAGGGTATAGAGACAGGTCTAATATTCGTCAAGTGTGGGCATTGAGAAAGTGGCACGCGTCCAAAAGGGTTGGAACCAGTCTCAATCGGAAGTAGAGAGTAAGTGGGAGACGGTCCCAGTGGGCATTGTCAGGGCTCATTAGTCGGAGACTCGTGCTTCTTAAGGCTACCCACTTGCCCCTCTTTTCTCCGTCTTCTAACTACTCTCCGACATTTTATAATGTAAGAAACCTTGCTCCCATCATGTACCAGAGACTTGGAAAATCTTTCAACCTGACAGTCAAACCGATATATATACCATTTATAAATTATTAAAATTTAAAATAATTATAAAAATAAAAATAATAATTTATATATTATTTAAAAATTAAAATTTTATTTAAAAATCATAAAATTAGTTTCAAATTAGAAATTTAAATTAAAATCATAATTTTAATTTAAAATTTAAAATTTTAATATTTATTTTTAAATAAAAAACTTATTTTAAAATAAAATTTTTATTTAAAATCGTAATGTTTTTAATTTTACCATTAAATCATATCTCATACCATCCATATAAATCCATATAAAAGGCATTAAATCATATCTCATACTATCCATGTAAATCCATATAAAAGGCATTTTTTACTTTATCAATTAGAGTTTTGAGCTCACAATCGATATAAAATTGTAATGTTGATGTGAAGACTAATAAATAAACAAAAAAAGAAAAATTTATAAAAAGTGAATATTAAACATAATATCATAATAATAATTAAAAAATACATTAAAATTATGAGGGCGCACAATGCACACAATCGGGTTTTTCGAAGGGGTGCTTTGACCGTCGTGGGTGGGCTTGCGACGTCAAGAGGGGGGTGGGGGGGGTGGGGGAGGGAACGAAGAGGTGGGGATGGTTGCAGCAGTGTAACGGCCAGAGAGACCGTCGATGGGAATCGATTTCACAATGCGTTGGGGGCAACAACTTCTTCACCGTCGATGCAGATGGAGAAGAAGGGTTGCAGGTGTTTTCATATCTTTTAAAACAACGTCGTTTTGATACTATAAAAATAAAAATAAAAAATTAATTGAATTGTCCGATTCGGATGGAACTGACCAGTTTGTCGATTAGACCATTGGTTCAACCAATTCAATTCCGGTTCAATCGATCCAATTCCGATTCAACCTATTTCCAACCCAATTGATCGGATCGGACTGAAATCGTGACCGGCGGATCCGGTTTGGTTTTTAAAACTAGGCATTTTTCTCTCTTAATTTCCTAGATGTAATCCGATTTGAAACCTTATTTTCAAATTTTTATTCCTCCCATTGCAGGTGATACATGGGTTCAAGTACCCACAAGATAAGTAATTGAATTGGCCCCAGAGCTGCAACAGCCTATTGGGGAATGAACATATAGAGGGTGTTACTGAATTCTGGTAGTGACTTGTCCCATGAACATAGTAAATTAAATAAAGTATTTAAATCCTATATAATATGGTTCCCACTGAAGAAGAAAATAAAGCTAATGTGGAAGCACTCGAAAAAAGTCTCGAGTTCCAATGTTGAACCTTGAAACCCATATTGCAATCTCCCAAGGGTTTAGCTGGCATGTGGAAAAAGGAGATTTAGTAATGACAGCTAGCTTTCCAGGGTCTTTATAAGACATTTTCATGGTTGAGCTAATTAATTAAGTTTTGACCCTAGTCGTTCACCAAACCCTATCCCAAATGTATAGGAATCCAGTTCACTCAAGTGGGCTTAACAGCTGTAATCTCAACATATTTCTCTGCTTGTCACCGTCTTATGATTGGGAATCAACTACCATAAGGTCAAAACCCCTTTGTACAGTTTGTCATTGGAATTTTGTACTTACTTCCCACACGATTTTTATTTGGACTAGGGTTTTTTTCCCACTCTGGACCTAGGTTAACCAAGCCCAAGTGATAATGGACATCGGTTCAAGGGCCCAGGAAACCAGAGAGAGAGAGAGAGAGAGCCCAAAAGAGGGCAGCAATAATTAATAAGAAGGCCAGCTTTCCAACAAAACGTCACAGCCATTACTGACATTCTTTAATAAATACATTCCATTTGGGTATATCTGCATTAGGAAATTCGCTTTTGCTCATCAATTGAAAAGGTGGTGTTTATAGAATGTTACAGAGACCTCACATGCATCTCTCCCTTTCTCTACCCATCTCATTATATGTGTAACACGTTATGAAACATAACTATCAAGTTCAGACACAAGGCAATAAATAAGCTCCATACCACACAGCACACAAGCACAGTGCCACACAAAATTAGCAAGGCCTTGGTTTATTCTGTCTGCAGAGACCCTCGACATCTCTCCGCCGTTTCCTCATTCCACTGTTCCTTCTCTTTCATTTCACCCTTTTTAAGCCACCATACCCACTTTGTCCCCATTTCTTTGAAACAGACGTATCAGTTCCCAGTTTCGACAGCTTTTTGGAATGGAAAGTTTCTGTGAACTCTGACCTCTGCCTTCCAGACCCCTAATTAATGCCCCATCTCACAAACCATCTCTCTGTACTTCCATTTGAAACTTACCCATTAGGCACTTACTTATCTTGTGTATATGTTGGATTATTAATCCTGGGTTTTTTCATTAATTTAGTAACAACTTATTTGAATTTCACAGCAAGTTGGGCCACATGCTTTGATTTTGATTGCACTAGGGAACCAAAGCTGTTGAATTTGGTTATTGAAAAAAGTAAGATAATGGGGGAAGGACGCTATACTACAAAGTGAAACTCTGTTCGATGTTAGGGTGGTGGGGTGTGGTTCCTGTTCTTCCATGTAATGGAAACAAATGGGGTATAGTAATTAAATGGATTTGGTTAATAATCCAAAACAGAAAAAAGGCATACCTAATACATTATGACATATTTTGTCTCTTTTATGGGCCAACACTACTTTAAATTTGGTTGTTTGTCTACAGGCTTCAGGCCAATCATATGGCTGAAACATTTGAATGATGGGTTTTTTTCTTGTGGAGGACTGATTGAGAATCTATACTACTGCGCCTACATGATGCAGAAGTTGGAGTGTAGTGAATTTTTAGAGGAATGAATGAAGTTTTTCTTTTTTTTAAAAAAATGAATTAATTAATTATGGGTTCATCATCATCACTTCAATCATGTTTTGGTATTCAAACTTACAGTGGAAGCTGTTATCTTTTGCTTTGCTATTAGTTTATAGCAGATAAGTGGCTCATGGGGACAAAATAGAACCATTAATTAAGTTAGAGAGATGGAAAGATGGTTGGAGACAAGTTAGGAAATGCAGACAAGAAAATAGGATTTTGTATTTGAAAATAAATTAACAAAAAAAAAAATAGTAGACCAATAAATCAAATAATTAATTAATATAATAATAAGAAAAATGGAAGTAAACTATTCTTTTTTTTTTCTTTCTTGCACTCTTCTACTTCACATATGGTAAGGATAGAAAATTTTCATACTGTCTCTTTTTTTTTTTTTTTTAATGTTTTTTGTGGGGATATTGTTTTTTTTTTTTTTTTCAAAAGTCTAACCTAAGAAAAACTGATGAGGACAAGCTGTTAAGTTATGTTTGTTTTCTAGCATTTTCTTTTGAAACAAACAATCAATCACTTGCACTTGTATCCATCTTTCGATTTCAAAAGTTTAAGAAACATCCATAACTCTGTCGCTACTGGTTTCCTTCTAAAAATCTTTTTCAAAAGACTAAAACAAACTGCCACAATTCTTCTCTCCACCTTCCTTTCTTCTTCTTCTTCTTCTTCTGGTTCATGTTTTGGATACATGGTACCTTGTCTCTTTCATGAAAAGAGCAAGCAAACAGGAAGATAATGGGGATGATATATATATATATATATATATATGAAAAAGCAATAACCCAAAGAGAGAAAATGGAAGATGAACCATTTAGTACAGTAAATAACAGTTAGAAAGCAGTCTAAGCATTACAGATTACAGAAAACAGGTAACAGTTTTCTTTTTAAGACCAGTTAGAGAAGAGAGCTTCCCAAATCTCTGTGAAAACTTCAATGATGATCCTATGATGATGAGAAGAGTTCAAAGACAGAAAGCACTGCAACAGTTGCTCCAGATCTTTAGCTGCAAATATCTGTTTCTCCACAATCATTTCCACCATTGATGTCCTGAAATCACTGTACGGATCACTGGACCTCTTCACCACTGCAAAGCTGTCTTTCACTTTCCCTTCCAATGGCAGTACGTTAGTTTCCTGATGACAAGAACCCTTGTTTATTGCACCTCTTCTACGCCGGCTCCGCTGGTTTCTGCGGAGAGACCGGCGTTTCTGGGACTCGGATGAATCCGAGGAGAGACTCTTTGACGAGAATAGAGTCTCTGTTTCGTCCTCTCTCTCGTCTTCGCTGCTAAACCAGCCACCACCGACAAAACCGCCATTGGTGTCTGCAGAAGATGAGCTGAACATGTAATTAATCTCTCTGATCTTGTTCTTTTTCACGTGGGCCTTCTTCTTCTTCTTCTTCTTTGATCTCTTCTCTTTCGATCCAAATTCTTGAACGTTGTAGAACGCATTCAAAGGCGATGCAGGTGAGGCAGGAGGACACTTACGTCCCTCAGCATCCCCACAACCGAAAACCGAACATCGCTCCGATACTTTTCGTCTTGGAAGCACCTTCTCGGCCACAATACAGCTGTGTTCGATCATTTCACATCTTTCTGGACATCTGGGTCTGCACATAGACGGAAAGGGTCGAGGTTTGGGAGATGACACTTCCATCATTTGGAAGCTCTGGTGTTGGTTGTGAGCTACGAACACCGGTTTTTCCATAACGTCCGATATGATAACATCTGACATGCTCCGGGGCCGACAGGATCCGAATGAACGGCGAAACATGCGAGAGATTCGTAGTTTGAATCGGTTCTCCATGAGGGAGAGAGAGAGATAGAAAGAGAGGTGGATTTTGGATACTTGGATTGCGTATAAATACCAAGAAACTCAAAGTGGAAGGGGCTTTTATGATATTATCAATACTGTCTGATGATACTTTTTGCTGTTCTTTGTCTTCTTCTTTGTCTCAATTAAAGATGAGGTTTTGGTACTATATTATTATTATTATTATTATTAATTTTTTATTTCAATTCAAATATAAAAACTAGGGTAGTGAGAAAGTGGATGGGGTATTGTATTCAAGGAAGAGAAGAAAGGATGAAGGATACAATCATCAAAGACCTACCTTATTCGGGAATTTAATTTATTCTATGTTTGGTTACTATGTAAACACCTACCTACCATCTCTCGTGGTATGTATCAGGGAATTGGGGAATGAAGGGACCACTGCCCCACTTATTTAACTCAAAATGCAACTCTTGTGTTGGTTCTTTTCAAATTCAAATTCTGTGCATTGTATTTGAAAAAGAATTATGAGCTCAAGGGTTTTGACTCTTTGGTTGTCAATTTTTGGCATAGATCCAACAGATCTCACAAACTATAGAAGGGTGCATGTGATCCATTTAGAATTGGATGCCCCACCAACCCTTTTTGAGGGTGAGGATTATTTCCCATGTTGGGAGTTGCATATATCATGGAGATTTTGTATTGTATAATGAAAAAATATATCGTGATTCAACTACTTGTCCTCCATGGTGCCCTTTTGCAGTGTAGTCCGAGTACAAATGCGGTGATTTTTCCTCATTTTGGTCCCTTCTCTAGCAGGCAATATGCAAGGGAAAGATTCCCACTAACATTCAACTTGTGGGAAACTTTTTTTCTTCCCCACAAGTGATGGGTTTTCGATTTTAAGTGATGGGGTTATCCAGATTTTGAATGTTCTAAGAAAAGACAAATACTATATGAATGAAGCATGGTGAGTCAATGGGAACTAAACAATGGAGAAGAGAAAATCCTCAGTGTGTAGTCAATTACATTTCCTATGAAGCCACCATCTTTACAAGCCATATCGAAGGATTTGGAGATCGAGACACGTGAAGAGTAGGATCTTCCCCCCAGATATCAAAGCCCATACAGTGATCATTCCGTGAAAAGGCTAATACCTAATTTTTTATTCACTTTAGAAGTAATTTTTCGTCTTCTACCCGTATATTAAGGAGAGATTAGCGCTGAATACCCATGTATGAGATGTGAGGATTAAGTATATAGGGAAGAACAAAGGCAAAGGCAATGTGTCACCTTTTCCATGTTTCATGCTGTCAAATTTTATAATCCATATACAAAAAAAATTTCTAGTGGGTTTTTTTATCAAATGAAATCTTGTCAACATGCTGTTGTCTGGTTCAAAGTTCTGCGTTGGTTAAAATACAAATGAAGAGGCCTAAAGCTTTGGCTCACCGAGAAATTGATTAGAGAGTGCCCCATCTCAATTCCCCAAAAGGGCGGGAGGGGAGGGGGGGCCATATATCCTTGGAAGCATAAGGTCAAGGGCTCTCCCTCTCACACACACAATGAGAGAATCTTCGAGTCTTAGAAACTTCCAAGCAATACAAAAAAGCATCAAAAGAGTGAAACCCGATCTTTCCCTTCGCTCCAAAAGCTCTTACCAAAAGCTAACAGACAGTTTTGATAAGTTGGATTCAGCTTTTCAAGTTGATATTAGCTCAGTGACAAGAGGATACAAACCATTGCCCATGACATAGATTTCCTGAGCTAGCTGTTGCTGGCTTTGATGCTTTGGTTATATGCTCAAAAGGGCTCTGAAAATTTCAAACCCCATCCCTGAAGGGGGGTGCTGGGGTGAGGGGGCTGATTTCCATGTGGATTATGACTTTTGGCAAGGTCATTTTAGTACCAATTTTCATGTGAACTTGTCTCTTATCCTTGGCTTTAACTACAATAATTCTCCAAAACATACATGAACTTACCATAATTACGACCTTTCATGGAATAATATTCAAGAACAAGACAAGGATATTGAGCCAAGGTTGTAAGTCACTCATCACCCATGGACTGCATACCCTTATTGCTACATTTTTCACTTGAACAGTAAGTAGCAGCAGTGTTTGAATGAACAAAGCCCTACACTTGCAGGCACTGACCCATTGAAAAAGCAACCAGGTGGGGTGGGGGGGCTGAGAAATGTGCATCACAGCATTACTCCCATGTCATGGATCAAACCATTTCGTCCATCAGTTTCAGCAAGGTCAGGGCCCGTGACCCTGTCGATTTGTCTTACATCGATCATGCCTCTGCAACAATATCCTCAGTATCCAATTTTTACTAACAAATACTGTGCTTACAATTGAATCAATCTGATGCTAAGTAATCCAAAATTTGTCACACTTTGATACTGCATAGTTCGCAGATTTTATCACCTTCTTTGTTATAGAAGTAATGTTAGTATTTTCCTGCTATCCAAACAAGGATATGGTTAAGGAATTCAGTGAGGATGGTAACAGGTTCACCAATCCCCAGTGGACGAAAATAAGCAAGGGCATCTATCTCCCTGTTAAAATTGTAAAAAGTAAATAAACAAAGGTTTGTCTTGACAAGTAGGGTGCAGTTTAGTTTCGGCTGTGTGGTACATGATGGCCTGCTATAGGGGTAGGCTTCCTGATTTCCTTTGTTTCCATGTTTACCAGAATGCCAGCATAGCAGGGCCACAGGATTTCCCAATACAAAAGTTTTGTCCTTCACATAGCTTTTCACCTTTATGCTACTCAGATATAGGATTTCCCAGTACGTCCCTGAAGTCCACATTTCGATTTAGGATTGGATTGTCTCACAAAGCCTCAGGATTTCCTCTCAAGATCTTCTCTACGTGATAAGGATACGGTAACAAATATGTTAAAATTATTTTTTTTTTAAATCCACTTCAATGAAATTCAAAATTGGTTAAAAACCCGAGATAATTCTCTATTTAGTTTGAAACCCTTATCTGATTACGAGTAGTTTAATGATTTTCATTTTATTCAAATATTACATTATTTGTTATTTGGTTAGGATTGAAACATTATAAAAATATCGATAATTATGAATATATTACCGATGTTTTAAAGAAAAATATAATAAATTAATACAAATTTTAAAAATATTAAGAGAAACTCTCAAAAATTATACAAGAAATAAAAATAAATATTTTAAATTTTTTAAATGATATATATAATTTATCATATTTGATAATAATATCCTCCACATTTATCATTAAGTTGCATTATATATTATTTTATAATAATATTATGATAACAGGTCTAATTTTAAAATATATTTAATATTAAAATTATGATTATTTTAATTTAAATGTATTCAATGATATGAAATAAATAATAATATAAATAATTTTTAAATTTTAATAAATATATAGATTATATATAAAAAAAAATCATGTTTTTATATTTTTTATGATAAATTAAATCAAATATAAAAAAACAAAATAATTAGAATTAATTTATTTAAAAAATGAAAAAATCAGTAAAATATCCTAAAATATTAGTGATTCATAAGGAAAATTTTGAAAAACCGATGAAATATGGATAAAATATCTGAAAATATGGGTTGATGGATATATCTTCTTTTTATTGGGATCGACGGACACCTGATATATTAGATATGTATTTGGTGAAGAGATTCCTTGGTTAGGACTTGGTCAAGATTAGGAGAGTAGAGTCTTATTTAGTTAGTTTTGGGATTAGATAAGGTGGGAAGAGAGTGGGTATTTGGTTACTAGTTACTACTTGTAGAAAAGTAATCCTATGGAACAATGCAACATATCATCAAATAAACATTCAATTCAATTCAATTCAATTCAAGTAATGATTAGAAAATAAAAAACTAGAACGCAGACCCGCAAATTCTTCTAGTCTCTGGTGCTATCGGTAAGTAAGGGTTTATCCTCGAAAAGGGTAGCAATATCTTCTAGTGACTTGCCTTTGGTTTCCGGTATAAAGAAGTAGAAGAAAATTGAACCAATCACCATGACTCCACAGAACACTAAAAACATACCTCCAAATGTAATGGCCTTGGAAATGCTCAGAAATGTCATGGCCACCACCCCACTCACCAACCGGTTCACGGATACGGCCATGCTCGTACCCTGTGCTCGGAGCCTCGTCGGAAATATCTCCGACGAGTACACCCACGTGATGGGCCCCAGCCCAATTGAGAAGAAGGACACATCGGCGCACACTGCCACCACGCACAAAGCAATTGCCCATGTGGGCTTGTGTTCCGAGTCTTCCAGATATTTGGAGCCCAACGCCAGCCCACCTAGCGATACGGCCATGCCTATTGACCCCAATAACAGAAGGGGCCGTCTCCCGTAACGGTCCAAGAAAAGTGCGGAGACCAAAACGAACGCCGTCTTGGTAATTCCCATGATGATCGTCACCCCCACCAGCTGTCTCCGGTCGTTTATTCCTGCGTTCTCGAACACCGCCGGCGAGTAGTACACAACGGCGTCATTTCCTGAAGCTTGCATGAAAAAATTCATTCCTATTGCTGCCACGAGGATTCGACGGATGGGCTTGGACGGCCTGCAGAGCAATTCCATCCAAACCCCTTGTCCACTCCACTCGGCAGAGGTGGTGGTGGAAGCCTCTCTCATGATTTCGGAGAGTCTCAACTCAGCTTCCTCTTCATCATCGGATGTTCTGATCAGAATTTGCTTTGCCTGGCTTATCCGGCCTTTCATGACGAGCCACCGAGGGGATTCAGGCATTCCAATTACACTGATTCCGATGACGATTGCTGGCACTGCCGCGATACCGAGCATCATTCTCCAGTTGATTTTCGGTGGGAGGCCTGCCAAGGCGTAGTTGGCGATGTAGCCCAGTAGGATACCGAAGGTGATGAAGACTTCAGGGAGTGAAGTGAGGAAGCCTCGGGTCATGGCCGGAGAAAGCTCGGCGGTGTAGACTGGTGCGATCATGAGGGAGTACCCGACGCCGATTCCGGCCACCACCCTTCCGGCCATGAGGAACAGATATGAGGGTGCAAGACTCATTAGCAGTGCACCAATTAGAAAGGTGGCTGCAGCCAAGACAATGGTGTAGCGCCTACCAATCAAATCGGAAGTCTTGCCGGAGGCGAGTGATCCGATCAAAGAACACACATTCAGAGACCCCACCAATATCTCCACTTGAACTGAACTGATGTGGATTTCATCCTTAATGTAAAGCACTGCACCGCTCATCACCCCAATGTCTACAGAAAAAAAAAAAAAAAAACCCACAATCCAGAATCGCAACCAAAATTTCGACTTTGAAAAAGAGAAGAGAAACGATTGAAAGGGAACTCACCATAACCCAATAGAATAGAGCAAGTGGAAGCAAGAAGCGCACAGACAAGCGAAAATTTGTTGAGAGAAGACTTTTTGCGAGAAGCACCGCCAGCCTCTGAAGCCTGAGGTTGATGGGATTCAACCACAGTGGGCTGCTCTGGAGTGTCCATCGCCATCACGGTTGGAAGGATACTCTCCTGGCCTGAGAGAAACTCACTTTTTCATGATTGGTAGGTTGAGGGTGATGACGGTGTGTACTTTCGATTTCCTCCCACAGGGAATTGCGGATTTGTGGATAGTATGACTCACAAAATCACGTGGCGTGCACGATCATTTAATATTTTGTCCTATTCTCACTCACTCCCATGCCACCTGTTTAACAATTTTTCTCAGAAAATATCCAATTCATATTTACGGAATAATAATTATGCCACCTGTTTAACAACCATCCTCTATAATTGATATTTATGAAATAATAATTAATAATTATCTGCTCATACATCATACGTGGAGAGATATCTCGTAGCGCGTGGCCATGCAAGATAACTACCCAAAATAAAAAACACGCCTGTTGGATAATCAATCAATCATTTAAAAATTAAAAGATGAAATATAAATCGCCTCCCTTATATAATTAATCATTTGAAAAATAAAAAAAATAAAATTTATAATCCAATGTTGTGGACATTGAATGGCCCAATCAATTTACTATGTGGCTTACAATATTTACACAGCCAAATGCCATATACAAATTTGCTTCCAATTTTCTTTTGTTACATCCAGCAAAGGCAATGGCCATGATCACATCAGCCTTGAATTTTCAACATATTGAACAACTTGAGAGCCAAGATGGGAGACCCAGTTCACAGCCGTGCCGAAAAAGAGCTCCCAGAACCAGAGATCCAAAGCCAGGACCGATGAAAATATGGCGAGGGCCAGAGTCTGGTACCTGTTCAGTGGCCAACCGGAGACTTCAGCCATGGCCTTGAGGAATGGAAGGGAACTGCTCTTTAAATATCGATTCCTTATGGACCAAGCGGTTACCCACTGCACCTGGGACGGTATGAGGTCGAACTCCTCTCTTAATCGCCTACCCAGGTCTGGCATGTGTCCCCCGCCATATAGTATAGCGATTTTGTTGTGGCCTTCATCCATTGCTCTCCTTAGTGCCTCCACTGCAGCTCTGTTCCTCTCCCCAATGATCACAGATTTCTCCTCTACATCCGCTGTCACCTGTGTGAACCTACAAGAATTCCACCATTTTCTTTTATAATTTCAAGAGCTTTGTGCCTGAGACTACAGTATGATTGGCTACTCAGATGCAATACAGACTTTCAACCATGAGAAAACCAGGCATGTACTTACTCGGATGTCAGTCGCTTTGCCAGAAAGACCTTCATTGCTGCACCAAAATCAAGTCTGGACAAGGCTTCTAGCTCGGGATATTCTGATGCCTGAGTTCCAGTATCCGCACAAACACTTCCAATAATGAGAAGGCCAACAAGTGGCATAGGTAACACACGAGAGGCCCACAGAAGCTTGGATCTCCAAAAACCGAGGTTTTCTGGAATTGAAGCAGGCAGCACCATGGCTTTTGTTGATTTAAGAGTCATATCTCTAGCAAATGTGAAGAAACTCTCACCTTTCTCAACCTAAGGGAAAAATATGATAGAATACCATAAAATATCAAAACCTGACGCACTCTGGCTGGCCAATAGCAAAATCACAAATGAAGGCGATGCAAAAGTCATAATTCAAAGTTTGGTGGTAAGATAAAAGTACACAATGGACCAAGCATTAAGAATTGTATGAATATGGACTATAACCTATCAAGAAGCAGACTCTAATCGGGTCAATCTTAAAATTTTTTAGATTAACAAAGAAGTATCTGTGACCTCATAAAGAAAAAGAAACAGCAATAAATAAATAACCAAAAAAAAATTGAAAAATGGCTGAACTCAAATATTTGTCACTGGATATAGGCATGCTTAAATTTTTTTCCATGTTCTTGATGCATCTCTAGAATTTGAGTTAAATATTGAGCGAAGACTGTCAAGTAACTTCTACAAAAATCTCAAGCATTTTAATGGTTTACACAGTCAAAATACTAGTGCATCGCATCAATTTTATCCAGAGAAGTCAAAGACTCGCACCTGAAGTAACTTGAAAGTCTCATAGTCAAGATCAGCATGGTACCAATTCTCAGCTTGGTAATCAAGACAATCTAATTGAAAATCAAGCATAAGAACTCGAGCCATCTGTCGTTGAATGCATCCAAGAATGTTAAAGCCTCGTGAACGTGAACTTTTGAGCCTTTTTGTAGCAGCAGGGTTTCTTCTATTCTCTAAACTCTCTCTACTGGCCACCATCTCGTAAAGGACACAGTCGTAGGGTTCAAGTTCCTTCTGGAGGGTTGCAAAGTACCTGTGTGCAAAGAATAAAATACTATCAAGTGGACAAATCCATAGATATTTTGATAACAATTTCAATTTTCATCAATTTGAAAATATCATGGAAATTAGTAAAGGAAAAAAAAAATGGAAATTTCAAATGAAATACCGGAAAGAAAATGTATATAACAAGTATAGTATATAATGTGTAGGATGCAAAATGATCGCAACACTAATGAAAATGTAAATTCTATAGTATAGTATATAACAAGTATAGTATACAAGTACACTTAAATAACGAAAATGTAATAAAATCAGTACAATATGAGGTACCAACACACAACAATGAAGCAACATATTGTTGATTCACAAGAGTAATTTTTAGCACAGGCATAATTCTATAATATTTCTTTGTTCAAAAGGGTATCATGGAGATCGGAATTTATTCAAAAACACATACTTTGGAATTGGAAGGGGTGCTCTTGAAAATATTTCACACAACATAAATGGGTATAAGTCTGTTATCAAATAGGAAATTTGCACCCAAAAAACTAAGATTCTTTTATCTCTAAAAACCCCAAAAAAAAAATAATTTTTCTCTAGTCAAGTTTTGTGAAAATGTAAAGAGTTGGGTAGCCAAAGAAAGGAAAATGAGTTCAGAAAAGTATTCCAAAGGAAGGAAAAATATAGAGAGAAAGTCAGCATTTGAGGCTCTGAGATTGGAGTCAGGAGAGAAGGAAGATTTATGGGGTTTTACTTTACCAACAATCATTTCATTATTAGTGATGATACTAATGTCATCTTGAATTAACAATAAGCTCAGAGCTGTCATCACCCATGACCTGGAAAAGAACTTGGAGACCTAAAAACCAAAAAAACTACATTCTTCATAAATGAGCTGATATAATCCAATTCAGAAGGAAACTAATTAAACAAACATTATAACCGAACTATCAAAAGATTCAAAACTGTACAACCATCCTAAGTTCAGACCATCCATTCAATCATCTTTGCTGTATACTTCCTAGAAAGCACCAGATACAGAGCCATATATTAATAATTTGACAAATTTCTGCTCTTGCGTGTCATATTGAGAATGCCAGATGAAGCAAACCATTAACTTCTGGTATTACCACGAACCCACCACACTCCAAGTCGAAAATGAAAATATAATAAATTCATAACAGAAAAAAGAGGCAGGAGAGAAGAAATCAAACTAGAAAAATGGAAAACCGGTCCAAATTCTAGTGAGCAGACATACTCTTTGTCCGCAATGTGAATCGTAGAGACCAAATCAACCTGAAGAAGATATATAAAGGAAAAAACCCATAATTAAAAACAAAAGAACAGAAAAAAGCACTTGAATAAAGGGAAAGAAAAATGGCATAATTATAATTTGAAAAAATAAAATAAAATAAAAGGCACCTGAAGAAAGGGTTGAAGAAGAGACCAAGGGAACTTCTTTCTGTAAGTGACAACAGCCGTCTGCAACTCGCCGTTGCTCCCTCCAAGTATCCCTTTTTTGAATCTCATAAAATCAGCAATGGAATTGTTCTGAAGAAAGTGGTCGGCGGACCCATGTTCGACCGGCGTCGATGGCTTGAGAGAAGAAGCGAAGAACTTGAAGGAAGCTGACGAAGTTGGGAATCTGGGATTAGGGTTAGAGGAGTTGAAGGGTCTGAGTCTGGTGGGAACGGGTACGGAGAGAGAAGTCGAGGCCATTGCTCTCTTCTCCACACACAAGATTGCCTCCTTAACCTTCTCTTTCAGCTTAGTGTGTGTATTACGCACCCCCTTTTCATTTTTCCCTTTTTTTTCTCTTTTTTAAATTTCTTTTGTCCTATTCCCTTTGTTTTTCCTTGCAATTTTCAGTTTCTAGTTTCTTCTTGGAGGAGGCAATAGATTTTTTTTCGATGAAGACGTCTCCATAATCTTTTCCCTTCTGAGATTATTTCCTCAGAAACCACAGACCCAAGTCTCCATTTATCTCTAAATTCATGATAAATCATTGCTTTATGGGAATTTGGAAGACAATGTGAATTCAAGATAAGCATAGATGAACAAAACAACCCATGACAAAGTAATCAACTTGAATGACCTTCAAAAACAATTTTATCCTTCACTGTATAATCATTGTGCCAAAAACAATAAATTTCCCAGAAAAACCAGAAGTCTAAACTGCATCAATAGAACTAAATCAATTAACCTCCAATGGTAAACCTGCCAATTACAAAATCCATTTCATGGCTGCCTCTGAGCCTTAGGGGAAAAGTTGCAACAAATACTTGGGCAAAAATAATATATTAAGAGCTAAAGGCTCATGGGAGGGAGACCAATCTTCTACAATTCAATTAAAGAATCATGCTGAGATGCCAATAGATTTGTAGTTGGGTTTTGTTTTTTTTTTTTCTTTTTACTTTTTTAGTCATGCTGGACTTGCTGTGATAATAGGCTAAGGCCAGCTTCTAAATCCTCTATGGTGATGGTAAGTAGTTCATCTGTATCTATACACTCAAAACTCAGCCTGAGGTCCAAATTCTCTCTAGCATTCACCAGCATTGGATCAACCAACCCTCCATTCATCTCCTTCCTCTGCTTTTCTGTTGTTTCTCTCTCTATCAGTGCTGCAACGGAGTCCACACTGCATGAAGGATGTAATCTGAATCCATACAACAAGCTGTCTTCTGTCTGATTGTTCATTTTCAGATTCAGAATCTTGGCCAATTCTTGTGAATTGAAGTCACCAAAATGGAAAAACTTTGTCACCCTTCTGCAAAAGCCTTCATTTGACGAGATCACCCGCTTCATTGGTTCACTGTAGCCAGCAAAGATGACTACTACTTTCCCACTGTCCATGACAGACATTATCTCCTCTAAGGCTTCCAACCCATAGTCTTTATCATCCGACTTCTGCATAGGTATAAGTCTGTAGGCTTCGTCTACAAAGAGAATTCCTCCCTCTGCTTCTTTGATCTGCAATGTGTTGGAAATTAGTTTTCTAAAAGAAAATTGTCCTAAGTTTTTCATTAAATATGATAATATACAATTTCCAAAGCATGTAGCATACTTTTCTTCTTGTCTTTGGTCCTGTATGACCAACAAATTCCCCAACCAAATCAGTCCGCTGGACTTCAGTTACTTTGTCAGTAGGTAAAACTCCCACCATGTGTAGTAACCTTCCAAGGACTCTCGCAACCATAGTTTTACCTGTTCAAGTACAATAATCATATAATGGCTTGTTAACCAAACAAGGTACAAAAACATAAAGACAATCAATCAACCCGATGTATATCCATAATTCAATTTAGTTCTTCAATATAAAATTTATAAAATAAGAATAGAAACTTCTTCTTGTCTTCATTGACCTAAAAACTTCTTCTTCGTGAGGTAACTAGACAGATACAAAAGGTCCCCTGGTGCATGTTATTTACTGACAATGTAGTTTTAAACAACAAAAGCACAATAGTTAAACAAAATTGCAAAGGGACAGTTTAATGCCAACCAGTTTTTTATGAGAAGAAATTTTAAAAAATGGAGATGAAGAAGGCCATTAAGAAGCTTAAAACTGATAAGCAAAAGATAGCCCAACAACAACTATTAACATTCTCTATATTTTAAGAAAATATTGAAGATGTTGACCAGAGAATTAGAGTCAAGTTGGGAAGAAAATTCCTACAACTAGAAACCAACCATTGTATGGAGCTTTTCATTAGTATTCTATTTGCTTATCAAACCAAAAAAGCCAGCCATTTCTTGGTACAAAATTTTGGATAATCAAAACAAAATATTGAAAAAAATTGTGAGTTATTGGAATGAGGACGTTAAGATGGATTAGCACTACGATAAAAATAAATAATAAAATAAAAAAACACATATATTCATGAGAAGGTACAGCTCAACGTACAATCCTATTAAGATGGTTCATTACATGTAACAAAGAACATATAGCATACCCACGAAAAATGATTTGTCATAAGTTATAAGTACTGCAAATACAAGGGAGAGACCGAAAAAGGTCTGTGGACCAATGTACCAAGGAAAAACAAGTTGGCTTTACCATTTAACAAGGTGCTGCAAGAACAAAAGAAAGGATGTGGATTGAGATTCTAGTAATAGCCATGTTGACCTATGATTTATGAGTTCAACCCTAGATATAGTAGAAAAGTGAAAAGGAGTATATTACAGAACCCAAACAGCTAGGACAAGGCTTTCTTGAATTGAGATCGTGTCACTTCTTTATGCTAATAATTGTAAAGAGATGATCCATGATTATTAAGAATAGGAAGAACACCACCAAATGTGACGCTGTTACAGTTCAATTTCACAATGATTAACTTGATAAAACAACCAAAATGGTTAAAAACTAAACCAAAATAAATTGGAAGCCTCCACTACATTGCAGTTTCATTTATAACAGATGGAATTTGGTAGAATATGAACATGAGTATAAGCTAGTTTCCAAATAGAAAAGGCAAATATCTTGGCACAATTCATAGGCATATAAGTATTGAAGGTGTGTTTAAAGAAATAGCATTATTTTAAGAACACAATCTGGACAAACTTACCAGTTCCAGGATTGCCAAGGAAAGCCATATGAGGTGGTTTTCGGCTGCCAACTTTTAGCCCAAGGGCCTTGCGCCTTTCGTCCAAAAGCATGCCCTTTGCCCATCTCCGAAGCTGTGACTTTAGGTCATTCAAACCCACAATATTTGATAATGCATCTTCAAGTTCATCCATCTTAGCTTTTGTCTCACTGCATGCTTCAAGGGCTCTTCGTTTTATCTGCTCATCCAAATACCGATGCAGAAGTTCCCGCAACTTCTCACTTCCTGGGCCTTGTGAGAGATGATTAAGGGGAGTCATACCCTCCTGAAAATCAAAGGCTTCACCAATTATTACCATTTACAAGGAGAGTATATCTGACTACAGATAAAATATGCTCAGCAATGGCAATTATTATTACATTGTCTTTAGAACTGCAATCAGCATTGTAGTCGAGCAAAGTCTTGACAGTTGAGCAGTCTTCAGCCCGGAGCGAGTACCAAACAGCAAGGTGTAATGGTGTCATTCCATTCTGCATGAAGAGGACCTAGTAAGAAGAGAGTTCAAGAAAAACAGCATGTCTCATAAAAGGAAAAAAAGGATAATAAGCTGGCAAGAGAGCACACATTTGCTTTGGCTTCAACAATAGCACCATGAGCAAGAAGCAACTGTGCAGCTGCATTGCAACCATTCTTTGCTGCCATATGCAATGGAGTTTCTCCGTACTGCTCAACACATCAACACCCATGAATTGATAAGAGTAAATGAATCAAAAGATAGGAACTTCTACAAATATTGAACAGGAAAAAACAAATGTTTACCCACCATGTTCTTTGCTTCCAACTCCACCTTTTCAGGTCCTTGCCAATTGAGCAGAAACTTAACTATCTCAACATTGTTGTAACCAGAAGAAACATGAAGTGGTGTCTGTGCCATCTGCAATTAAACCAAGTATACCCAATAAACGAAAAGGAAAAAAAACAAGTAACTGAGCTGGCACCTTCCTAGGTATCACAACAAACATCATGAATAGTTAGGCCATTCAATCTAAATTATTTAACTCCCGGGAAATTGCAGCAAGCAACATACAACTAAAAGATATACCAAGTAAATGATTAATAATTTAAAACATGGTAGCTCATGTTTAGCTCATGTTTAGCCCATTTTGAAAACCAAAGGCGAGGTGGTTCTCATAAGAAATTATATATTTGTTCAACATCAGAAATTTGATAAAGAAAATAACAATAGGGAAAAAAAATAAAAGACGATGAAAAACCAAGATACCTGAGACAGGAGAAAAAAAAACATTAAACAGAACACCCAAGATTACAGAAATGTACATTTGTGCCTGTGCACATTTTGCGTAGCTTAGTCAAAACATTCTTTTGAATCTCCCTCTCTTTATGGAGCTATAAATATGACAAGACTCTATCTTAGAGATGTCCACACCATTAATCTCCACCATCCCCACATTTTTACATCAACACAGTTCTTGCTGTGCTCATCCTAGAATTTACTGATTCAAGAACATTCTCCACAATTCTGATTATCATTTAACCCTTTTTTATTATCTTGTACTAGGGTCCTCTTCCTGATTATAGTCAGTAAAATGCTCCATAACTGACAAAACGATGTGAAGAGGGGTTCTATTGAAATTTCAGTTATCTTTCCCTCAATTCTCCTTATCATGACATCTACCTAGTCTTCATCCTTTTTCAAAACCCCACCACAATGCATCCCCAAATTACATACATTATCTACAAAAGAAATAAAGAAGCACACGAAAGATCAATTCTTTCCAGATTCTGAGCACAGTAAACCCAAATCTTCGAACATCATCGGTCCAAATGACATCAGGCAGCATCATTCTTGGAAATACGACATATAAAGAAAAATGGGTTTCTTGAAATACCCATATGAAGGGGCAGACAGATAGGGGAAGAAAAAGAGATCTCACAACAGGGTTTCGGTCGTTGAGGAGAGAAGGGTTGCCCCGAAGTAGCTTCTGAAGGGCGAGAAGATCACCGGACTGAGCACAGCCATGGATGGTGGTGGGCTTGGAAGATCTGGAGCGTTGATCCAGAGGCCTCTGCATATCTATCTCCCTTGTCTTCAATTCCCTCGTATCTCGTACCAAACAACAACAAAGGGAGGAAATTGAGGGGGGAGATAGATTCTTGGGGCCTCTTTTTCTGAGGATTTTCTTCTCAACCGAATCTTCCGCGCTCTCTCTGCAATGAAAATCAACCCCGCCTCCGACTCTCGCGTCCAACTCATACGCTTCCTGTCCAAATATACATACTATCCTTCTCCCTCATTCAACTCAACGTGTGAAATAATGAAATTGGCTTCTGTCGGTTACCATTCTTGCTTTTGTGTCGTTAATTCAAACATTTTACAGCTAACACTCACACCGTCCACCTTAATCACAACTTATTTATTGAATGATTAAAACTTTGGTCTATATTTTTTTCTTCAATTAAAAGGTAGCTCTTATTGTCCAGACCATACATGTAGTATGTGGCACACACGGAAATGAGAAAAGATTTTGAGTTGCCAGGTGGAGTTTAGTCGGTTCACGTCACGGCAGCCACCCAATTATTGAGGTGGCAATTTTAAAATCGATGTCAGCTGTGCAATATTGAACCACCCACAAGCTGGTCCAGTCTGGTTGGATCCCAAACCCCCACTTGCAAGTCCTTGCTTGTGGAAGTATACTCCTATATGGTTTGTGGTTGCTTATGACAAGTATTGTCCGCACTAGAATTTGTATATGTTTCGGGTGTAATAATGTGGGTCTTTAAGTTTATGAATGATCATCTAAAAAATGAATGACTTTTATAGTAGTTTTATATAATGTGATGTCAAAATATCATAAAAGATTTGAGTTATCCTTATGGAATGTTAATTGATTTTTAAAATGAGATGATAAAAAAACCTAATCCAATAATTGGTATCAAATATGGAAAAAAAATATCGAGATATATCGTGTATAGGAAGAGTAATGGTCAAGTTATATGGAAGAAAATATCGAGATATATCGTGTATCGGAGGAGTATGGTCAAATGCGGCGCTCCTTAAAATTCCATTTTTTATTGATAAGAGGATTCGATCCCCAAACATTTCAAGCCACTTTAAAACCGAGGGTAAGCTTGCCCCTTGTTAAATAAAAGACACTATATATATATATATTCAAAGTTCTCATATAAATAAAATATCAAAAAAATATTTTAGAGAGTAAATTAATTATAATTATTTTATAATTAAATGCAAAAATTTATTTTAATTGATTACCAAAAATATAAAATTTATTATGATAATTTTTTTATAGTGTTTTAATATCATTAATAAATTAATTAAATATTAAAAAATTATACATATATCACAATTGAATTAAATGAATCATAATTATAATATTAATATATATTTTAAAATTAAACATATTATAATCAAACATCATAATATATGATGCAATTTAATAATAAATGTACACTTATAAAATTCATATTTTTATTGATGCATATGATATTATTATCAAATATGATAAATCATATTATACATATATCAAATTCTTTAATAAAATAATTTTAAAATATCTATTATGCTTTTATTTACATTTTTATGAAGCTTTTCTTATATTTTTATAAATTTTGATCAATTTTAGGTATATTGATATTTTTTTTCCAAAATATCCGTCGATATATCTCTGATATATTCGATATATCCATAAAATCAAAGTACCGATATATCCGCGATTACCGATATTTTTATCCTTGGTATCAAAGTTAAATATCATTGGTTCAAATTAGACTAATATATTACGAGAAATTGACACTTAAAATTTTACTTTAGAAATAGAACATGTGAAGATACAAAATTTGTTGGGTCAATAATAAGATGATCCACTCTAGTTTTTTTGATGTTGAATTTTGCAACCATTTATTAAAGACATGTATAGTTTCTGTTTTAGATCATTATTCATCCTTTTATCTACTTTTTATGATAAAGGATGATTTTCTTTTGACTTTAATGACAAACTTTTTCAAAAAAAAAAAATTAAACATGCTTTCTTGTGAATGTGTCAAGCACAAAAATCTTCTTAGGGTGGAAACACGATTTTGGCTTTGCCTATAATGTTTAAAGTTACAAGTGCTGTTGAGTCTTTGTGCTTGTAGACACCTCATTTGCTTTGGACTTATTATGGTCTTTCATGAAGGCATGAAGTTAATCTCCACTATTCTAAAGGTTCATGACCAAAGTCATGAACCTAAGTTATTTACATTTCTCATTTTATACATTTAATGTGTGGGAAAAATTTAATATATATGGTACATGGTATTTGGAAATTATAAGGTATTACGACCAAAGTCATGAATCTACCAAGTTGTGTATAGGGCATAATAGCCAAAGTCATGCACATAAATTAAAGTTTTCATATACCATAAATACGATATGAAATTAAGAAATGATAATTCATGTATATAGAAGGAAATGTTCATTTGTAACTTTTGATAGAAGGTCACTTGAAATGATATAAAAAAGACTCTTGATCCCCTTTTTCACTGATCCTAAGTTTGCGAGGTTTTTCCGTTATCTTGTACAAACATCAAGTATGAGAAAATATACAAGTTGTCAATCCTGATTCAATAGATACAAGATGCTCCTAAAGGCGACTCAACATCGTAAACGATCTATATAAGATGATCTTTATTACAATGTGACAAAGTGAGTTTTATAGATTTATTTTAGGTTCATTAAACTAGAATTTTTCCTTCATTGCCCCCAAACAGACGTCTTTCAAAAGCAAAGTTGTAAGGGCTTTCTCTTTGTCTTCTTAGATTGTCCTATCCTTCAATGATGACAATGATAATAGCTCCAGCCATGGTGATGTTTCCGTGTATCACTCATTCATTTTTCCCTCAATAGTTGCTAGGCCATTGTTTGGCTTAATGGTGCTTTTCTTCCTTGTTTGGTTTTCTCTTGACTTGCCATTTTGGATTAAACAAGTAGGTTGCACTTCGGCACAAGACCATGCATTGGGATCAAGAAGTTGTAAGATGCATGGCATATTAAATGGGCCGGATCAGTTTTTGGAAACCCAACAAAAAGCCCAAAGTAAGAGGAGAGTAAAAGCACCCAAGGCAGAAAGACGGCGGTTGCGTAACCTAAAGGGGAAAGTGCTAACGTAGGGTCACCAGCCACGTGTCAATAACCCACGTAGAGATGAGGTTGCCTTAACGTGTGGTCATCACAGTCCTCTTCTCTCCACTCTTCACCATCCTCCCACAAGATATTTTCCTTTCCATCTTCCCAAATCATTGGTATTAATTTTCACAAACTAACTCTCTCACATCCCATCATGAACAGATAACAAACAGAGAAATACGCTCCCAGAAGCTTCATACAATTGCATGAACTCAAGCAATGGCTGCAGTCACCAAACTCCAAATCTCTCCATACAGCTTACACCCCCGGACCCACCACAGAGCCGCCCGGTGGCCTCTGCGTCGGCCGCAATTTGTTTCTTTTAGGGGCCGCCGTGGGGTTTATCTCCTGCCGTGCAGGTCATTCAGGTCTGGAGATGGAGGTGAATTGGAGGAGCAAGAGAAGGAAAGTGTGCGAAAAGGCGGGAATTTGAAGGAAAATAGAGTGGAGGGCAAGGAGGGATCGGGAATTCTGAGTTTCGCCAAGTCCGTGTTTGTTAGGGTTTCCGGTTCGTTCCCGCGGACGGAGGAGGAGCACCGTATTGCGGTGGCCAAGTTGGAGGAGATTTTCTCCTCGGTGAGTTGTAATTTACACGTAATTATTTTTTTTGTGGTAAAGATGTTGCGGGAATTTGTAATTAGATTCTTTGTGTTTTGTTTTGGTGATTTACAATGATTTAATAAGCTTGTAGTTTGCAGGCACTGATCTTCTTGATTATCCGTTTGGTTGTTGAGAAGCGGTAGGAAAGAAGAGAAAAAAAAAATGGAAATTTGCACTTCACTTTGGTTTGGTTCCCTAGAAAATGAGGAAGAATAATTTTTTTAGCTGCCAATTCAACATTAGGCTTGCTGGAAAAATATAAGGACAAGAAATTAGGGTGCTCAAAAAACAAAGACTCCATAAATGGAGCACTATTTGTTTGTTTGGCTAGTTCAGATGAACTTTCGACTTTCTGCTGCCAACAGAAAAAACAAAAGGAAAATCTGATTTAGGAATTTGTTTTCTTTCATATCCCTCTTTTTTCTTTTTTCTTTTTTTTTTTCTTTTTTTTTTCTTTTTTCTCTCTCTCTTTTTTTTTTTTTTTTTAACTATTTATCAGTGACCAAACAGAGGGTTAGATAATATTTTGATTATTTATGGTGTTGCTAATGAAATTGTTAGTTTCAACATTAAGTGTTCTAAGAAATTTGTCATTGATTTTGACTTAGGCAAGTATCTGATCTAGTTTGTTGATGTCTCTTGAATTATATCCAGATTGCTGTGCAAATTGGAAGATATATCGTGACCATGATGAGCACCGGAGTGATACTAGCAATTGGATTTCAGTTGTCAGGTAGTAAACGTGTAATTTGGGAAACTATGCATTGATGTTGATTTGCATCAAGAGACAGTGCTCCATATATAAAAACTTAATGGTCTAGAATTTTGTGAAGGTGGAGACAGCCAGATGAATGCTTTGATTTGGTATAGCTGGCTTGGAGGAATTATTATTGGAACTATGATAGGTGCTAACTTGGTTCTAGAGGAACACTGTCGAGCTGGTCCCCGTAATGTTGTCATAACTGGAAGGTATCTATCACTATCTCCTCTTTCAAACTGGAGGATACTTCATCTGCTCTTCACAGTTTCATGAATCAGTTAGTTTTACTCCATCAAAGAGTTTTAAATCCCAGTATTTGTGCATTTGGGCTACATTTTTTAGTGTCCTGTAGTCAATGCACAAGGCTCCTGCCTAGCCAATCTCTTACCTTCGTTCTGATCAATTTATGATGGTGTTTTTCCTTTCTCTATTTCTTTGGGTGGAGTGCTTTGATATGCCATGTAATGTCAAATTGACTTCATGCCTTTCTCATATTCATATATAGATTTGTAAATTATATAAAAAAATTAGCTAAGTGAATTCAATTTATGAAATTGATATCAATTCATAACAAAATGCATTTTCAAGTTCTTTATTTGATCAGTGACAATTTTTTGTGGATGGATTATCAATGAACTGTTGATTTGCACTGATATTTTTATCTTATTGATTGTATGATCAAACTGGATGGTGCAGTACAAGGGGACTGGGGAAAGCTCTTGCCAGGGAGTTCCTTCTTTCTGGAGATCGTGTCGTTGTTGCTTCCCGCAGGTGGTATTTAAAAGCATGGAATTTATCTCTGTTTCAGGATATCGATTTATATTTATGCCCTGGATTGTCATTTGTTTGTCACTCACAACACCATATCCATGCTTGGTTCTTGTGAAGGCAGCCCTGAGTCTGTACATGCAACTGTCAGGGAGCTTGAGGAGAATCTAAAGGAGGGTATGGTCACTGCAGGTGGCCCATCTAAGACAAATTTGGAGCGTGCAAAAGTGGTAGGCATAGCATGTGATGTTTGTGAACCTGATGATGTGCAAAAATTGGCAAACTTTGCTGTCAGTGAATTTGGATCCATTAACATTTGGGTGAGTGATTAGACTTTTTCCCTTGTTTCTGCTTTAGATATTAACTCTATTTCCTTTTCTTGTATTTTACATTATGAGATGAAAATAGGGCTCTTTAATCACATATGGCTATATACATCTTTTTACTTTTATTTATTTATTTATTAATTGGGTTTCAGACATCGGTTCTTAATTCTGATGCATTTCAGAAATGTTGTTAGGTTGACCTGTAAAGGGGATAGAAGATATTGATAAGTCCCATGGCCTTAATGTTGAACTCAATCTTCACAAATTTAATTTTTTCTACCTCCAAACTTGGAAGCTCGTATGTTTTATCAGTGGCTTCTATTTTCTCAATGACTCAGTTTCAATAGAAAATGAGATTAAAATGCTATTATAATTCAGTTTTCATTTATAAAGCTGCAGTAACTGAGAAGCCTATAAACTGGATAAAATATTTAATATATTATAATGAAATCCATGCCTAGTGATGGCGGCTTTATTTTGAAAAATATCATGTGCATGGACCTGCCGTTATTACCAACAAGCTTAATCCCTTTATATTTCTAGGTCAGAGACACCAAAAAGATGTGAGATTCTCTTGCAATTTTTTCTTGTTACTAAATTTTTTAGTTTTCATATTTTGCCTTTGTACAGATAAACAATGCTGGCACGAATAAAGGTTTTAGACCCTTGCTACAGTTTACTGATGAAGATATTAAACAGGTATTCTTGATTTGTGTCTATAGGAATAATTTGTGAGTGGTTCTGCTTTTTTGAATTTGGAAACTAAATATGAAATCTTTTGGAAGACATATTTAGCATATGCAAAGTGGTTCTGCTGCTTTCTTCAATCAGAAATCAGTTGCACCACACATGTTATAGAAGATATTATATGGTCTCTTTCTTCATCCATTTCTTTCAGCAAGTTCTCTTCTTAAAACCTTGTCCTGTTTTTTATTTCTTTGTTGATTTGGTGCTTGCTATTAGCATAAGCTTCAAATTATGATACTGATTAATTTGAAGAAAGTGTAATCAATCTCTTGAACAAGCACATGGATCACATGCCCACCCATTTATCACACTTACAATGTCCTTTGGGAATGTTCCCTGGGGTGTTGGTCTTACAGATATATACACAAATGTTGATTGATAACATTTGCGATTTTAGACAAAGTGGTACCTTAAATTTTAGACTGATATAGCTCTTCTTATGATTTTAGATTGTTTCAACAAACCTGGTTGGATCTTTACTTTGCACTCAAGAAGCCATTCGAGTGATGAGAAGCCAGGGTAATGGGGGTCATATTTTCAATATGGACGGTGCAGGCTCTGGAGGATCTAGCACCCCTTTGACAGCTGTGTAAGTTTTATTTCAATTTTGGTGGACTTTGGTTCCTTATCTCATGGAAGAGGGCTAAAGGCTTCACCTAATTTTTAGCTAATTGTAATTCAAAAACTCATGAAAGTCTGCAACTTTTCCCAAGTTCCTGTGTTTGTTTATGTTGTTTATATTCCCTCCACCCTGCCTTAGTTTTTTTTTTTTTTTTTTTTTTAATTTTTATCTTTTATGAATTGTAGCTATGGATCCACAAAGTGTGGTCTTAGGCAGCTTCAAGGATCACTCTTGAAGGAGTGCAAGCGATCCAATGTTGGAGTGCATACGGCATCTCCAGGCATGGTCCTTACAGATTTGCTTCTAAGGTACTAGGGATGCATATCTGTTCTCTGCATTGTGTGTATAATTCTGATTCAATTCCTCTTCGGAGCCCTCATCAGTAAAAAGGTCACAAATGGTTGCACTATCCACATTTTAGAACCCAATCCAACTTGTGCTTCCACAGATGGCTGTGTAAGTTTTACAGGTTGCTACTTGAATCTACATTTAAAAACTGAAATGGACACCTTCCTCAATCTGCAAGCAGCTTACAATTTGGTCAAGTTACATAGTTTTATCTGTTTGTAATGGAACCTGTTTACTTCATGAGGTTTGCCCTCAGAAATTCATTTTGTTTCCTACTGAAATGATTAGTTTACTGCTGTGCCAACACTGAAAACCCTATCTTGTTTCTTGTTTGCAGTGGCTCCACCATTCAGAATAAACAAATGTTTAACATTATCTGTGAGCTTCCTGAAACAGTCGCTAGAACTTTAGTTCCACGGATGCGGGTTGTAAAGGGAACTGGGAAGGCTATCAATTACTTGACCCCTCCTAGGATTCTACTTGCTTTGATCACTGTCTGGCTGCGACAAGGTCGCTGGTTTGACGAGCAGGTAGCCTTGGCTATTTTAGTAAAACACTTTGACCCATCATGCAATTGGCAAAATTTTTGAACGGATGTTGTTCTTTTGTGACAATTTTATTGCCAACTTAAGCATGAGAAAACATAGTGTCATTGGCAAGGTTATTTGCCAATGATCACACACATATATATAGGTAAAGCTAGAACTAATTTCAGAATGTCTTTGCAGGGAAGAGCACTATATGCAGCAGAGGCAGACCGAATCCGCAACTGGGCTGAAAACCGCACACGGTTCTCTTTCACAGATGCAATGGAGATGTACACTGAGAACACTTGGGTGTCTGTCTTCTCACTTTCTGTTGTTTGTGCCTTCATCATCCTTTCTAGCACAGGAAGCTCATTTCCTGGCACCTGACCCTTCACATCTCACTTGCCACTAGAAATCATCAAACTCCAAATCCATCTGGCCATTGCACTTACTGAAGGAAGCCAACCGAAATATCCAATACTACAAAGTCATAACAGAAAGGTACAACACAAATGGGTGATAGTTTTTCTCCCCTAAGTCCCTTACACCTACCTCCAACTATTACTAGGTGCAAAATTGTTTTAGATCACAGCCAGATGTTTAACCCACCTATGTACTGGACTGGATTCTGTGATGGGCCCTGTGGGTTCTGTATAGACCACCCAGCACATTATTTGTTTTATCAAGAAGTATTCTTCCATTTCTTTTTTGTTTTTGCTTCATAAACTTATTATTTGATGTTAATTTAGGTAAATATATGAAAGTCAATAATTTAAAATTTGAGTGCAAAAATTTATTATTATAATAATAAGTTTAAAACTTAGTACTTTAACATTATTATTGTCCTTAACAAAAACAATTAATATATTTATTTGTTTTTCATCTAACTAAATAAAATATTTTAAATTAATGATTTTAGAAAATGTAAATTAAATCAAAGAAAAAAAAAATCCATTACATATTTTTAAAAATTCTAAAATATCAAAATTCTTACAATATAAAAAGGATGGAAAATTTGAAAATAAACAGTTAAAAAATATTAATAAATTCATACCTCAATTTTTCTAAGGAATTTTTAAAATCGATACTATTTAATATAAGTTTTAAAAAAAACCTAAAAATTATATAGAAGTTACTATTGCTTTCTTTATTTAAAACAATGAAATATTTCTAAATAAATACAAAAAAAAAACTTAAAACTTGTTTGGTAATTATTTTCAAAAATAGTTTTTGAAAATTATTCTTTCATATTTTATAAAAAAAAATTATTTAAAAACCTAAAATATTTCAATATGTTTTCAATATTTTTAAATATGTTTTAAAAATAAAAAATAATTTTTTTTAATAATTATTAAATATGTTTACAGAACAATAAACCTATTATCCAAAACAGTCATACAAACCCTTATTTACAATTTGGTTTTCTCATTGTTGCATCACATAAATATTGCTAAAACAATGCCAAAAAAAATTACTTTTTCAAAGAAAAGAAATCATTAAAAAAAATGCTGGTAAAAAAAAAAAAAACTTCATATATGAAGGAAAAGTAAAGCCTAAAAACAAACAAAACCATGCAGTAAAATATCTTAAATCATTAATAATATTAAAATACCACCATTCATGTTTGCCTGACAAAGTAAGCCTATTCTTGAGGAAAATCATATTCCAAGAAAAACTTTATGATAGGAAGGTCATGTTTGGGTGGAAAGAAAAATCGTGAAAAGGAATTTGGTGATTACTAATATATAGGAAGAAAAATTGATGGGTTGAAGATTTGAAGTTGGTTTTGTGAGAACAATACTATTCAGACCCCTATGAATGATGCTTTCGTATTTATATAAAGTCAAATTCACCGTCCCTCACGGCCTCACCCCCCTTCTCTCTCTCTCTCTCTCTCTCTCTCTCTCTCTCTCTCTCTGCGCTTTCAGATCTAACTCTCCTTGAATCACGCCATCATCGCCCTTTTGTCTTTTTCCAAAAAACAGTAGTCAAACCGTAAGAAAGCCCAACACTTTTATTTTCTTTATTAGAATAACAGTAGCATAAATAATGGAATTTGGATTTTTTTTTTCCAGAGAAAATTCAGCGGATGAGGTGGGAAACCATATTCCATGAATGGACTCCAGATAATTTGAACTGCCCTATCTTCTATCATAGAATATAGGTGTTGACCAGTGGAGGTTATTATGCTATTAATAAATTATTGAAATAAATGATTTATTTTCTTACTGTTTTAAAATTGTTTAGAGAGAGGGAGAGAGGGAGAGAGGGAGAGAGAGAGGGAGGGAGGGGGAGAGGGAGAGAGAGAGAGGGGAATAAAATCCATATTCTGAACTAATATATTCGCTTTCATTTTAAAACAAGAAGAGAAAGGGTGGGTTAGACGAGAGACAGGCGAATGTCAAGCCACAAATTATGAGCAAAGAACATATTAATATCTTCACCCCATGTGATAACTTCCAACTTCAGCTGGCCCCTCCCCCACTCCCTAATCAAATTTCAAACCCACTCCTCTTTTTCTATTCTTCGCAATCCTTATTCAACTCCAAACTGGGTATTTTAACCTTATAAATACACTACATGACAACATACAATCTACATCCAATGAGACAGTGTGTAAGTCATGGTTGGCTCTCAAGAATTGCCAAGAAAGTATTTTTCTGTTTTGGTTATTTTTGGAGACATACCGCAATGAGCTGCTCTAATGGGGAAGAAACAGAAGGGACAAGGACTTGGGACCCACTTACCCAACACATCAACTCAACCCAAACTATTGAGCCTCAATTAAAGGGGAAAAGGTTGGGCCATCAATTCAGTAGATGAGCTGAGGTAGGGGATGGATTCAATGGCCAAAGGGTACAATAGGGCCTTCAAAAACTAAGGTCGTCTAAGGCTTCTCTTCCTGTTGAAGGGCACATTGGCCTTCCCATATGGAAGGTTTGACATTTTGATATTCTGATACTTTCTAAGTCAAATAGGACCAAGTCCTCCTATGTGGCCTGCTGCTGCTGCTGCCTTCACGTTTGAATATATGCCCTGCAACAGCTCACCATGTATTTTCATTTCTAGAAACAATTGCCGGCTGTTGAATCCTCTTCTAGCCTTCTTCTCACGCGGTCACACCTCCATTTTTAACCCTTTTTTGTTCGGGTTTTTTTTTTTTTTTTTTTTAATTCATGATTCATTGATTAAAACCCGATGTACCTTTATATGAATTGTTTTATTTTTATATTCTTGAATTAACATTGTTTGTTTTAAAGTTTTCGTCGACACAACACATCACCCTGATAAGCCCTCTATACCATAAACTAACTAACGAGTCTCCATTGTCAATATGTTGAAAGCATACCACTTAACTATATTCTTCTCTGCAACTTAACGTGTATGGCCCCCACGCCCACCTCCCTACTCAACTGCATCTTGCTTTTATGAGTTGGTCTTGAGCTGCATTATCACTCCAAAATAGGCACTTTCCCTTTCTTTGTAACTGATAGATGGGCAAAAGGGGAGAGACTCAAATATTAGTTTGATTATTCAAAGCACAAGCATATCGTGGGGTGTTTCAATGTTCCCAATTTAAGAAGAAGCACATGAAAAATATGGGAGGTCAGTGCACCAGCCCCAAAACCATATTCAAAGACTTTGAACATGCCCACATTGCCCAAAATCTCTCCCAGGACTAATGGAAAATGGGTTTTTTTATTTTAAAATATTGAAATTAGTATCTTTGAAATTTGTGGTCTAATTATGGATTTTTGTTGGGTTGGGTGTAGTTAATTTAGGAAGGACGTCCATGTCTGGGCGTGTGGTGGGGTGTTTGTGTTGGTGTCCAGCTGGTTTGCCTTTTACTTAGGGAAACAGGGAGAGATATAAAAACATAAGATTTCAAATATGGATAGAGGGCACCACCTAATCTTGACTCATTCTTTTTCATTTCCTTGTATTTTTCAATTATTTTCTATTATTTCCAAAATAATAATAATATTAATGGGTTTTTGACAACTAAGATTATGCCATGTTTGGCAAGTTGGAGTGTTTTGAATAAGTAATTTATCATATATTTTTTAATTGTTTATATATAAAAAAAAAAGTTAAATTAAAAACCATATACCCTATTTTGAAGAGTATGCTCACAAAATCCACCATGATTTTTTTATGACAAGATCATGTCATATATGAAAAGATAACCTCCATATTTGGTATTTTAAGGTACAAATTATCTGCACAAATATCCATAAAAATGGAATAGGAAGATGGTAGAATCAATGCCCAAATGTCAAAAAAATAATCCTCCATTAACACCAACTATATTTTCTTTTCTTTTTTTTGGTATTTTAGCAATAATGAAAAGGATAAAGAGAAAAAAAAGCAAAATTAAAAGTCATAACTGTTTTTTTAAAATAGTTTTGAAAAAATAATTTTTAAAAACTATTGTATTATATTTTATAAAACAAAAGTCTTTTTTAAACTTGATTTAATTTTTTTGTTTAGTTATTTTGAAAAACAAAAAATTATTATAAAAAATAATTGTCAAATTGAAACTATCCATTTCCCGTTGATTGAGGAATTTGGGGGTTGAGTCTTGTGGTCATGACATAAGTTTTTGTGATCATGTTGTGAGTTTTGGGTGTGAATTTTTGTGGTATTTGCTTTGGGAAATTATAGGGTAAAAGGATAGTGAATTTTAATGATATAATTGCTTATTATGAACAAATTAATATTCAACTAATTTGGAATTTAAGTAATCCTATTTATTTAAATAAATAAACTCTGAAATCAGACCTAAAATAGAAGTATTTTTTAAATTTTTTAATTTTTTTTTGGGGTTTAAAAGAGGGGTAACGGTTGAAAAACTCTCATTTACCAAAAAGGACAAAACAAAAAACAAAAAAGGGAAGCCGACAAACAAGAGTTGTGAATTTATTTATTTAACCGAAAAAACGAGTGGAAATAAAAAAAATAAAAAATAGGGGTAAAGCGCGGGGCAATGGGGTGTAGCGAAAGGGTGGGGGGTGGAGAGCAGGGGATAATTCCTCCACCCATGTGAAAAGAGTTTCCATTGGTCATATACAGCTCAGTATCGTAAAGGCTAAAAATTAGACGTCAGAAAATACTTCCAATTCTGAATTCCCTCAACTCGCTTTTTTCCGCTTTCATTTACTTCTAAATATTCTCTTCTCTCTCTCGGAAAAGTGCTTCCTAGAGAGAGAAATAAGGAGTTAAAGCCTTTTAAACACTCGCCGGAGTTTGCGTGAGTTTCTGGGCGGACATGTCGTCACCGTCGCCGGGGCAGTCCCCTGGTCCGACTTCGCCCCCCTCTACAAACACTACCTCGCCTCCGCCCCCCTCTACAAACACCACCGCGCCTCCTCCGGCCACTCCTGCTGCGCCTCCGCCATCTTCGCCGTCGCCTCCACCGCCCACTGCACCGACGGGATCGCCGCCTACAGCCCCGGCTGGTTCTCCTCCGCCTCCTCCGGACTCTCCTGGCTCTCCACCACCTTCGGGCCAAACCGGTTCACCACCGCCACCTTCTAGGGCTTCTCCGCCACCACCACCATCTTCACCATCTTCGAACAAGAGCCCACCGCCACCTCCGTCCGACTCAAAATCACCTCCGCCGCCGCCTTCGTCTCCATCCTCAAACACTGTATCTACAGGTCTTGTAGTTGGAATCGCCATAGGTGGAGTTGTTATTCTCGTGGTGCTGAGTCTTCTCTTCATATGTTGCAAGAAGAAGAAGAGGAGAGATCACAGACAGGACTACTATGTGCCGCCGCCGCCGGGCCCGAAAAGTGAGGCATTTTTCACAATCTATTACTTTTAATTATATGACTGACTGGAACCGGTCTTGTTGCTGGTTTTGATTTATAATTTATGCCATAGTTTCTTTTAGGGTTGTGATTGATGGGATTTGCTTCACAGAATGATTTTGAAAGCTCAATTTCGGAGTAAGAGGACAAAAAAAAAAAAAAAAAAAAAAACAGACATGTTTTCTTATTTTTTTATTTTTTTCGTTGAAAAGGTGAAATTATTCTTATTTTTAATTCACATAAATTGGTTTTGGGATTTCCCTTGGTTGTTGGGTTATAAATGAATTCATTTCTAGTTTCTTGATTGATAGATTTTCTATGGTCGAGTCGATGGCTAGTCTGGACTGTGTTAAGTGGGGATCTGTTTGGAATCCTGGAAAAAGTTGATCTTAATTTGATATTTCTCATCCAATAAAGTTATCAATTTGGCATTTTGTTGGATTTGAAATTTTCCATTGTGGATACTTGACTTATCATGTGGATGTGCGTTTCCTCTGGGATGAGAGAAGACCTGTTCTGGATGAACTTTGACATTTGAAAATGATTTCATTTCCTCTTTATTTGAGCTGTTATATAGTTGGATGCTTTTGCCAAGATTTTCAAAGTAGAGTGTTAGGCTTAATTTGAATCACTTACAGGAAATATAGGTTTTGCAAATACACTTCCATTTAAGCTTTTGGATGAAAAATATTGTGACTTGTGAGATGCAGAAGCTCTTGTTTTCCAAGTCAGCATTCTTGTGTTCCGGTTTTCGTAATTGTAGTTCACTTTATTTTCTATGTGTTGCCTACATTTTTTTCCTTTTTTTCTTTTCTTGTTTTTTTGGGGGTTGTGTTACCAAACAACCTTGGGGATGAATTCACTCCGCTAACTCCTAATTATATTTTCATCTGTGTCCATTGTCTCATATTTTCATATCTGGAGCAATACAAGTCCTTTTCTGCATTCTAGTATATAAGAATCATTCTAAGTTATGGGCATTTGGAGACAGCCACAGAAATAATAGCATTTGAATGGACAAATCTGTTCCATGAAAAAGAATCATAACCTAATTCATTTGAATGATAAGAAAATTTTAGGAGAGGTAGCAATGTGGTCATTTAATAGAAATGAACCATTTTTGTTGCTGATTAAAAAAAATTTAGAGATTCTAGATGACCACCCTTTTTTAAGGAGTTTGTAATAAATTGCTAAATTAGCCTTTGAGGCCTGGTCTCAAGTGGTGAAGGGTTGGGGAGGGTTTGTGGGAGGTTCTAGGTTCAAGTCCTAATGGGGACAAAAAATTTACCAATCCAAAAAAAACAAAAGAAAATTGCTAAATTAGTGTGCTTTGGAAAACAAAGTAACTCAATTCGTGTTTTGTATATTCATTTTCATCTGCTTCCTAAACATTCACCTTCCCCTACTATTACAGTGAAATTTGCTAACTCATTTTGCTGTTGATTGCTAATTGCCAGATGATCCGTATGGTGGTCCACCACAGCAGTGGCAACACAATGTCCCTCCACCTGCAGATCATGCTGTCACAGTGTTTCCAAAGCCCTCTCCTCCACCAGGAACTGCATCACGCCCGCCCCACTCACCGGTGCAGGTTCCTACACCTCCGCCACCTCCACAACCACCTTTTGTGAGCAGCAGTGGTGGTTCAGGGTCCAATTATTCAGGATCTGACAACCCTCTCCCCCCACCTTCCCCTAGCATTGCTTTAGGTTTCTCAAAGAGCACATTCACGTATGAAGAATTGGTGATGGCAACAGATGGCTTCTCAAATGCCAACCTTCTTGGACAAGGTGGTTTTGGGTATGTGCACAGAGGTGTCCTTCCCAATGGGAAAGAAGTTGCAGTTAAGCAGCTCAAAGCTGGAAGTGGGCAGGGGGAGCGTGAATTTCAGGCAGAGGTTGAGATCATTAGTCGAGTACATCACAAACATCTTGTAACCTTAGCTGGATATTGCATCACTGGATCACATAGACTGCTTGTTTATGAGTTTGTTCCGAACAACACCTTGGAGTTTCATTTACATGGTAATTTGGATTATTATTACTGCACTATTTTAATTTTTATCCTTCTAGGAAGTCATGTTAGGATGAAAAGTGTCTTGCTTTTGTGCTACATTTCAAGTAGTTGGGCCATTATGAATAATTGTCCATTTCTTGTTTTATGGTTTAATGCCAAAATTTTGAAATTTATTGTAAACTCAATTTTCATTCAACATCATATTGATGTGCTCAAGGCACTAATGCTACCTTACATGATGTTTGATGTTTTGCTTATTAACTGCACCTGATGCATGATGTTTCTGGTAAGAAAGACCTGATAAAATAGGCAACATATTGCAGGAAAAGGACGACCTACTATGGATTGGTCCACAAGACTGAAAATTGCTTTAGGATCTGCAAAAGGACTCGCATACTTGCACGAGGATTGTAAGATCTCTCTCTCTTTCTCTCTCTCTCTCTCTCTCACACACACACACACACACACCCACACTAATTTGTACATGTGTACCTTCTCATTTTAAATCAGAAGGTAACTTCATTTAAAGACATTAAAATTGAACTGAGATTTAATCTGTATTTGCAGGTCACCCTAAGATCATTCATCGCGATATCAAGGCAGCTAATATACTTTTGGATTTCAAGTTTGAGGCAAAGGTGGGGATTCAAATATGTGATTCTTGGTTTGTTCCTCAGGCTGACTGAACATAAAATTTGTTAAACCATGAATAGGCATCGCTAAGTTTGACCTCATACACAAAATTCTCTTCTTTGTGCTGCCTGATTAACATCCCTGTTGATTTTGTTATGAGGTTCATCTTTCATTTCATCTGAAAGACTTTGTAATTTTTATCTTGAAGTTCACGTCTTTACTTATTTTTATCTTGACTGCTGAAATTTAAGTGCATCTGTCTGCACTGATTTTGAATTCCGTGTAAAACCCAATTGATTGATTCAATTTCCATTGGATGTCCGGGCTTATTGGTGTTTACTATAATGTTTAAGTTAACAAACATGAATTCTTTTGTCTCAGGTTGCAGATTTTGGACTTGCTAAGTTTTCTTCTGATGCCAATACTCATGTCTCGACTCGGGTAATGGGAACTTTTGGGTAAGACCAAAATTCATCCCATTGTATTTTGCTTAAGGTGTAGTTTTTATGGTTGACATTTGGTTTGGGATGAGTTGTAGTCGAGCCTTCTCTTTTTATCGAGTTCCAAGTTGTGCTAATACTATGTGTTCTAGCATCAATGAACAATGTCTTTCTGCCTACTTCTTGCTTTGCCAAATGCATCTGTCTTAAAATATTTGGTTAAAATCTTGTGTTCAAGCATTCACTTCTAGTTTTTATAGGCTGCACTTGGACCCTCTGTAATGAAACCTTAAAGTTCTGAGAGAGTTCCAGTTGGCATTCAATGAGTTACTGATTATGTCAGTAGTTAGTTTTAGATCCATGGTTTTATAAGTTTAAAATTCCCTTGAAACTCTCAATCTGTCATGACTGTGGATGGATCTATTATAATGTGCTTTAGACTATGTTTTCATGACTCATCTAGACCAGAGTTTTATCTGAATCCTGAATACTCTTCAACATTTTGCTCTTATTATGGTTTCTTCACATTCTCACACGCTCTCCACCTGCAGGTACTTGGCTCCAGAATATGCTGCAAGTGGGAAACTTTCAGACAAGTCAGATGTTTTCTCCTTTGGAGTCATGCTTCTTGAGTTGCTTACTGGTCGCAGACCTGTTGATGCAAACCAAACCTTCATGGAAGATAGTTTGGTGGACTGGGTAAGTTGTCACTTGTACCTCCACTATAGTTTTCTCTTCTAAGCATTGGCTATGTGTTGATAGTTTGTAGACCAAATGATAACTAGACAGAGGGAGCAAGTCTTTTATGTCATATTCTTTAATGGGAGTTTTTCCTTAGTAAATCCTCAACTTCTTTTCTTTTTCAAGTATGGAAAGTTGTGTTTGAGAGCATTAGACTAACCAACTGTACTGGAATCATAGGCGAGACCTTTGCTCACAAGAGCTCTTGAAGATGGAAACTTTGATACTCTTGTTGATCCGCGCTTGCAAAAGGATTACAACCACCACGAAATGGCTCGCATGGTTGCTTGTGCTGCTGCTTGTGTGCGTCATTCAGCCCGGCGTCGACCAAGAATGAGCCAGGTAATTATTTTAGCACATATCGTGGCTTGAAGATTCATTTCAAGTAGCCCAATTAATTACTAGTATGTACATGATCCTTGTTGAACTGACTTGACTACCTTAGAATAGTGAAACATGTAGGTAGTGGTTATACTTGCATATAGAGCATTTTAATTATAGTAATAAATCCTTTGCTGAAAATTCTTCACTGATGACTGGGTTTGACATTACACGCTAGCCCCAGCACCCTGGTAATGTGCTTAATTCTGGTTTGATACTCAGAGGCAGCATGCTATTTTAAATGTATGTGTTGTTTGCTTGTAAAGTTAACTTCTAACAACTTAAGAGTCAACTGGAAACCAACAGATTGTCCGGGCATTGGAAGGAGATGCATCTCTATCTGATCTTAATGAAGGAATGAGACCTGGGCAAAGCTCAATCTACAGTTCCCATGGAAGTTCAGACTATGACACCAACCAGTACAATGAGGACATGATAAAATTCAGAAAGATGGCGTTGGCAAGCAGGGACTATGGCAGCAGTGAGTACAGTGGACCTACAAGTGAATATGGTTTGTATCCATCTGGCTCAAGTAGCGAAGGCCAACGAACCACCCGAGAGATGGAGATGGGAAAGATGAAGAAAGACAGTCGAGGCTACAGTGGAGGCTCTGAAAAATAACGCTCATTTCTGTAAAGACCCACCCCTTTATTCTTATACCATCACTAGTCTCAATTGCAAGAATGCCATTCTACATGAGATAACAGCCACCATTTTTTCCCCTTCTATCCTTTTTTTCTTTTAAAAAATGTATTTATTAATGCTTATACAACAAAATAATGGAGATCTTGATTCTATTCTTTTGTTTGATCCTTTGTTTGTTGGCTTTGATTTGGCCACTGATATCTTGTAGACTTTTTCCCTTTTATCTTCTGGCTTCATCATCTGTTTCCCTCTTATTTGAAATTCAAATGTTTGATCAGAATCTACTGTAGAATACATTTATTTTTGTTTCCTGTTTTAGCAGTCATGTAGGGTAGTAGGGGCACCCTATTTGTAGATTAAATTTGATGGGTGGACCTGGGCACTGTTGGGGGACATGTGCACCACCAATGTTCTTTATGATGGCTATCCAGAATCAAAACTTCAAACATTCCACAAGCTCGACCTTGTATCATCACATGGCTGTTACATATGTGAAGAAATGTGCTTGATGGTGTCCATTAACGGAGTAGAATGTGTTCATTGCTGTTGGGACCAGCAGACCACTGGTATAATTCGAAATGATGGGAATGTCAAGTAGATGGTTTAGGTAAAAGTGGTGGGATCCTTATCCGGAAAAGGGCTTGTAGGGTTAGACCCACTTAGTTTCTACTAGATGGAGTGAACTTGTACGTTCTTCCTTGTGGGGTCTCATGAAAACCAGAAAATGAGTATGATATTGGTCTTGATGTCAACCAACATCTTATCCAAATGCAGAGGTAATTGAAGATGAGGGGTGAGGGTTCATATTTGAATAGGCTGCTGGCCAGCACATGAAAGTTTGGCAATATTCATGCACGTGATTGTCTTCTTGCCTTTTACTAGAAACAAATTGTTGAGGTGGCAGGTGCAGGTGGTGGTGGTGGGTTGGACCACGCTTTTGCCTTACAGAGTCAGCATTGGCACATGGGAGATGGTGGCAAGTTTTCTATTTACTGAACTGCCCCTACAACTTGGCTGAAAATCAATCGCACCAAAATGTTACCAATTTTGACTTGGTGTCTCGATAGAGCTGGGCTACTGGCGCCAACGTCTGCCTACCTAATTTTGGAGAAGCCAAATCTACCCAATCAACTAACTTGCATTTTATGGCATTATAAATTTTCAGAATTTGAGAAATAATTCGAAATTTTTTGTCACATATTGCGCTACGCTTTGGTTTGTTTGTTGGACCTTTTTTCCAACACGAAACTGCAATTTGCAGACATTTATTGCATAGTATCTGCTCACTGAAGTGGAATGCCCATCCTTTTTATCTTTTCTTTTTCTTCTGGGATTGGAATTCATGTGATTCCTCCAAGGAATCTAACCAACGGGCAACGACCATGGCACCGTCCAAGATTCTAGCCATTCATACTCACAGAATCAAAGAGGGGACCAATGGCCAAGAAAAGACCCTAACTTTCAGTCTCCCAAAGGGATTTTACAGCTGTGAAAGAACCGATTTGATTAATTGGTACCATGGTCTCAAACAAAAACGATTTCATGGCACACAAGACAACCAACTCCTCTTTCCAAGATTTGCCGTTCTTACAGTTGGTTGAGCTCATAGTCTGTACCTCAAGAGTTCCCTTTTTATAAGACTATAACCATATAAAGATTAAACTCAAGAGTTCTCTTTTTATCACCATGTAGAGTTCAATTGGAAAGTAAAAGTCTGGGTTTTAATAGAACATATTAACAATTCTTACCCTTGCAAAGAATATGAGTGATGCTTCTAATTCTAATGCTGTTGAAACCCTATCCTGAAAGGAACCCATGACGATCTATCACTTCTCCAAAAATTTATACCATGGGAAATCATCCAAAAAAATTGCCACAAAACTATGTGAATGGATCAAAAACTAATTCCTGTATTGATGTGAGCGCCATAACTCTCAGGTTCTGTATTGACATTACAGAAGGACTTTTGTGTTGTGTGAGGATGATACTACAACAGGAGAAAGGCAACTGAAAATTTATCTGTGACTACTGGCCAAACAGCCGGATCTCCTTTCCTCTGCCGGTGTCTCATCTCAAAGTTGCCAAAATTTTGAAAAAGCAGAAGACCTAATAAACAGAAAACTTATCTGTACTAAAGATTACCTAATCGACCAGAGCTTGATCCTTTCCTACGCCGGCGCCGCTTCTGTCGAATTCGCCAAAAGCTTAAGAAAAGCAGAAGACCTAACAAACAGCAGATATGCCAACTGAAATAAGACAACTTATCAATCAAGATTTTTTACAATTGGATATACAGCATAAATATCCACTAACCAGAAATGGCAACAAGAGCCGGGACAAGCCAATGACTAGCAACTAGCACAGGCATATCAAGCTGCATGTGAGCAAAGAAAGATTAGAAACCTTCAGCCTAGAGAGAGATAAATATTGTACAATCAGTTTTCAATCTATTACCTCGTCTCTGTAGAGCAAACCAAAGATATTGTTTCCTGAATGTTCGCCTTTATTATTTTGAGTCCACTGGGGCTGCTTCAAATTGGAAGTCTCAACAGTGGAGTTTAAACCTCTGCCCAAATCAATAGCAGGATAACCTGGCAATCTTCGGTTTCTTCCCATGACATGTATACTGTAACCTTTAGTCCCCCATACCTCAAACCTGGAGTCACTTCTGCAGATCAATTCCTTTCCTACAACAGCAGAATATGTAGAAAAATCAACATCAGTTCTTCGAGATGGTAATTGGTTGTCATCTTGGTACAAGGCTGCAGCTCGTCTAACAGAAGTTGAGAAAAGCACTGGATCTTTGATATTCCCACTGGTGAAATCTAATATTTTTCTTAGAAGCCAATAACAGTGAGTAACCATGTGGCTGCTGTCCAAACAGTTGGAGTCTCCATAAACGGCAATACGACCCTCACCCAACTCCAGAAGGCCAAGAATGGGAGAGTCTGCCTGCATTCCTCAACAGACAAAAGTTCATATTTCAAACACCAAGGAAATTATTACATGAAGTGGAATAGAAGTGACATGTTTTTCAAGGGATCATAACTAGAGAGATTTCGGTGTTCTAGGGTGCAATACTCCTTTTATTCAAAAACAATGCATGAGGAAGAATGTTAAATTATGTTGCCACAATTCTTCCCAACCACTTACGTTTTAGGAATAATTGAATGGTAAACATGTAACACCTTTCCTCATATAAGGAAATTATAAATACAAGAGATTCTATTTTTTCATCCTCATTCTTTTCTTTTTATCATCAACCAGAAATATATGAGTTACTGTGTCATCTTACCTTGGCCATGCCAGAAGTTAGCAGTACATTCTGAGTGGCTGCACTCTCCGAGCTATCCATGAAAGGGAAGGCATGCACATACCCACCTGCTGGAAACCTTACAATATCCGTTCCAGATGCATATCGACTATGCTCACCATCAATAGAAAAATCACCATTGAGTATCTTATCTCCAAAAGCAATCCCAAATGGTGCCAAAAGATCATTCAGAGCAGGAATATTTGCACCTCCAGTAACAGGGGTCCACCAGCTCCGTGTGTTGTCATCGAAAAATCTCATCTTCACCATTGTATCCACATTATACCATTCTGCAAATACAGCCAAGCCCAATCCAGTATTGATAACATCGTCCCTAAGTTTTTGGATCTCTTCTTTAAAGTACTCATCTTCGAGATCCACCAGAAGAAGGGTACCATACTGGCGGGCATCAAAGCAAGTAAGAGGTGAACCCAGTGTTTCAACATAGTATCCAGCATCTCTTAACATGTTAAACATAATATGAAAATTTGTGTGCAGATGATCTCCATGCCAATCAAGAATGTCATTGCGAACATCCAAAGAGTCTCTTGGAATATAACCAGGTGGATATTTGATACTGTGAAATTGATCCCAAAGGACTCTTTTTGATCTTGGAGGAGTTGGAACCACTTTTAGTTTCAACTGAAGTACACAGGTACTTCTTCGAACATTCTTTTCTCCTTGAGCTGGTGGGCTATATATTTTCACAGTTACATTGCCCTCAATCTCTCCAGAAAACAGTGCAGCTTCTTCTTTTATTTGCATGTGGAGTGCTAGATAACCAGTCCAAGGCCATATGACTTCTGAGTATGTGAAGCGAATGCTGAGAAGATTGCCTTCCTCCTCTGAAGGATGCCATGTTGGAGGACTTTCAACATATCCAAGTACCCCCATCCCATTCAAAATGGTAGCATTGAAGATAACAGGCATGGCACCTGCATAGAGCGGTTGACGACAGAAGGGCCAAGAATAAGGGCAGTCCGTATAATCAAGAATGCTAGGAAAGATGCTTGCCCGAGGTTGGTAGCTCTTCAGGATTTCATAAGATTCCAACCTGAGAAGTTAAATATAGAAAAATTACAAATATTAGAAATAATTGTGATAACAACACCTATAAATAACGACACCCAACAGCAATAACAATCATATTAACAAGAACACAGGAAAAATATTTGCATGTAAAAGAGAGAGACTTGGCAACTTGGAGGACTCACAGATGAACTCTGCCTGCACCCTGCTCATACATATTGGCATCAGGAAGCCTTGCTGCGCCTTCGACCAGTGCTTGCTTCATGCTTGCTGGATTTAAAATGTTCTTGCGGTCGTGTTCAGGGATGACACTTACAAGCAGACAGACCACACCAGCAACCACAGGGCTTGCAACGCTAGTGCCTGATAAACTTTTACAATTAGCACTGATACTGGATCCCATAATTTCCCTTCCATATGCGACAACATCTGGCTTCACTCGACCATATCTATGAAAGCAGAAATTTCACTGTTTTAGAATTACTCCTTTAACAGGTCCTAAAACATTCCATAATTAAAGGCTGTTGAAGAATCTATTAACTTCTGAGTGTAAGAAACTGAGAAAATCATACCCCAGCAGTGATTTCAGGCTGGGAGTTTGGAATTTCTCACACTTGGAGGCTCAAGGTAATATTATTTTTTAACATGAAGGAACTTGAGTGTTTAGTGGATCTTGATAAGATGACAAAGGAAATCTCACCTAATAACATACTTTTATCAAATGAGGTGTCAATGTTTTGTTAGCTTACCGTTCATGTCAGGTGCAAGCATCTAAGTATAGATCCATCAACTCTTGAAAACATAGGCATGGAGGCATCTTTAGATAATTGAAACCTTCCACTTTTGCAGGATAAAATAAACTACCTACTGGTGGTTGGCATTTATATTTACACATTGAACAGAAACGCCCATCTTCATTTATGACAGGTGTACTTATATGAGAATATCTATGTACAAGAAATGGGATAAGGAATTGTTGTAGGGAACTTCTCAAATGAGAAACTTGTTTTTTCTTTTTTGATTAGTAAATGAAAATAGTATTGAAAAGTGCCAAAAAGGGGGCTCACCAAAGTACACAATGTATACAATGGCCGCCAAAAAAAAGAAGAGAAAACAAAAAACTACTCCTTCCCTCAAATTGAACCCAACCAATCAATAAAATCGATTATGAACATCGACCTTTCGCCAATAAACAGTTTGGTCTAGGTTAATAGGTTACACAAAAACAAGATTTTTAGCCTTTGGACAGAGAGCTCCACATTCTCAAAAGATCTTTTGTTTCTCTCTTTCCATATTATCTAGAAGAGACATAAAGGTGTTGTTGTCCAAACCTTTTTCCACCTTCTTCCAACAAAAGAGTCATGTCAACCTAACAAAGTCTCTCTAACAGTGAACTGCATCACCCAATAAACCCTAAAAAGAGAGAACAATAGCTCCCACAACACCTTTGCCTTACCACAATGCAAAAAGATGTGGTAAATCGAATCTCCATGACCTAGACAAAGGAAGCGATGATTGGTCAATGACCAACCCCTCCTTTGAAGTTGAGAGTCAAAGCTTTCCTCCAAGTCCCACACAAAAAAGCTCACTTTTGGTGGAACCCACACATTCCACACAACACCAGTTGGAAACTGCACTAAACTTCTTGTCTCAAATGAGACTCCTCTCATCCAATCCCAAGCATGTGCAAGAACCTACCTCAAATCCACAGCAGTTTGGGTCATGACTTATACAGGGATTCCAAACAGTTTTGACTCACCCCCAAGTGACACCCCAACAACATCCCCCCACGCCTCTTTTCCCTTCCCTTGAAGGATCAACAAAATTATTTTAGTCATTGGTTGCAAACAAAAAAATTTATCTTCCATTACCAAAGAAGAGCCAAAGTTGAGACAAACTTGAACTGCACAAAAAGGAAGCGAAAATAAATGAAAAGATTACCCATGAGGAATTTCCCAAGTACTCATGCCACGAGAAGAGAATGAAGCTATGTGATCACCATAGTCAATACCACCAACACCAATAACATCGCTTTGATCTGCAGGATTGTTCAAAGTACCATAAAGTGGTCCATCATTTCCAATTGCCGAAACCATGATAATGTTATTTGCTGTTAGTTCCCAAACCTGGTGAATGATGAAGCAACATTTAAATGCTCTGTTATTAGTAAATAGAAGCCGCAACACTCAGTGGAATAAACATTTAAAGAAATATATGTAATATTTATGTAAACACATGACAAAGAGTTAATTAAGGTTTCACTTTCCTGTGAAAGCTAACCAACTGAGTTTTTCATAAGTCATGGATATTTAATTCAGTGACCAAAATACCCAAAAGTCATTTTGAAACAACCAGGTCCAGGTAGTGAAGTTTGAGCACACTCCTAAAAGTGCAATGGAAGTGGTCCAAGTGGATGAATGCATAGAACAACAAGAACAAACTAGATGCATAGGGCACACTGAAACTATTAACAACTTTATAAAATACTTTCAAGAACTAGGATTTCAAAGGTCTTTCAGGGTCACAAATAACAATGACCTCCAAAGTACCTTGAGCCATAGTTTTAAAAGCCCAAAGTGCAACCACTCCCTACTTATAGTACCTCGCTTGCCAAGGCATGCACCGTGTTGGAGAGACATGCCTTACCTACTTTACTTTTCCTTTTTAAATACTTTTATTTTTTGAAATTTCTAATTGTATATTGAAATTTATATAATGTCATTTTTTTTTTTTTGTTAAATGATTCTTTTAAATTTTTGAAATTTTAAATGATTGGATTTAGATTTTGGGTCATATTTTATAAAATTGATATGCATCCTAGGTCACGTTCACTTCACTCATACACACACCTTGCGTTATGCCTTGTGCCTAAGTTGTAAGAGACTTTTTTTTTTGATAGGATAAGTTGTAAGAGTCTTTTGCACCTTGCACTTTTTAAAACTATGCCTCAACCATTTGGGTAAATCAACAATGCAGCAATCAACCTACCTCCAATGAAATAAGTCAAATTCATAATAAACAATCTCTATGATCCTCCAAGCCTAGAGAATATCACATGGAATTATAACTAATCATTAAGCCATAAATAGCATGTGAAGAATCTCACCTTCTCTACAAATGGAAGATCCAAGTAATCAGGTCCACCTATGCTCAAATTTAGCACATCCATATTGGTTGCAATGGCATAGTTGAATGCATCAAGGAACCATGATGTGTATGATACCTGCAATAAGCTGAATACAAACTTCTCATAATCTTGCAAAGGTTATATTTTTTTGAGATAAGCATTAGAAAAATGAAGGACAGTTTAAGCCAGGCTTGATTCTTTTTTCTTGATGTCAATAAAACTCATGCTCAGCAGGCTGAACACAAATATCTATGAACTAGCCTTCTTCACCCTTCCACTTGGCTTAAATGCTTTGCAGTTTTATCCCTTTTTTGCTTGATGCTACTTTATGCCGTCTATGAAACTATTTGTGCTGACTGCACAGTGAATTTAAGGCCTCTATGCCTTCAACATGCCATCTTGCTTGATACTATTTTGTGTTTGTCTGTGAAACTATTTGTTTAAGGACTCTCCTACCAAATAAGTTGCAGTCCATTTCTTTCTTGAACAGTGACAAGGGTCAAAGCGAGAGTAAAACACGGTTGACATAACTTGAATTTGTTGCTACTAAATAGAAATTTTCTGCTAATGACTAGAAGGTGACAATTTAACCAGAAGATTTTCATTTGAAAAAAGATGAATGCAATGCTAAGAATTTTTTATTTTTTATTTCTTTTTAATAGGTAGAATGTAATGCTAAGAACATGAAATTCACATGAAAAGAGAAGATGAAAAATGACCGCCAAAACTGCATCTAATAGGAAAAAAGTATCACTACACTTTCATATGCATGCAGCATAAGAAATTCACACCTTACAACGGCTTATTGCAAATAAAGCCAATTTTCATCAAATTTTCAGATAAGAAAAGAGATATTTCAACCACATTAGGACAGAGAGTACACATAAGTGGTACTTCCAGTCACAAGGTTAATGTGAATCTGGTCATATCGTAATCTATACATTACCTGTGCATCTGTAAATACTCGAAAAGCGTAAATCTCGGTGTCTGGTGCAAAACCAAGACACTCGTCATATTGACCAGCAATAACCCCTGCCACAAAGGTTCCATGCCCAAGATTGTCATTTAGTGTATCCTCATTTGTCCAATTTGTGCGCTCCTGAAAGTTGGCAAAGATGATATTAACTGCTGTGCTAAAAGATCACATTAGAAGTAAAACTAATCTGTTTTACTAAAACTGGAAATACAGTTACATAGTCAATCAACAAGAATGTGAATGATATGTTAAATAGAAAAATATCCAAGCAAAGAAAACTCCAAAATCTTTTCTCAATAGGAATACCTTGATGTTCCGGAAATGTGGGTGATTCGCCCGAATGCCAGTGTCAAATATGGCCATTTTGACCTTTGCACCCGTGTACCCTTTCTCCCAAAGCCCACGTGCTCCAAAGAAGGAAGTAACTTGGTATCTCTGCAAGAAAACAGTGGATAACATGACACCTGAATGAATATAAGGGACATGCATGCAAGGCTAGCTTCTAAATTGAAAAATGGAGCAAGTTACACTATATAGAACCCTCTCACTACAAGATTCTGCTACCATGTTTGCAGTAACTCCATTGAAGATAATATATACACATAATAAATATAGAAGATTCCAACATTTGCTTGCTAAGGTAACCTGGAGAAGAATTAATATTAGTTTTTTTTATGTTGTTTCGATTTCTAAATTCTAAAACAAAATCTTAATACTATTGAGCTTGCTTGAGTGAGAAATAAATTTCTTCTTCCCCTCTCACGTTTTATTAGCAAAATCAAAGGGCATCAAGGTTCAGGTTCTTGAGACAGTCACCACATTTCATTAAATGGAACAAGAACAGCCTCTTTACAGGCTTCTATAATCACAATTACTAAAATTTATTAATGCTATGTTGGTTGCTGAGAAAATGCAGAGAGATAATCCGGTATCCTCTATTATTTGGACGGACCTACTGAGCACAAAACCTCAACTGAACAGATTATTTGGCTTACTTGAACGAATGATCACAATTTTTTCTAGAAATGAAATAAAATAAAAGGTTAAGATTTAAGGTTCCAATCTACGTTCTTCCAACATTTTCTCAGCAACCAAAGGGAGAAAAAGCCTTGCCTGCATCAAGAGCTGGCGATTCCAGCTAATCGTGGAATTACTAATAGCTGTTGCATAACACTGTCCTTCGCAGTACGACATTGAGGAGAATATCTTCCCCGGCCGTTTCTTCCCATCCACGAATGCTCCCACTCGGCCATCTCCCTCGGCGAGAACGCTCCTCGAATAGCTCAAATCAGCTGAAACATCCTTCACGAGCTCCAATCTCTCAAACTCCTCAATGAGAGCCGTCCGAACCGAGTCATCGATCGCCACCACGCCGAAATCCGTCGGAAATTTCGCCGCCGGATTCCGCCTCTCGATCCACTCCCAACCGTCCAATCCGATCTTTCCTTGGAGGTAGGCTCGGTGATCTTCAGCATCTTTGTACTCAACAAACCTGACGATGTAGTTCCTCCGTGCTGCTTCGCGGTCAACGACGTCGTTTACGTCGCTTACGGCCGTTGTATTGGTTCGTGGTGGGGTTAGGGTTAGGGTTTCGTAATTGATTCGGTCTCCCAAACGGAGCAGACAGAACGAAACAAGGACGAGCAGGAAATAATAGGCGAAGGAGCTTCGAGAAGCAACCATGGCGTCCTCACCGTCTCCTCGATGAGCGATTGATTTGGCGCCAAAACCTCATTGAAGAGAAAGTGAATGCGAGAGAGAGAATTCGTGTTGGTTGATTGATTTGATTGATATATGGATAGCGAGGATGACTGCGATGCGATGCCCAGCTTTCCTTTTATATACAGAGCGATACAAACGGAGAGCCTGTACTGCCACGTACGCCTGAGAGGTCGGTTTGGGTGTCTGAGGCACCCGGTTCCACTCCCAAACTATGATTCTTCGGTCCCCTGTTTAGGTTTTGTTTGGACCGAAGCACATCAATGGTTGATGCGTTCTAAAATTATTCCAAATTTATTTCATCTTCCACTCTCACTAGAAATGTCTCAGATTACATCAGCATCTTTTAATGAAAATCTTTCTTTTAAATAAATAGATAATATAAGAAAATGTTCAAAAAAAAAAAAAAGAAAAAGAAAAAAAAAGCCAGAATTTTAAGAAAATAGATGGAAATTAATAATAAAATTTCTCCTATTAATTTTTTTAGTCTATTTTTCGTGCATGAGATTTTGTATTTCTTCGCCTACTTTCTCTCCCCTTTTACGAATCAAATATCGTCTTACTTTTTGGCGGTGGGGCAGAACCGTGAGAGTCGATCGTCGAAAGAACGGCGTCGTTTCGTTAATAGAAGATTTGGATATCTAAGCCGGGCAGTGGGCGAGGAAGGAGACATCCACAGCAGCACATCCATGGCTTCAGGATTCGTCGTATCTTCCCAGGCCAGAGTCACATCAAATTTTGCAGTAGCCTCTATTTCTAGGGTTTTATCAACAAAATGCAGAAACTCACTTATCTCCAGTCAGCTCTGCTCATCTCGCGCTCCTTCGAATCGCTTCTTCTGCGAGTGTTCCCATCTCCAAGACCCAGTCGACTTCATCAAATACAAAGAGGTTTTCTCGCGGCGAATGGCCATGGCTGGTCTTAAACCTCACCACCGCATCGGTCATTCACTCACTTCTCACTCTCCTTTGGCTTTTTTGTTTTTCTCGTTCTGGTTGTTGGGAAAATGTTGGGAAGGAAAAGAAAAGAAAAGAACAGAAGTTTTTCAATCTTCAATTTTCACAAACCCTACTTAACTTGGCGTTGTTAAAGTACTTTGCTTACTGGGGTCCTGTTTTCTCAACAATCAAACAGTTTACGACTGTGATTACATTAAGGACGGATTGACGTTGGCTTTCTTTGTCTGCTCAAATTTGATTACTAGGGAGACATTAGAAAATAAAAAATAAAAAATAAAAAATCAGTGCTTACTGTGGATTAATGCAATCCATTTCCTATGAATTAGTACCAGATAAAAGGAAAAACCTCCCAGTGACAATAATACAACCTTTTGCCTCATTTGAGAAGAAAAGAATAAATGGAAAACTGGGCTCTGGACTTTGTTTTTATTTTTCAATACCTTTCTTCAATTGCCAAACTGAGGGCAATTGTGCTGCATAACTTTGTTGATAGATTATTTTTTGCTGTATTTTCAGCTCTTGGAGTGTCGGGTGGACCCGACAGTATGGCGCTGTGTATTCTAACAGCTGATTGGAAAACCAATGGCCTCAATACTGCTGGTGAGAGCCGTGGTTTCATTGATGGGCTTTTGGCAATAATAGTTGATCATGGACTGCGAGCAGAGAGTAAAGATGAGGCAAACATTGTTCGCCATAGAGTTTCTGATATGGGTATATCCATCTTTTATCCTTTTTTCTTTGGGCGCATTTGGCTGGCTCCGTATATGAGTTTAAACCTTTAACAGGTATTAGATGGTTAATGTAGCTTTTGTGTAGGAATCAGATGTGAGATTGCCCAATGTGATTGGTTAGATGGTAAGCCAAAACAGGGTCACTTGCAAGAAGCAGCTCGTGAAATGAGGTGACATTTTAAATCAAAGAAATGCTTGTGCTAGTATATTGTTGTCTCTGGATTTTCCAGTTTTTTCTTAATTTATTTCCAGTTTCTTTTTTAAAAGTTAGATGCTTATAATCAATGGATGTAATGATATTAAGTGAGCATTTTAAAAGAAACTGTTTGAGAGCTCCTTCAATTTTTTATCTAAGAACTCTTCTTCATTGAAAATCCTTCGGTTATGCTCTTTCCATATACATCAAAACAAGCAAATTGGAGCCATACACCAGAAAATTCTTCTCTTCTTATCCAACCCCTTAAATTTCCACTCAAGGAGGAGCTTTTTTCCCTTCTTTGTACTCTTAAGAAATTTTCGTGTCTATAGATTTTAATTTTGTGAAAATCAACCATTTTTTCCTTAATTATCTTTCATAAAAATCAACTATTTTTTTCTCCAACTTATCTTCAATGGGAGCCATTTGCAAAATATAAGGAATTTTTTTTGAGTTTGTCTATCTCATCATTAAAATTGCTCCTAAGTCTAAGTCTAAACCAATTCATGTTCTTGTCCCAAGCTCTCTGAGTCATTCCCAAAGTCATCCTCAAGACTTACTCAGGCCCACCGACTCTAAACCCGTGATTTCTCAATCCATTAATTCTTGATTTTGTTGTCCAAAATGAGAGAGGTGGGGAGATACGCTATACCACTCAAGGTTTACGTTAGGAGGATAAAGTGTGCTCTTGTACCTCTTTAAGTGCAACTCCAATTATTAACTCGGAAGAAAGTACTAGAACTCAAATTGAGCCTAGTTCCAATATGTTTAATGATCTTCATTTACCTATTGCTGTTAGAAACAGTAAGAGACATTGTACTCAATACCCTTTAACCAACTTTGTTTCATTTAATAACCTTTCTACATCTTACAAAACATTTGTTACCAAACTCAACTCCATTGACATTTGTCAAGAGGTTTTAGGGGACGAAAATTGGAGAGAGGCAATGCAAGAGGAGATGATTGTGTTGAAACAAGGTAATACTTGGGAGATTGTGGATCTTCCTTTTGGGAAGAAACAGGTTGGGTGTAAGTGCATGTTCATAGTAAAATATTGGGCAAATGAGACTTGAAATGTATGAAGCAAGATTGGTAGCTAAGGGGTGCACTCAAACTTATGGGATAGATTACCATGAAAATTTTCCTTGGGTGGCAAAGATGAATACCATTCATATATTACTATCTCATGCTACTTACTTTGATTGACTCTTATGGTAGTAAAGAATGCATTCCTCCATAGGAATTTGGAGAAGCAGGTTTACATGGAGATACCATTTGGTCTAAAAGAAAATTTTAAGAGGAAAAAGATCTGTCAATTGTAGACGACTCTATACAAGCTTAAACAATCCCTTAGAGCTCGTTTAGAAGATTTGCTAAGACAATGAAGAATACAAATTATATCCAGATGCAAGGGGATCTTACGTTGTTTGTTCAACACGCTGGAATGGGAAAATAATTACTCTCATTGTGTATGTTGATAATATTGTTGTGACAATAGATGAATTAGAATAAATGGGTTAATAAAAAGAGAAGTTGAAATTAAAGACCTAGGAAGATTTAAATGCTTTCTAAGGATTAAAGTTGCTCAATTAAAAAAGGGAATTATAATTTCACACCTTAAGTTTAGATCTCTTGAGTAACTAGATTGTTAGGGTGTAGGCTGGTTGATACACTAATTGAGGCTGGTCATAAACTTGATGAAGGTTCAAAGAGTCCTTGAGGTATCAATGCTTGATAGGTAAGTTTCTGATCTAGCATATGCTTCTAGTGTAGTGAGTCAATTTCCCAAGGAGATACAAGTGGAGATGGTTGCTTGGATACCAAGACACTTAAAATTAATTCTTGGTATTTTATTCTAGAAAATTGGGAGGATGACACTTTTAGTTTATACAAATGCTGATTGGGTAGGATCAGCCTCTGAAAAGAGGTCAATATCTGGCTATTGTATGTTCTTGGAATGGAATTTGGTAACTTGGAGACGTAAGAAACAATTTGTGGTTGTTAGGTCGAATGCCGAAGCAAAATTTCAACATTGGCGTATGGGCCATGTTAGCTTCTCTTGATAAAAATTATTCTTAGTGATCTTTGAATAAGTTAGGAAGGTCCTCTGAAGCCCTACTATGACTATAAGTAACCTATCAGTATGGCCCACAATCCATTTCAACATAATTGAACCAAGCACATTGAAGTTAATTATCATATCATCAAGGAGAAATTGGATGGTGGTTGGTGTGCACTTCCTATATATCCTTAGAAAGATGGTCAGCAGACATAATGATCAAGGAACTTGCAGATCAACTGTTCCAATCCATCACGAACAAGATGGGAATGAAAAACATTTACTCACTAGCTTGAGGGGGATGTTGGAGAATCCATGTAGTAATTGTCAAATAGATTGTGATTTAATTTGGATATGTTTCTTTTTCTTTGTAGTTATTTGGTATTTATTTCTTGTAATTAATAGCTGATTTATTTCTTGTAATTAATTCAATAGAATAATCTTAGGAATAGAATAGAATAATTTTCTTTTCTTTTTCCCATTTTCAATATTATAAATAGATTGTAAATATATCCAGTGAATCCAAGTATTATTCAGAAATAATTCTCTGTTTTGAGGAACTTGAAATTAGGTTTTCACTTTCAGGTATCAAATTTTCCAAAATGTTTGCATTCAACATCAGATTGGGGTGTTGCTTGTTGCCCATCATGCAGATGACCAGGTATGTACTACCACTGAATTAATGACATTTCTATGTGCTGTGTTTTTGTAGTTATTTTGTAGATTTGGAAATAGGTCCTTCGTCTGCTTGTACCTGATAATCACAATTATGGTACTGTTCTTATCTAAATTTAACCAAACTTTGAGGGTTTCTTACCCGACAGTAGACATATACTGATTGCTAAGATGAAATGCAGGTTGAGCTCTTCATTCTCAGGCTATCCCGTGATAGTGGTGTACTTGGACTAGCTGGCATGGCTTTTGCTTCTCAGTTGTTCTCAACTTATACAAATTATTTTGATGAAGCTTCTGACAATTACAGTATTTTGTTAGTGCGTCCACTCCTAGAGTTCTCAAAAGAAGATTTGTATAAGGTTGGTGCTCCTTTTCCATGTCAACGTCCTCAAAGGATATGAGAACTATAATTCTTTTCTCATAAGAAGGCAAAAACTGTTCTTCTAATGGTCATTACCTGAACAGGAGTAAAATTTAGTCCTATTTATAAATCATCATATCAGGATGAGTGTATTTAGGGATGATGACACTACTGTAATGGGTTATGTCTAAAGCTACTGCTCTTACCGGGATGTTATTATATGCATGCTTTGAATTATATTTGATGTACAATGAAAAATTTTTCTATCTTGACTTGTATTTTAAGGTTTATAGATCTGGTTGCTGCACCTTACTGTATATTGTTGTCTCTTCAGTTTTTATTATTATTATTAGCAGCTGACATGAAAGGGACTTAAAGAAAACCCGTTAACATATGGTATTCTATTATAAGGATGATAAGATAACCCATTTGCACTCTCAGTCCTTCATTTTAAGTAATAAGATCCTTCTGAATTTCGTGCTAATAGTATGCTGTTAAATGCACATTGTTTCTTTATGAGTTTGCCTAATGATTGTGGTTTAGCTATTATCATTATTGTTGCTTTACAGATATGTGAAGGGGGTAATCAAGAATGGGTAGAAGATCCAACAAATCAAAATCCATCATTTGCCCGTAACAGGATTCGATTGTCATTAAGAAATTTGCCATCATGTGAGTTGAGATTGATTTGCCAACTTAGGTAGTTAGATGATTGATGGAATCTTATTTTTACATGTTTAAGTAATTGAAAATTAGTCTTTCCATGATCCAGTATAATATATTTTTTAATTTTTCTTATACTGGAAAAAAATTGTTTTGTTCCCTCTTTTCTAATCCAGGGTAATTATTTTCTCCTATTCACATGATACTTTATCAACTCTTCTACTGAGCACATGTTTGACACTTTTGGGTAACGACTTACTTTTCAGGTACCTTCAAGTATGAATTACAGGCAGTTATATCTGCCTGTCGAAAAACACGTGCATATGTTGACCAAATTTGCTCTAACTTGATTAATGAAGTTGTATCTGTCATGGCTGTAAGCAAACTTCTAAGAGCTTTCCTTTTTTGGTTCTCTCTCTTGTTTCCTTTAGTGAAATGCATGAGAGCATAGCTGTGTGTGTGTGTGTGTGCGGGTTGCGTGTGTGTGATAGAGAGATAGAGAGGGAGGGAGGGAGTGAAACGTACTGATTTTTTTTTTGGATAAGCAAATAATACAAATATATTAAAAAGTGTCAAAAAGATGGTGCACCATAGTACCCAAGACATATACAATGAATGCCTAAAGACGCAATCAAGAAGAAGAAGAGATCACACAAAAAACAACTCCCTCTCTTAGCAAGAACCCAACCAATCTACAAAATCAAGAAACATACTGATATGTTGAGCAAATTTGTTGTAACTTAATAAATTAGGCTGTATTTTTCATGGTGGTAAGCATACTTTAGTGAAATGCAGGGACCCTAATATATTCCAAATTTATCTTAATGTGATAAATCATCTGTATCTGTCATAGATGTAAGCAATCTTCTGAGATTTTTCATTTTTTGGTCCTTTTCATGCCTTGTTTCTACTTCAGTGCAATGTATGTGTGAGAGAGAGTGGTTGTGTGTTTGTGTGTGTGTGTGTGTGTGCATGCATGCTTTTGTGCATGTTTTTGTGTGGAGTCAGCAATTCAAAAGGAAACTATGATTATTATTTTTAATGTTGACTTTATTGCCAAGTAGAATCTCTTTTGCAACCAAACTGTTGTTATATATAATAGAAACTATGGGATATGTCATGAAATAATAGAAACTTTCAAATTTCTAGTAATTTTTAGCTTTTTGAGGAAAAGAACCTTTGATGTAGTTATTAGATGGATCCAATCTTCTTCACTATTTCTTATTTTTATTTTATTTTATTTTTTGTCTTGTTGGGACGATATTATGGATGGCAGCAGGGGTATGCTGTTATTGATTTAGAGATTTTGCATCCATCGAAAATTGAGGACATATGCCTGTCAAAGTTTATTGCTTTGGTTTTGCAGGTAAGTAATTTTGAACATGGTGATTTTCTGCAAAAGCTTGTGTTTTTTACAAAGAAACTATTCTGATATGAATAAATTTATTGGATGCTCATGCTAACATCATTTTTTTCTGGGTCCGACAGTTCATCTCACAGAGGCACAGGCCAGTTCGAGGCAGTACTTCAAAATTGCTACTGGACTATATTCGTACTTTCCCATGCAAGGTACATTTATTTTCACCACCATATACTTCAATTATATCTTTTAGGTAACTTAAGCCAGCTTGTTCAGGTTTTTCTCTGATTCAAACCCTAGAGAAATTTTTGTCAGTGTCTGTCATCATCTAGTTACCTATTATGTTTCATGAGACAAAAGTAATTACTTAGATACAGATGTGCCCCTGCAACACCTGCCTGGCACTATTAAATCATAAACTTGACTAGCTGATATGTTTATATACTCATGGTTTGACATCATGTGAAGAAATCACACAAGGATTCGCTTAGAGTTCTACACCAATTTCTGTGATCTCTGAATTTAATTTATTTTGGATTGATTAGCAAGTTATATTTATCATGAATTTCAATTTGGTATGAGAGAACATTTTCTTAGCATTTGAACATATTTCTTTAGAGTAATTGTTATTTTCTTTTTTCTTTTTTCTCTATGTGGATCCTCATGTGTTTGATATTACTTTGGCAAAACATTTGTGCATGTTTACCATCAGATTATCGCTCCATACTTTGACAGGAAGTCAATTGATATTGGAATTCAAAAGTATGTATACATTGACAAGACAATTTCAAAGCACAAACAATGAGTGATTTGCAAACTATGGATTTTAAATGTTACTGTCTCATAGGAAACATCATAAATGCTTTATAATTTTCTTCAATTCAGCAAAGGATGCACATTGAAGGATATTTTTGATGTTTGTGTTAATAGCCATGCCAAAATTGGCATATTCTTGCCTATGATGTGATGATTCTTTGAGAGCTTTATTTTTTTCATAAATCCTAGGAGTGGATTTAGAAAGAAGCAATTGAATGTTTGTCCTAATAGGCCACGATGATGAGTATTCTGCTGTTGTATGTGACGTGGCAATATGTCGACAGGTCATTCTTGATTTATAGGCCTTTATATTGAAAGCTGGACTATGGGAGTTGTAGGTTTGATTAGGTCAAGTACCATCTACAATCCATTGTAACCAAAAGAAGAAAAAAGAAATTGTGGTAGCTACTTTATCTAAGTTGTCAATATGTGGTTTAGAAATCCAGGAGGCACACTGTATCCTTCGAGCCCATAACCTTGTGACAATTGGGAGAGCTATAAATAAACTTAAGACTGTCAGCCTTGTACATTGTTGGCAAGTGGCATCTTTTGTCTCAGTTATTCTACTTTATTACTTTTTTCTTTCTCCTCCCTTTTTCTCTTTAAGAAGATATTGATTTTTCTAATATGAATTTTGGGGGCATTCTTTTCCTGGGAGAAAAGTTGTACACTGGGATGTGTTTGTATGTGTCTACACACACCTGAATTTATTTTAAGATGTTATCAGTTTGTTTATTCAATTTCTTTTTTGATAATCCTGCAGACATCCCTTACTGCAGCTGGTTGTTACCTGTGTGCAGCTCCTCGGTCTAAAGGTACCAAACTCCTGGTTTGCTGCTCTGTCAATTCTCCTCTACCTTCAAAAATGGAGTTGTTCTACAGACACTGTTATGAAACTCACAAGCACTATATTCCAAGTGAAGTTGAGCAAATTATAGTAGATGGGAAAGCAAACTCAGATAACCTGGTTCCTGATGCTTCAGATGTGCAATTTTTGGATGTAGCTTCTTCTGAATCGATTCTAGTGGAAGCCAAAAGACGTAATATCCTCAGTGAGTCAACATATAGTAATATTCTTTCATTGCAGGAGGATGAAACCAAGCATTTCAAGTCCAAAACTAAAACTATTTCTGACCATGACTTAAAAATGCATGGAGTGCATACTGTTAGCACTTCTCTGAGTCTGCCTCTTCAACCTGGCCAAATTTGTTACTTCATGAACAGATTCTTGGTCTCCTGGAACCTGAGCAATAAAATTTCTGGAGATAAGTCTCCTGTAGAAGAGGCAAGTTGTAACAGGGACTTGGCAGGGAAAAGTTTGCATCACTTTTGCAGACATTGCATGGTTGGTCATGACATGGTAGCTGAGGTTCGCCACATGGTTGATGCTGATTGGCTCTATCTTGCAAAGTTGTCAAAGCATCAGAATTTGGAAAACCATGAAAAGGAAAGAGTTATTTTGGCTAGTGCCATGGAGCAAATCTCAGAGAAGACAATTTTATGTTCAGATTTTGCAAGGTTATCAGCAGAAAGAGCTCTCCACTCATTGAAGTCTATCCCTGTTGCCGCTAGGAGAAGCCTACCTGTCCTAATCAATTCTCATGGACTATTGTTAAGCATCCCGGTATGCCATTCTCTTTTCATTTGCTCTCTGATGAATACTATTGATTTGAAACTGCTTTATTTTGCTCTCTGATGAATACTATTGATTTGAAACTGCTGTATTTGACAACCTGCTGTGCACGGGATGCACTGGCCTCACCAACAACTTTGCTAAATTACTCCTATAAAGGTGTAATTTTAACAGACAAGTTGCATATGAGCAAATAGCTAAGTCCTACATGGTTGTGCCCACCTTGTGTGGTCATATTATCTTGCCATACTCCTGACACCAATAGGGATCAATAGGCTTTCCTGTTCCTCATCATTGTTTTACATATGATTTTTCCTCAAGTTGATTATTAATTATATCCATATTACCCAGCCCTTCACATCTATTTCTTATAATCCTATTCTCCTTTCATTTTCAACTGATCAAAGCATTATTTTGTTTCATAGGATCAAGCCTTTTTGTACCCATTACATATTTGATCTGATCTTGGACTGATAGTCTCATAGATGCTTTTTCTGACCTTAAACAAATCCTTGGTGTTCTCTTACCAATCTTCTCCTGTTTTCTTACTGAGAGGAACTTTTTTTGCATTCATTTGCTTAAGCAATAAGTTTGCTATAGATCCCTAATATCTTTTTCTTTCAAAAATCTATTTTGGGGAGCTTTTCTGATTCATTTTCCTGGCTGACGCCCAGGGTTCAGTGTGATTTTGAACCCATGTATTTGAAATCTTACTGTTTCTTGTTTTTCTTTCAGAGTATTTGCTTCAGGCATTGCCCATACTTGATGGTATCTGCTGTATTTAAGCCAAGAGTACCACTTGGTGGAGGACATAGTTCATTTTTGTAGCTTCTAAAACCCAATTCTGTGGGGTCTTTGTATAAACCGCTGGCTACACTTTTCCATTCTGTAATGTCACCTTCAAATACAGAAAGTAATGTAGGATATCAATTCTTGATTTGTTATCAAATCTTGTTGTGAAATAGGCTCCCAAGCTTCATCTAAACTGCATTTGCACAACTTCCAGAGACAATGAAATATGATGCAATTCGGCAATTAAAAACCAAGGCTCTGTGTAAGCATTCCAATGAGAATCAGTTCAACAAAATAAGTTTTGAGAAACAATTACATCAATAACTAAATCCTAAGTTTAAAAACTTGAGCTCACACTCTTGAGCTTTCTATAATTCTTTTGCTCTACGTGAATATCCCGGTGTTAAAATCCTAATTTGATCAATGAAGATGAGAAAATGATACAAAACTGGACACAATATATCCCATTATCTGCCCCCGCCATGGCCTTGTTCCTTCGAAGAGGGAGAAGATGAGAACCACTGTTTCCAAGAAGCATCCTTTTGTTGCTCCATCCATGACAGAAAAATACTGTCTAACAAGCAGAAAAGATTTACGTAGAGGAGTTGATACCTTACAGGAACGTATCGGAAATTTACAACCTGAACAAAAGGCCATGCACCACTTTCCACAATCAAGGCAGGGAGGAAATCCCTCTTCAGATCTTCCTTCACCTGAGCAGCATTTTTGCCTGTGGAAAATCCCATGTGACTGAAAAACACAAACAGCTCAAAGGGTCCGAAGATTAAACTATCCATTGCCACTTTGCTAGCAACAAAGCGAACTGAAGCCGGTTGAAGAAGAAGCCTCAGCCTTATAAAACGGTCCAAACCTTCATACCTACAAAAGAACAGCATAATATATTAAACAAAACGCTCTCATACATTGCATGCGCATATTAAGTCGGAATCTCTTAGTTAAATATTCTTTGTGATTCAAAGAATCCTTTCAAGTAAAACATTCATTAAAATCATTACTTGCTTAACTGTTTGTTTTCAAGTTTACTGGTGACTCAATGCTTGAATGAGTGTTTCAATAACAATTCCTAAGAATACTCCAGGTTGGATGGGTGCAGATACATTACCACAAAGACATCTATGAAGTGTCCTCAAATCACTATCTCAAATTATTTTAGTACTTTCTGTACACCAACTGGTTGTAAAATGCTGGTCTTTCACCTGACTGCTTCGAATTTTTTTAGATCAACGTATATGCAATGTATTGCCCAAGTTGCATTAAGAACATCTCAGGAACCAGGATCATAACAAGGAATCCATCTAACAAACCTGAATTCATCATCGTGAACCTACTAAAGAATTATGAGACACAACAAAAGAGTAAGGAAAAGGAAATCCTAAACCAATTATTGAGGTATTTGAGGAACTAGAAAAACCATATATTTTAAGCTGGTGACTTCCTATGAGATAGAAGATTCATGAATTAGGCATTATTATCTACTACATAGCTGAAGGTCAAAAAGCTGTGAATCTGGTTGAAAATTATGGTAGTTGAATTTTTCAAATGTATCAATCATCAGGAGTTCAGTGGAGGTCTTGTGACTTGTATGGGGGACATTGTGATAAAAGATTTTTAGTGGTAAGCTTCAAAGGGTATCAACTGTGAATATATAATTTTTGTTGAACTACCAATTTATTAGCCTATGTGAATACATGTGTTTGAACCTCACCACTGCATATTTATTTCCCCAATTT